>NC_134268.1:60475420-60814587 GCF_031893055.1 Leptodactylus fuscus | reverse complement strand
GCACTCAGTCACGTGCTCCGTAATGGTAATCATACCACGAATATGCATATCACGTATGAGCACTTAGCTATGCGCTTAGTAATGCTAAATATACCACGCACGCGTGAGTCACGTATGCGCTACAACTTAGAGCACATTGTTGTGTAGCTTTAATATTTTGCGTGGACATATATGTTCTCCAACCTGAATCGCACCATCTGGCAACACTCCAAGGAATGTAGGGAGCCAAACGAGCTCCACTATATTTAAACCTAGGAGCACACGGCATACAATTTGTATACATCTTCCAGACTGACCGAGCTTTGTGTGAAGGTAAGACTCTCTATGCTCCCCCTTTTTTTGCTGTAGTTGTAAACTAGGGATTATTGGTAGCCACATTGATATAAATAACAACACAATGATGCATGCTAACGATCAGTGTTTGATATGCAATGGCTTTCTATCATGAGATTGAGATGATTTGGCACATTTACTTGTTATTATGTATATATAGATTTTTTTATATTTTAAATGATAAGGTTGGTATATGAGATTTGTTTTACTATTATTTTATAAATCATGTATTATTATTTTTTGAATTCATTGTATATTTTAACTTAGGCCTAAGTGCTTCTCTGGCCAAAAAAACGTTGAAGTGAATACTTGTTTTATCTATTTTCTAATTAGTTACGCACTTGAGAAAGGGCAGGTGTGCCCGAAACGCGGCGATTTTTTAGCGTTGTGCATCATTGTCTTTTTGAATAAAATCCTGTTGTGACCTGAGAGCGCCGTCTTTCCATTTCATTGAAAACTCTGACTTTTATCATAGGAATACATTGAACATCGTTGATTGACCGAATGCTATATAATGTACAGCGCTCATTCGTGTGGGCAGTGTGCTGCAAGCACACGGACCCGTTATAGTCTATGGAGTCCGTACGCTTTAACTGTACAGCGCTCTTGCTAAACACTCTCCTCCTGCTACTCATGGACTTGGTGACTCTCCTTTAGTCGAATAGTGGTTTCCCCTGAAACGAGCATTTTTTCCCATAGACTATAATGGGATTCGATATTCGATCGAGTAGTTGAATATTGAGGCTTTACTCGAAACGAATATCAAATCTCGAATATTTCACTACTCGCTCATCTCTATTCATGTCCAGACAGGAAAGCAGCTCCTCAGTGGAAAAACAATGACCTAAATATATTATTAATATTGTATATTATGATCAACTAGAGGAATCTGAGGCTGACTTGTGTATTCTTGCTGCATGTACAGATGTAGCAGAGTTAACCAGAAGTTCTGCAATCGGTTAAACTACTGCAGTGTAATAACTTATCACAGAAAGCAACAAGAACCAATGAAACTTTTATCTTTATTGTCTACTGTAATAAGAGGTCAATGGGTTCCAGTTTCCACTTCGAACACGCTGAAATCAATGGGAGTCTTTTTTTTCAGTGCTGATTCATATGTGAGTTATCGTGCCAGAATCAGCGTCATTTTACTCCATGTAAACGGACCCCAAGGCTGGACTCATACTAGAATTGGAGTCTCCATAGATGACTATGTTGCAGAATCCACCTCCTGAAAGGAGGAATTTTCTTTCTGCTGGTTTCAGTATAAAATCGTCAGAAACTGGGCGGAAACCGAGCGGACCCCATTATAGTCTATGGGGTCCATAGGTTCCTGCATGTGAGTGCTTTTTAAGTAGAGAGGGTTTCTGAACCCTGGACCCGAAGGATAGAAACCCGAGCGCTATTGTAGACCTCGCATAACTCTGCTACATCTGTATATTATACATCAGGTATGTTGGTGGATTCACATAAGAGCTCGCTCCATTCAGTAGGTTAATTCATCCCTTTTTATTCTCATTCTTTTCCTGCTGTCTATGAATGTGGTTTAATAAAATCTCATTCACTTGCCCTCGCTGCAGAATATTAATAGATTTAATTGGGGAATTTACACTAAGTGTGAACTGGCCCTTTGAATAGATTTTCTCTGAACTGTTTAAGGAGCAGACATGGGAAAGTTTCATTAAACTCGATCCCGGTGTCGGCTTTGGCAAATTAAATTTGCAGCAAGGTCTTGCTTTAGCTCAAATGAGCAAATGTAGTCCCTTTTGTGTTTAATGAGGGGTCGGATATGATTTGGTCAACTTAACAGTATCCTCTCTGCAGTTACAAACACGTACTGTAGCGAGCGTAACAAATTGCTCCCGAATCTGCATGGTCTCTAGTCCCATGGACTCGTAACTTCTAAGCAGCTCCAATTTTAATTATAAAATTTCTATCTTTTTTATCACATTTCGGTTACTGCTGTCTTTAAGCTTTTAGGCTCGCTGTTTTTCACTCATTTAGATGCATGCTGGAAGCGCTTTTAATGAGGGAATGTTTCAAAGACTTTAAAAGTAAATTACACTAGTACTGTATAAAATGAATTATACATTTTCATCTTTGGCAAATTACTGAAAATGCTATATCAACCACAAAATGAAAAGGTTTTCAAACTAATTATGCATTATTTCTCTTGAAGATTTCAGAATGAAGATTTCGCTCGATTATTTAGCTTGTGTGCTGTTCAGCCAAAAACTACAAGTCCAAATCTTTACCTTATCATTAACATGCATGCGCTGTCAACATTATCCTTCCCAGACAGATTTAGTCCTTAAAGAAATCGCAAGTACATAGAAGCCCTTGAGCTGACTTACTTTGACAAGTGGTTACAAATTATTTATTTGGAATATACAGTATTTTGAAGTCGATGTTAAAATTAGGTGACAAATCTGTCTTGGTGTGATGTAACAGGGATTAGGTAACACTAGACGGATTTGACGTGCAGTAGTCTAAGATGTATTACAATTTCTATAAGTTGTGAGCCCAGCTTTATCAGAAGCACTGACATAGAAGGATGGCTGACAACATGCTTATACGGGTATTCAGATCAAATACTCCAGTCTGCTTCTTCTTACAAGCTACTTAAATGTAATATTAATGATTTCCTGGATTGATGACCTCTTACTATGTTAAAGCAGATTTGCCAACTTCAAGGGGATGTTCAGGATTAAATAAAGCATCACTGCTATATTCCAAAAAGGGTGCTATCCGTTGTGTGCGGCATTACTGTTCAGCCCTATTTACGTCAATGAATCTGAGCTGAAATATGATGGGAACGCATCGCGGTTCTTCCCGCAGCGCTTTGAACATAAAGTTCACTGAGTTTTCCTCCGCAGACTTTCTGTTATTATTATATCTATGGGAAAGCCGCCGGTGTTGTGTTTCCGTAGATATAATTGACATGCTGTGATTTCCAAAACCACGCACTCCTAGTTAGCAAACACCACAAACCTTTTTTTGAACCATTTTGGCTTTGAGGACTGCAAAACTGGGGTTGTAATATGTAATAGGTTGCCAATACTAAACTGATAGATTTGCAAAAAAACAAAACTGTGACAATGGTACCTGACTTCAATGGGAGCAGTAAAAGATAGAAAAACACTGAGCACACTTTATAGTGTAGATAGTCTATTCACCTTTTTAGATAATTGTAATGAATGTATCAGACCTGGTGGCCTCTCACCTGGTTTGGTTGTGACAGCGTTCACAACTCTGTACTAAGGTGTATATGATACCAGGTATGGGGAGCAGCACGTCTCAAAGGCACCAGTTGTGTCAACCGGGGAAACAGCAGAGCAATAGGGCAGGACGGAGCTCACAGGTCCAATAGATTTTATTAATAAGAAGAATTGCACCTTATTTTTTTTTGGCCGGACACCAAGTCGAACATGCAGGACTGACACGGCGCACAGGGGTGCAAGTGTAGACGCCCCTGAACAAGGACGTGTTTTCACCAGTGAAATATACAAATAAAAAAAAACTGTACAGACAAGAGAAGGAACTCCAAGTTGTATATAGTACATCAAACATCCAGACAGTGATTATCTATGCCATCCCAGACAATTGTGCAGCAGGTCAAGATTGTGGAAAGAACTTGACAGATCTAATTTGGTCCTAAAACAGAAATGTAAAGCGAGTGTTTTGCTTGGGTACAGTCTATTTGCGAGTTTAAATGAAGAATTGAATGTGAAATGATTTTTGAAGTGGCATCCTGTATCCTTTTATCTACAGGTAAATAGCTTTCCACATAAGGACTTTTCATTTCAAGCACAGTTCTCCTTGATGCCATGTTCAAGCGTGAAAGTATGATTAAATAAGAATTGTTATTGTAATATGACAAATGGTAGATTTCTATCAGTGACAGTAAATGACATGTACATAAACAATGCTTTATGGTGTGAACTATGTGACCAGAGAACACTAATGGTGGAATTAGCAATTTAAATGTGATGTCGGCAATAATCACAGTCGATAGTCAGGTATAGCGGATTGCTGGGAGTACATTGTCTGCCGCATTTACAAGATAATAGTGTTTTTTATATAATAACTGCAATAATAATGTATCATTACATAGATATAAGGGTGGCCATTTTCCCTCTATTTTCCCAATGTGCAGGACATATTATAAATGTAAATCATCTGCACATTTACCATTCAGACGATTTGATAATGGATTTAGGAGATTTGCTTTATTTAAGAATATCCTCAAGGGATAGACTTGGACTAAATAACATTTGTATTTTACATAGAACCATACTGCTAAAAATAAATGACTATAAATACATAATACGTAGTTAATATACCTGATATCCTCCTATTTTGTCTTTTTGGCATGGTTCCTCTGATTTCCAATACTACCTTCACTCTTATAAAATGGTTGCTGGCTTACAGACTCCTCTGTTTTACCACAATAGTTAGAGATACTCCCTCTGTTCTTGATTGGACCAACTGAGAGCAAGGGGAGTGTCTCAGACTACCAAAGCACTGTATGCATAGAATACAGTAAGAAGGCGGTATTAAATTAATAGGAGTCTGGGGATTGCACCAGAAAAATAAAAAATGAGGATATCAGATATTTATAAATTATGCATTTATTATTGCAAACCCTGGTGGGGTATACTAAAGCAACTCGCCAATATTCTTCATAAATATACTAACATATCATGTCTATAACTGCCACTGTATGCAGATCTATGTGTCTTCACATTGACCTTCCTTGCTTACCTCCAAGATAGAAATCTGCCCTCCTCATTGGTAATTGCTTATTTTTTCAATACAGCAAGAATAGGCTTTCTTTACTGAAATCAGGGTTGTTTTAACATATTGATGGCCCCAGTACAAGGGGTATTTAAGCATACACCCTAACTGTTAGAGGGCACAAACAGTATAATTCTCTTTTTGAGCATTCCTAATGTACAGTATAATATCCATTTACAGTACAATACCTTCTTACTGGCCTCCAAACAGTATGATGCCCCATTATTGCCCTCACAGAGTACAATCCCCTATTAGTATTCTCCACACAGTATAATGTCTCCTGAGTACCTCCTAACCTGCATAATACCCCTTTAGTGCCCCCCCCCCAAACAGCAAAACAATATAATGCCTCCTTAATGGCCTCCACACCAATGTTTTCCCTTTTAGTGGACCCCACACAGTACAAAGTCCCCTTAGGGGCCCCATAACAGTTTTTATGCTCCATTAGTGCATCCACACAGTATGGTGCCCCATTAGTGGCCAGTGGCCACATATTGTATAGTGCTCCCTTAAAGGGTTATTCCCATGTACATAGTTTTTTGTAAAAATTTGTAAATAATTAAAAGTTAAACATTTTTGCAAATATAAGTAATTAAACATTTTGCAGAGTTTTAAAGGTTTTCTCTAAATATCTTGTGGTCACAGTCTTGTTATTAGAGATGAGCGAACAGTGTTCTATCGAACACATGTTCGATCGGATATCAGGGTGTTCGCCATGTTCGAATCGAATCGAACACCACGTGGTAAAGTGCGCCAAAATTCGATTCCCCTCCCACCTTCCCTGGCGCCTTTTTTGCACCAATAACAGCGCAGGGGAGGTGGGACAGGAACTACGACACCGGGGGCATTGAAAAAAATTGGAAAAAGTCATTGGCTGCCGAAAACAGGTGACCTCCATTTTAGACGAATAGTGGATTTCAAATCCGGGTCATATGAGAATGTGAACTTTGTGACTATGAGACAGGGATAGCTGTACAGGCAGGGATAGCTAGGGATAACCTTTATTTAGGGGGGAATGTTATTAAAAATAACTTTTTGGGGCTCTATCGGGTGTGTAATTGTGATTTTTGTGAGATAAACTTTTTCCCATAGGGATGCATTGGCCAGCGCTGATTGGCCGAATTCCGTACTCTGGCCAATCAGTGCTGGCCAATGCATTCTATTAGCTTGATGAAGCAGAGTGTGCACAAGGGTTCAAGCGCACCCTCAGCTCTGATGTAGCAGAGCCGAGGCTGCACAAGGGTTCAAGCGCACCCTCGGCTCTGATGTAGGAGAGCCGAGGGTGCACTTGAACCCTTGTGCACCCTCAGCTCTGCTACATCAGAGCCGAGGGTGCGCTTGAACCCTTGTGCACACTCTGCTTCATCAAGCTAATAGAATGCATTGGCCAGCGCTGATTGGCCAATGTATTCTATTAGCCTGATGAAGTAGAGCTGAATGTGTGTGCTAAGCACACACATTCAGCTCTACTTCATCGGGCTAATAGAATGCATTGGCCAGCGCTGATTGGCCAGAGTACGGAACTCGACCAATCAGCGCTGGCTCTGCTGGAGGAGGCGGAGTCTAAGATCGCTCCACACCAGTCTCCATTCAGGTCCGACCTTAGACTCCGCCTCCTCCGGCAGAGCCAGCGCTGATTGGCCGAAGGCTGGCCAATGCATTCCTATGCGAATGCAGAGACTTAGCAGTGCTGAGTCAGTTTTGCTCAACTACACATCTGATGCACACTCGGCACTGCTACATCAGATGTAGCAATCTGATGTAGCAGAGCCGAGGGTGCACTAGAACCCCTGTGCAAACTCAGTTCACGCTAATAGAATGCATTGGCCAGCGCTGATTGGCCAATGCATTCTATTAGCCCGATGAAGTAGAGCTGAATGTGTGTGCTAAGCACACACATTCAGCACTGCTTCATCACGCCAATACAATGCATTAGCCAGTGCTGATTGGCCAGAGTACGGAATTCGGCCAATCAGCGCTGGCCAATGCATTCTATTAGCCCGATGAAGTAGAGCTGAATGTGTGTGCTAAGCACACACATTCAGCACTGCTTCATCACGCCAATACAATGCATTAGCCAGTGCTGATTGGCCAGAGTACGGAATTCGGCCAATCAGCGCTGGCTCTGCTGGAGGAGGCGGAGTCTAAGGTCGGACCTGAATGGAGACTGGTGTGGAGCGATCTTAGACTCCGCCTCCTCCAGCAGAGCCAGCGCTGATTGGTCGAGTTCCGTACTCTGGCCAATCAGCGCTGGCCAATGCATTCTATTAGCCCGATGAAGTAGAGCTGAATGTGTGTGCTTAGCACACACATTCAGCTCTACTTCATCAGGCTAATAGAATACATTGGCCAATCAGCGCTGGCCAATGCATTCTATTAGCTTGATGAAGCAGAGTGTGCACAAGGGTTCAAGCGCACCCTCGGCTCTGATGTAGCAGAGCTGAGGGTGCACAAGGGTTCAAGTGCACCCTCGGCTCTCCTACATCAGAGCCGAGGGTGCGCTTGAACCCTTGTGCAGCCTCGGCTCTGCTACATCAGAGCCGAGGGTGCGCTTGAACCCTTGTGCACACTCTGCTTCATCAAGCTAATAGAATGCATTGGCCAGCACTGATTGGCCAGAGTACGGAATTCGGCCAATCAGCGCTGGCCAATGCATTCTATTAGCCCGATGAAGTAGAGCTGAATGTGTGTGCTAAGCACACACATTCAACACTGCTTCATCACGCCAATACAATGCATTAGCCAGTGCTGATTGGCCAGAGTACGGAATTCGGCCAATCAGCGCTGGCTCTGCTGGAGGAGGCGGAGTCTAAGATCGCTCCACACCAGTCTCCATTCAGGTCCGACCTTAGACTCCGCCTCCTCCAGCAGAGCCAGCGCTGATTGGCCGAATTCCATACTCTGGCCAATCAGCACTGGCTAATGCATTGTATTGGCGTGATGAAGCAGTGCTGAATGTATGTGCTTAGCACACACATTCAGCTCTACTTCATCGGGCTAATAGAATGCATTGGCCAGCGCTGATTGGCCGAATTCCGTACTCTGGCCAATCAGCACTGGCTAATGCATTGTATTGGCGTGATGAAGCAGTGCTGAATGAGTGTGCTTAGCACACACATTCAGCTCTACTTCATCGGGCTAATAGAATGCATTGGCCAATCAGCGCTGGCCAATGCATTCTATTAGCGTGAACTGAGTTTGCACAGGGGTTCTAGTGCACCCTCGGCTCTGCTACATCAGATTGCTACATCTGATGTAGCAGTGCCGAGTGTGCATCAGATGTGTAGTTGAGCAAAACTGACTCAGCACTGCTAAGTCTGCATTCGCATAGGAATGCATTGGCCAGCCTTCGGCCAATCAGCGCTGGCTCTGCCGGAGGAGGCGGAGTCTAAGGTCGGACCTGAATGGAGACTGGTGTGGAGCGATCTTAGACTCCGCCTCCTCCAGCAGAGCCAGCGCTGATTGGTCGAGTTCCGTACTCTGGCCAATCAGCACTGGCCAATGTATTTCTATGGGGAAAAGTTAGCTTGCGAAAATCGCAAACTGACAGGGATTTCCATGAAATAAAGTGACTTTTATGCCCCCAGACATGCTTCCCCTGCTGTCCCAGTGTCATTCCAGGGTGTTGGTATCATTTCCTGGGGTGTCATAGTGGACTTGGTGACCCTCCAGACACGAATTTGGGTTTCCCCCTTAACGAGTTTATGTTCCCCATAGACTATAATGGGGTTCGAAACCCATTCGAACACTCGAACAGTGAGCGGCTGTTCGAATCGAATTTCGAACCTCGAACACTTTAGTGTTCGCTCATCTCTACTTGTTATCTTGATCGGTTTCCAGTGGATACGACCATGAATGCAGGAACTTTCTAAGGTCAGAAAATCGGCCATGATTTCCTTATTGTGGCCGGGATATCTTCTGATACAAGTAGTGTCCCTGCCTGATACCCGGCTACAATAAGAAAATCATAGCTGGGTTCCTGACAAGACCCAGACCTTAGAAAGTTTCTGCATTAGTGGTCGTAACCATTGGCAACCGATCAAGCTAACAAACTGTTACCACTAAGAAAGTTAGACAAAATCTTTAAAAAGTTGCAGAATTTTTAATTACTTATATTTGCAAAAATGTTTAACTTTTAATTAACTACAAATATAGATATGATTATGTACATGGGAATACTCCTTTAATGTCTGCCATACAGGATAATTCCCCATTAGTATACCCCACAAAGAAGTCATGTCAGAAAAAGAAATAAATCCTGCAGACAGGTGCATGGTGAATGGTAGAGCAGGATGCTGACACCTCTCTGCTCCACCATTGTTTTCAACTCTATCTGCATCCTGAAGTTATGGTGCACACTGCATGGGATAGGGGAAAGTGTCGGAAGGGTGACAGGGTGCCCCCTACTGCCATAGGGAAATATGGACATGCAACGGTTTCCCTATGGTTAAAGCTGAAACTGTAATAGCCCTTTAAAGCTCTTTTAGTATTTTTCATGTCTATTAAACTTGCCTTCATGCTGGGCAATAGGCAATGACATGATGGTCATTTTCAGTAGCGGCGGCGATATAAATATGGGCTACACGTCATAACAATTTTCATTTAGGATTTCTGTAATGGATAAAAACTGAATGCAGCAGCCTGTGGCAAGTTATTCATCTTTTAATCTTCTTAAAAGCACACAGATCACTGACTTTCATGAAGTTCATGAATACTATAAAATTAATATAGGCAAAAGCAGACCCAATTATCTAGTTACTTGGGCTTATATAGCGAAAGATTTATTGGATAAATAAATAATAATAACAACTTTAACAGAAAGTCCACAGTGATGTAAGATTACACAAGGTTGCTGGGGACTATTGGCAGACCATTTATGAACTAGGGTAACGTAGAGCTGTATAATTAATCTGTACAGTGTATCACATGGTAAGAACAGATCAACAAACTATTGGTAATGCGATACAAATATACCAAAGAATCTTACAGCAAAGAATAAATAGATGTGTTTTTGTTTTCCTAGAACGTTTTGCAGCAGGAACTTAAAGCATTCCTCCAATTGTAAAAAACAAACAAACAAACAACTTGTCAGAAATAAATAGTACAGGTAAAACTTTGTAATATAACTTAAGCCTCCTACTTATCTCCTTATCAGCCTGTTTGTTAAATAGCCATATCCAGCTCTTACACCGAACTCTAAGGAAAGGGGAGGGGGAGGAGGAGGTTGCTAATTGATTTATTGCCTCATTCTGTGCACTGCTAGCTTGCTTTCTCTAACATAACAGTACTCACAGAGTAGTAGAGTGTAGGAGAAGCAATCTGTGTATTTTCCAGCAGTAACTTCCTCTCCTTCCCTTAGACCAATATAACTTAGTTTGATAATTAGAGAAGGAAACATATATTTAATAAGATACATTGCAAAGTGTCTTATATTCATATTTAGCATTCATTTCTGAAAAGCTTCTTTTTTTTTTGTTTAGAATTGAAGGTGCACTTTAATTTTTTGGTTTAGTCTTTAATGTTAAAATTTACAATCCGCTACTATGCTGAACCTATAAGCAGTTGAGGAGAGATATTTGAGGCCTGTTCTCAATGTCCCATGTGCCTGCTACTAGTTAATTATTAATACGTTTGGCTTCAGGTTCTGGTGAAAAATGCTTAGGGTCCATTCACACGGAGTATTTTGGCACGGATTCTGGCACAGAATCCACAGCAGAATCAGCGTGGAAAATAAAGCCTCCCATTGACTTCAATGGGTTCCATTTTCCACGCAGAACCCATTGAAATCAAAGGGAGGTTTTTTTCCTATTGATTTCAGTGGGTTCCGTGTGGAAAATGGAATTCAATTCTGCACAAGAATCAGCGCACAGAAACTACGTGTGAATGTCACCTGAGGATGCATTAGATCTATCTCCCAGCACAGAGTGAGATTCATGTTCTACAGCTCTATATGTGCTGATGACATGTTTGGCAAGTATGGCCTTTGGTGACTGTATTGAAGACTGTAGTTGACTTTGCTTTTCAGTACAAGCACATCCCGCCATACAGAATACTACTTTGCAATATTTCAGTCATCATTATGAAGTGGACAAATTGGAAATCCTTACATTTGCTACTGTTGACAATGTTGGCTGGCTGTCTATATCCAGGCCAATGATACCATTGCTGATGCTGTTGCTACGATTATCCCTAAAAAGTCAGACCTCTCCTGCCTTGTCTTTCATGTTTCATACTGTACTGCCACTACTGTTACCACTGCTACCACCACACAGCGAGATAACTGTTAACTTGTCTGTTATGTTCCTTACGGTATTGCCACTGCTACCACCACTGTTACCACGTCACAGCTGGGCATCTCCTGCCTTGTCTGTGATATTCCTGACTGTACTGCCCTGTTGCCACTTCTACTATTCACTACTACTACAAATTTTAAGAAATTCACTCAGCTCTAGAAGACATATAAACATACAGTTATTTAAAGGGGTTGTCCAGTTTCAGACAAATGTTATTTGTTTATATAATTAAAAGTTATACAGTATGCAATATATTTCTATATCCATTCCTAGTGGTTTTCTAGATCTCTGCTTGCTGTCGTTCATTCTGTTACTTCTATTGAATAAAAATCAGTCCATGGCCATGTGATATGCAGTCCATGGTCATGTGATATACAGTCCCTGGTCATGTGATATACAGTCCATGGTCATGTGATATACACACAAGTGCACCAGGCAGATGTCTGATTACTGTGATGTGACTATAATGAGCTGTCCACCTGTGTGTTCATCATGTGACCATGGACCATATATCACATGACCATGGACTAATTTTTATTCACTGGAAGTAAGCAGACTGAATGATAACAAGCAGAGATCTAGAAAACTATTAGGAATTGATACAAAAAAGTATATGGGAAAATTGTACAACTTTTTATTACACAAACAATAGCATTTGCCTCTCAATATTTGCTGGAAACTGGACAACCCCTTTAAGTCTTTGGCATATATCTGGCAGACACTTCAAATGTGACTGCCTACCTACTGTCTTGAATGGAAGGACAGCCAGTACAGAGCCTAATTAGCATATCAGGCATCAAAACTAGCTGTAGTAATGAAAGGTCCTCCTTAAGGCAGTTTTGAGCCCAATTTGTATACAACAATTTGTTTAGATTTGTTTAGTTTCATGAATATATATATATATATATATATATATATATATATATATATATATATACTGTATTTTGATCAGGTCCATCCTAAAATCTAATTCTGAATGCTTGGAAATCTGTAGAATGAGTCTTTATAATATTCTCTTTATCACATTTATTTGTATGGGCATAGATAGTACTGTACGTGCTAAGACATCTCACTGTCACTAATGGTCCAACATAATATTAATTATGTAAGTTGTGGTTTCAGATTATTTTTAAGATTATTGACCCTTTAACCTATAAAGTGAAGTGTTTCCCTGTAGGCAATCTAATGAATCCTACAAGCCACTACAGTAATCTACATGCAGCTTATCTGTAGTGGATTTGCGGTCTTAACATAATTACATATATACGATTTGTGGTTGGTTTCATTAGGCCATGTAGAGGTCATTCCTTGTTTGCATAGACAATGTACTGAAAGAAAGTTATTTAATTGTCATTTATTTCTAAATTACAGTGTGTGAATTATAAAGTGCTATCGTTTTTTACAGCAATGAAATATATTTAACTTTAATTACATTTAATTGATACATATGACTACAAAAAGAAATTGTAAAAAATTGTAAAATACAAGTAATCATATGGAAAAGTAGCACCAAGTAAGACCAGATTTTAGAGTGGGTAATGGGGCAATTGCTCTGAGCCCCCCAACAAAGGTTCGCTTCTGCCTGTATAATATTGGTGATATCACATGTTAAATTATATCCTACATTTCTACACAGGATCTACATCTATTGTTCATCTGGCCCTAGTGGCAATGTCTCACCTCGGCTAAGTTCACATCATCGGGAGACCACATTGCCAGAAATTGTTGGAGAGAAAGTCCAGAAAGGAGTACTTTTCTCTCCGCTAGGTTCAAAAACGGAGGACATGGAGCCCCATTATGGTTTTAAGGAAACCTCTCTCTGAAACCTGCCAACTTTCTATGGCATATATGGTAACTCATTTGGGCAGGGGCATGGCTATATGAAGTGCAAAGGTACTGTAACAATTCAGAGAGCCCAAAGGTTTCTCTACAACATATGAGGATGCCAGTATTATAGATAGCATATAGTAAGCGGAGGTTCCCATTACGAATTCTGCATTGGGGTCTGTGAGCTTCAAGTTATGCATTAGATTAGGTAGAAATATGACTTCAAAAAAGCTCCCATGGTTCAAGCCTCATATGACTCATATACTACTTGTATCATTCTGCAGCTCTTGCATATAAGGTACAACCAAACTTTTGGACATCTGCCTACACAGTGGGCTGTTTCTTGGAATGTGTCTCCATGTTGACCTGTAACTTGATGATCTTTACCAAGTACCATCACTTGTTTTACCTGACATCCTATCCCCTGTGCTTTCATCTATACCTAATGGCATGGGCACCCTGAAACACCATTACTAAGGAAACCATTGACAAGGAGTGTCCAGAAGGAACACTTACTTTTTACCAAAAGGATTCCCTCATCACTGCATTGCCTGAGAACTTGTAGGAGGATTAGATACCAATATGCACTATGACTAGTGTAGTAGGCCTACTCCTAACTGCACCATGTCCGCACCACTATCCTGCGCACGATTGAAGGCCAGAGGCAAATATCTTTATGATTTTAATCTTTCAAGATTCTCCTCTCTTTCTCGAATATGGCATCAGTCAGTGTATAAAGCAAGATTTCAGAACAAAGCTACTAAGTATTTAATAATAAATCCAATGTAATACGTATTTTCAACATTTTTTATAAACTTGTGCAATTTTTAATGCACTAGGCTGCAATTTTAGTTCTGGTTTTTTTTTGTTTTTTTTTTCATATTGTGTATATTGTGGGGAGGGACTGTTGTGTGCCCCAGCAGCCCACATTAGACATTGTTCTCCAGGTAGAAGATTGTATACAGTTCAGAATCACACTGTGTCTACCACCAGTGGTGTAACTAAAGTCTTGTGGGCCCTGATGCAATGTTTTGCCCGGGGTCCCCTTCCTACAGCGAATTTTTGATAGTGATGGTTATGGGAGCTATGAAGTTTAATCCACCTTAGTGTGGTTAGGGGTAATCTGTGGGTCTGCTTGACTTATGGGCCAGATGGAAGCTGCAATCTCAATACTGACACCAGTGCTTATGGGCCCCCTAAGATTCCTGGTCCCTTATGCAACTGCACCCTCTGCATCCTCTCAAGTTTCGCCCCGGTCAACCACCCAATGCAGGAAGGAAGGCCCATCTTGGCTGGAATGGTAGACAAGGCACCGGCATCACTATCTACACTATCAGCTTCTAAAATCCTTAATACTTCTTCCTTCAGTATAAAACTAAGCCTGAGAGTGCGGTATATCCTGTCACAGTGAAGACTAAATGTGTGTAGTTCATTAGCACTTTCGGCAATTACTGTGTATTGCACTTAGCACCTATTCAATTAGTACAACAGAGGTGTTTATAGGAGATAAAATACACATAGACTAGAGGCAGCAGAAACACTGACTGCTTCTATGTGTTCACATCATCTTGCTTATAGGATCTATACAGTACTACAGGTATTCCTCCTGTCAAATCTGATGCAGAGTATCAGAATATAGACTAACTGTACTGTTAAGTGGGGACACATGCGCCACATAATGTGGATATTATTTATTTCACTTTAGTTAAAACTAAGAAGGGATTTCTTGGACGGTAGAAATTCTTAGAATAGATCAGAAATATAAAAGACACAATACTCAAAAAACCCAAGCGATGGCTAAGTGATATTTCCTATGTGTTGAAATGGACCGGAAAGTAGAGACCAGTGGGGAACCCATGCAGCATTGGGTGGGGAACAGTGAAGTGATTCTACTGCTTATTTTTTGCTTTTTAACTACTTGTGAGCTGTTTGTAAAATAAAAAGAAATATGGATCGCCGATTATTATAGTTATATGTAGAGATCGGTGACTCTGAAGATTCGTTTGGTTAGGTTTTGGACAGTTTAGCCCAAAGATACAAGTTTCAGGCCGAGCTTGTTCAGATAAAACTAAAAGCAAAATTATTATACAGTTATGATGTTGAAGCGCTGCATGTGACCACTGAGGCATTATTTCCAGGATTCAACTGTATTACACAGTCAAGAATTTAGTCCAAAGTCAGAAAATACTCAGACCCCCAGGATGATGAGATCAATAGAGATCATGGTTTCTGGGGGGGCAAGATGAGATTGCAGGGTTTGAGGGGTTGCTAAAGCAGCCAGGAGGCTGAGCAATGGCATCTTGGCTGCCACTCCCTATAACACACACATTGCACTGGGGATCAGAGATCCTAGGATCAAGACCATTTGTGGGACAGGTAAAAAGTATGAAAAAAAGTATGAAAAATCTGAAACAAAGTTGCCGACACAGAACGTACCCTGCATCCTTAAAGGGTTAGAGAAGTAGTCCAAATTAGAAACCCCATTTATATATACCCTATTAGAGCATGTTGAATTAAGAGAGGGGAAACTTAAGTGCTGGATCCTTATCTCTTGGCTAGAAGGATGAGCACTTAGAAAGAGCATCTCTCGCTCTGTACAACTTGTCCTGCATAGACAATCTTCATTTTTGCTTTTGAAGTATTGCAGATACACTTACAGCAATTTCCCTACTAATGACAGCTGGCACATTGAGGTCCCAATGCAGGGACATTGCTTATTGTCAAGTGACCCTTTGAAGAAAGAGGGATTGTCCTAAGCAGAGAACTCTTGTCCAATCAATGCCTATAATCATATTACTAATATATAACATATATAGAATATTGCTGGAGGCTCTAACTGCACGTTGTACATCAGTCTGACAATTTCAGGAAATATCTTTTTGCAGATGAATTAGCCTATTAAGCTTTGTGCCTCTCTGTAGTAATCCGTCTAATTCTAGTTAATTGCTTTGTAAGCTCACAATAATAATTATAGTCTCTACAATATTCTACCTACTGTCAGGATATTGGTGAACATTGGACTATCATTCTATTGTAGTCATATTTAAAAGAAAAGATCAAATTGATGTAAATGTAATTAAATGGGACATAAACTGGTCCCGCTCGTAAATGTGCACAGTATTGGAAAAGGTTGGCTAGGCCAGGATTTTCTAACACGTGAGATGTTGTTAATAACAAGAGAAGCCATAGTCACATTGCCGATTCCTGCTGCTTTACATAGTTACATAGTAGATGAGGTTGGATAAAGACATCAGTCCATCAAGTCCAACCTATAACCCTACAATCCCTACAGTGTTGTTCCAAGGGAAGGCAAAAAACCCCATGAGGCCCATGCCAATTGCCACATTTCAGGGAAAAAAATTCCTTCCCGACTCCAATTTGGCAATCAGTATAAAAACCCTGGATCAATGTGTCCTTAACAAAATCTAGAGTCCATAACCCATAATATTGTTCTCTTCGAGAAAGGCATCCAGGCCCTCTTTGAACTTGTTTAATGAATCCACCATCACCACTTCCTGGGGCAGAGAGTTCCAGAGCCTCGCTGTTCTTACTGTGAAGAATCCCCTTCTGTGTTGCTGGTGAAACTTTCTCTCCTCCAGACGTAGAGGATGTCTTCTTGTCACTGTCACTGGCCTAGGGGTATAAAGATCCTTAGAAAGTTCTTTGTATTGTCCCTTCATGTATTTGTACATTGTTATTAGATCTCCCCATAGACATATTTTCTCTAAACTGAATAACCCCAAGTTTGTCAATCTATCGTTGTACTCCAATCCACCCATTCTTCTAATAATTTTGGTTGCTTGTCTTTTCACTTTTTCAAGTTCACTCATGTTTTTCTTGTATATCGGGGCCCAAAATTGCACACAATATTCTAAGTGTGGCCGTACCAGTGATTTGTATAGAGGCATAACTATGTCCTTGTCATGAGAATCTAGACCTCTTTGGTTCTGATACTTCCTTGGTCAGCCAGTGGTCCTACTTTCCAATCCAACAATTCGGTCCCAACAGAGACCTTTGATCACTGTAGCCAGTCACAGTGATTAACTACAATAGTCATATGTCCTTGTCGAAAGAAAACAAGACCCTGGAGAGCATCAGAAGTCAGAAATAAAGGTCAAAGCCCTGTGGGACAATTCTTCAAACAAATATAATGAATCCAGCAAAAAAATTAGTAAAATTAAAATGTAACTTTTAATATTCATAAAAAAAAAATGTAACAAAAGTTACAAGAATATCCAAATCCACATAGTTGACGCGTTTCAAGGTGCAAACACCTCTTAGACGTATGAAGTGCTAGTGCTATTATGTGTATTATGTGGATTTGGGTTTTTCTTGTAACTTTTGTTAAATTTTTTATTTATGAAGATTATATTTTTTTGTCTTTTGTTGGATTCATCATATTTATTTGGAGTCTTGTTCTGTGTTGCCCTTCAAGTCTGGAGAAAGTTTCCGTGCATTCAGAAATTTGAGTCCATTGCTTGTTCTATATTTTTGGTGAGCTGATTCCTTTCTTTTTTGGTTTCATCAAAGCCCTTTGGTCTCAGAACCATGGCAGAAGTGAATCCGTGAGGTGAGTAGTTCTTTAGGCTGCATAAAAAACTGCGGTGTCCCTGCAAAGTGGATTGGATTTTAGTGAATCCCATCAACACATTGCAGAAAAATACCCACAGAAAAAATGCTGCGAGTTCCAAAACCGTTGCGTTTTTTTGAAATCGCAACATGTCAAGTGCGCAGAGGAAAACTCTATGGGCTTTCTGTGAAAAGCCCTGCAGGAAAAATAGCTGCAATTTTTCGCTGTGGCCCACTATGATGAGGCCTTAGCCTTAGTTATTTTGTACAATGCTCAGATATGATAACATATAGAGGGGTGAGATAACATGGTGGTCTAATGGCATACGTATCTGGAGGAAAGAAAATGACTCTCTGAGATCCAAATTGGACAGAGAATATATCGTAGTAGTCAATATTGTTATAGTAAACACTAGAGATGAGCGAACAGTAAAATATTCGAGGTTCGATATTCGTTTCGAGTAGCCCCTCAATATTCAACTACTCGAATCGAATATCGAACCCTATTATAGTCTATTGGGGGGGGGGGGGAATGCTCGTTTCAGGGGTAGGCAACGTTCAATCAAATTATACTTATCAAGTCCACGAGTGAGGGTCGGGCTGGATCCTCCGAGAAGTCTTCTCCTTGCAGCGTCCCCGCGGCATCTTCCGGCTCTGAATTCACTCTGCCAAGCATCGGGCCTGGGAAGAGCCGACTGCGCATGCCTGCACTACAAGTGGACATGCACAGTCGGCTCTGCCCAGGCCCGATGCCTGGCAGAGTGAATGAAGAGCTGGAAGACGCCGCGGGGAAGCTGCACAGAGAAGACTTCTAAAGGTAGGAGAAGAACCAGCGTTGATTGGCCGACTGTATAGCATTCGGTCAATCAATGCTGGTTCTGCATCGAACTTTTACATTGGAACAGTGAGTGGTACTCGATCAAGTATGAGTATTTCGAATACTGTAGTATTCGATCGAATACCTACTCAATCGAGTACTACTTGCTCATCTCTAGTAAACACTTCTCGATGGGAGAACATGTTGGACACTATTCAGAAAATTTTGCATATGTGTAAAAATGATTTAAAATATGCTAGAAATTCTATTATGCATCTCTATGGCTATATGGCGCCTCAGAACACATAATTAACATTATGATTGTGCATTAGGAGAATATATTACTCTGCCGTCTGTACAGTCTTATTTTCATGCTAAATACTGATGGTTAAGAATTATTTATCTAAGTTTTATTAAATCTTATCTTTGAGAGCAATAAGAGTTTATAAGACATTTTTATAAGTCATATGTTCCAACTCATAAAAACAGTAATAATAATAAAAAATACAGCATTCAACCCATTACAATTTCCGCTCTATATATTGTAATTGACAATATCTTGTTTAAGGGAAAAATAAGGGATTTTCATTATAAATATCAAGATTTCTTATTCATTGAATTTTTTAAAATTTATTTTGGAGCCTTTTATGCTGTACATAATTTATTTTCAGAAATCTGTCCCATTGATTTGTTCATATAAAATCACTGTGTTCATATTTAAAAGGAAACTTCTGAAAAAAATAATAAAATTTAAAAAAATTAATAACCTGACATCCTCTACTAACATGACATTTAGATATATTTGTAGAAAAATATTTTCTTCCAATGGATGAAAAAGTATGTTAAAGGAGTTATCCCCTGTATAGGAGATAAATGTATGATCGCTGGGGGTCAGACTACTAGGATGGATTCCAGTGATCATAAGAATCAGGATTTGTATACAGGAGTAATGTGAATGTCGCTTCATCTCTCCAATTACTTCTATGCGACTGACATGGTATAACCCCTTTAAGCCTAATGTAAAGCAAAGCTGTATCCATTGATGTTGCACACAGTGCCCCTAATTTGCTGTCATAGACACTCCATGTGGTGCTGTAGGGGGCAGTGCAGTACCTCCGTAAAATGGAAAAACTCACACAGAGACATACAGTATGGGTCCATGCTAGTCCGTAGTCAGATTTATAGTGTATTCTGTGCTCAAGGTCTTCTTTACAGATTTAACAATGAAGAATTTACAAGATGACATAGAATGGAGGCCGAGTTCAGGAATTTATAGATTTTTTGATGTCTCGATGACATGACTACCACTGAAACTACCACTATATTTGCTTTTGGACAAAAATGCTAGAGGCCTGGTCTCCACGGGACGGAAACGCCACAATTTGCCTGCGGCAGAAACGCCGCGGCAAAAAATCGTGGAGTTTTACAGTACAGGCAAAGTGGATGGCATTTGCTAGAAAAACCGCCGTGCGGAGACGCCACAATTTCCAAAACCAACATGGTTTTAGTAATCTCAACATGTCAATTATACCTACAGAAACGCCGGCGGTTTCCCCATAAGTATAATTGTAACAGAAAGTCTGTGGAGGAAAACTCTGTGAACTTTCTGTTTACAGCGCTGTAGGAGGAACCACATTGCGTTGCCGCCGCGGTTTTTCCCACAACGCTTTTTAGTTGTGGAACGTCCCATGGGACTTTAGCCAGAAAGAGATTTTTGACATTCATTGAAAAAAATTGTGTTCAAAAACTTCCATAAACACAATGGCAAAAGTGTATAGAAAAATAAACCTCCCATCCATGGTCTCCTCTGATTCTAAAATGACAGTATTTAATATGCACTGGGGTCTACACATGGGTCCACTATATCAGTGACATAGTACAATGAATATTTTATAGTCTATACCTGAGAGTATTGCCATTATACACACGTCAGGTCTTTACAGGGGCCATGCATGGCAACAATAAACAGGCAGCAGGTGTATGTGGTTGTTGCAGATATTGCTTTTTGCAGTGCGTTACAGTAAGTATTGATCAGGTACAAGGTGGCTGGGGAACAATGATGTGAGAGTGGACATGGCATCTTTCTTACTCTACTCTTGCTGGCTAGGATGTAAAGCTACGCTGTGATTCAGTAAATACATGGGGGTTGTTTCTTATTATTCTACTTACAGAAGCGCCCATTATCTCGTGCCCTGTTACAGTGACACTGACAGAAAACATTCCCAGTCACTGTAATTGGACAGTAGACGGCATTGTGGCATCTTATGTACTGAGCAGTTCTGTTTCTGATATAGTGTTTGATGAAGATACACATTACAAGCAATCCCAATCATAAAATATAATGGAAATTGACTCTAAAAAATAGGTTGTAAAACTGCAAAATACTATATAGTAAATTGTAAAGGGGTTTTCTCACAAACATGGCCATACTTAGATCTGTAGTCAATAAAAAGGTCAATATTTTTGAAAATATAATTAAAAATTTGCAAAGTTTCAAAGATTTTCCCTAACTATCGTAGTGGTTAAGGGGATATTGTCACTTCTTGGGGAGAGACCACCATACAGGTGTGTGGAGACTTATTAAGCCTTTAGCACTCCACTTCGCAAGGGACCATGGGAAGAATATGCAAATCTGTCTTCCATGATGTAATTAGGAAGTCAGCTGCTGCCTCAGTGTCGCAAACCAATAGAGGGCGCTCACTGGAATGTGCAAGTCTGTCTTCCCTGATATAATTAGGACGACAGAATTTCAGTGAAATAACCCAATAAAGGTTTGCTCCCTTTAGCATCATACTCGACAGTCTTGTGTCTTACTAGGTTACCAGTGGATACCTCGATGACTGCACGAACTTTCTGAAGTCTGGCATTTGTCACAATTTCCTTTTATCTCCTTGTGCAGTAACACAGAAGCGGTAAACGACAGAGCATGCACCAGAAGATAATCCCGCCACAATAAGGAAATCGCGGCTGTTTTTTTCTGAGAGTCACCATAGAAAGGTTCTGTATTCATGGTTGCATTCATTGGCAACTTATCAAGACAAAAGACTGTCATCACTAAGAGGGTTGGAGAAAATCTTTAAAACATAAAAAGGAGAGAAGGTCACCAAGAAGAAGGAATAAGATGTGTAAGCAGTTTATAAAAAGTGATTATGTTAAAAGGGTAAGGGTTTAGCAAGTTTGGACAATATCCAACCATTTCAATCGGCCATAAATTTTCTAGGATTCTGTTGGTTACATGCATATATGTACTCATAATGGAAATTTCTATTAATCTTTTGTGTTATATACTCTATCTTTGAGATTGTGGATGAATTCCAGTTTTGTACTAAAGACGAAACCATCTAACAGTACATGGCATAATACTATTATCATGTATAGACTGTCTTAGCATATGATATGGGTCTGGCTGTCAGGGGTTAATTCAATTCACTCATTCAATCTTTCCCTCGCCCTTTAGTCAGGCTGCAAATTGAGAATAAATGACACCCCAATACAGTCCACGAACCCCAGATAAATACTACTACAACCTACTGATATGGGTAGTAGGAACCCAACTTATATGCACGCAAGTTTTTTTTGAATAGTTAGATGGCACACTTTAAGGCTAAGGCAACACATAGCATTTTTCACAGAACGTATTTGGAAAGTTTTGGAAATCTCAGCATTTCTGCAATGTGTGAATGGGATTCACTGGAATCTCATAAACTTGACAGGGGCTGTAAAATGCAGTAAAGTTTATGCCTTGTGGGGCCCCCAGCGCCGCACCTCCCATGAGGCAACCTGAAGCGACCGCTTCAGGCGGCGCTATGCCAGGGCCCCCGGGGAGGGTGGCATTTTTGCTGACCTAAGCCAGTCCAGGACAAGTTGTCACCGGGACCGATAGCGCTTTACACCGGGCACGGATCGGGAAAGCCGACAGTGCGCTGAATTCAGCGCACTGTCAGCTTTCTGGCAGTATATAACACTGCCTGTGCCCAGATATGGTGAAAGGTCCTCTTTAAGGGAAGATATTAGAAACTTATATAAATGGCCCATACAAGAAATATGGGGAAAATCTGTTTAATGTAAAACAGCCTAAGGGTGGGTTCACATCATCAACCATTTTTTTTTTAACTGGACACAAAGTTGGACATGCAGGACTTTGTGTCCGGTAAAAAAAAAAAAAAACAGCTTTGCCGCGGAGACCAAAAAACGCTCACAGGCGGACACGGTCTGCTGGGTTTCCGTCTCCTGTCGGCAGAAGACGGAAACTGAAAGAGGAGACCCGGAGTGCAGATGTGAACCCACCCTATAAAAGGTTTTTCATGTCAGTTTATTGAATCTGTTATTTTCATCAAAAAACTGACACAAACTGGTGTCAATTCATGCATCAAAAAAACTGATCTGTTAACAGATGTGCATCTGTTTGCATCCTGGGGAGGAGAAGATAGGACTGGGATGGCACTGGAGACATTCGGGAGCTTGGACATACGAGCGGTGGAGGAGGGGCAACAGCCATTCGTCTAAGGGGATAACAATGGCAGGATCACTTATTCTGGGTCCAGGAAAGGAAGGAGGGGATTGTGGAGGAGGGGGTTCTGGCTTCTCCTTCCTACGAGACCCTGCTGCTCAGTTTCAGCATGAACATAAGGGGCGGAGTTGTGGCTAATGGGGGTGACCTCTTACATGAGCGTCCATTTGATCACATAAAAGTGGCTGAACTGACATATGCCATTTCCTTTGCCGGCTGATGACGTGGCAAATATCACGGGGAAGAGGCGGTCAAGAGAAGAAGACAGAGGTGTCACTGTAGAGTTTTCGGAGAGCACAGGGGATGCCCCCTGTGCTTTTTGAGTAAAGGGGGATACCCCCCTGTGTTTTCTGAGAATCATTTGCATATGGAAGAAAAAAGAAAATTCACAAAAACAGCGGCACGGATTAGAATAATAAAGGTTGGAGAAGAATAGCCTTAATAAACGCTATTCCAATGTGATCTTTATAGAAAAAGGGATTCTAAGGATAGAATGGAAAAATAAATAAAAATCATGTAGCTATTTTTACCTGCTTGCAAAAATATTTGGAGATGTGAAAGCATCATCGCTCTCCAATGTTTTATCACTGGTTGAAGAAAAATAATTCATCTATAAATAATGTTTCCATTTGTATCCAGTCAGTATATATTATATCACATCTGGAATGGTTAGATACGTGAAGAGACTGCGCACTGTAGCATGCATGGGTCATCTGTTACATTTGTCTCTTATTATCATATTTTTGAGCACTGCTTGTAATGTTGTTATTCCTACAGAATTATGTGCTCATTGTATCATTGACCTTGTAAAACCAACATATTTGCAAGTGGAAATTCAATAAAAAATATAATTATAGTGAATTATTTACTTTATGCCTTGTGTACAGCAGATCATGTATGATTTTAACCCCTTCCCGACATCCGCCGTAATAGTACGGCGCTGCCGGGAAGAACCTGTGTGCGCACCATGCCCTGCGAGTGTCAGCCATATGTTACCGCTGACAATGCCCTGTAACACCCGTGGTTGGAACCGGGTCTGATCGTGGGTGTCAACCCCTGAGATGCTGGCAGTCCAACATGACCGCCGGCATCTCAGGGGTTTTGGTATATTACGGTGCCGATCGGCACCCCCCGCGATGGTTTCGGGGGGTGCCGGTGTTGGTAATGGGCAGCCCGGGGTTTGATCAGTGACCCCGGGTCTCCCCCATGCTGTCCCCTCCATGTACCTGGTTGATCCTGCCAAAAAGAAAGCTGTCAGCCCCGTGCGTCTACACAGGCTGACAGCTTCCTATACACTGCAACACACGTGTAACACATGTATTGCAGTGTATATCTAGTGACGCAGTGATCAGCAGATCACTGCTTCAATCCCCCATGGGGACAGAAAAAAAAAGTTATAAAAAAGTTAAAATAAAAAAGTTTAAATAAGTTTTAAATAAATTAGAAATAAATAAAGCCCCAAAAATCCCCTTTTCCCATATAAAATTTTATTATGTAAAATAAATAAAAATAGAAAAAAACATTACATATTTGGTATCACCGCGTCCGTAATAACCTGAAGAATAAAATTAAAACCTTATTTAACCTGAACGGTGAACATCATATAAAAAAAAAAAAAACGTAGAAAACCGCACAAAATAATGATTATTCACCACCTTTCCCTTACAAAATGTTCAATAAAAAGTAATCAAATGGTCAGATGAAAACCAAAATGGTACCAATAAAAAGAAGAGGTCATCCTGCAAAAAATAATCCCTCAACCAGCTCTGTCTAGCGAAAAATAAAAATGTTATGCCTTTCAGAATATGGCGATGCAAAAATAATAGATTTTTTTTCCCTAAATGTAATTTTATTCTGCACAAAGAGCAACACATTAAAAAATAATATAAATGAGGTATCGCCGTAACCGTACCAACCGGCAGAATAAAGGTAATATGTTACTTATGCTGTACGCTGCACGGGAAAAAAAAATGCTAAAAGCAATGCCAGAATTGATGTTTCCTTTTACATCCCACCCAGAAAGAGTTAATAAAATGTAGTCAATAAGTTACAGGCCCCAAAATGGTGGCATTGAAAAGTACATCTAATACCGCAAACACCAAGCCCTCATATGGCCACATTGCCAGAAAATAAAAATAAAAATCTACCTTGTACAATGTGAAGACAAAAACCCCAAAAGTCGCCAAATCATTAGGACATAAGTGGCTGCGACTAGAAGGAAATGTATAAGCTGTGCGAGCATTTTCAGGGGACCCCCCCATATTTAGAGTTTATGAGAGATAATACACCAGTGCTGACCCCCCAGAATGCCCCTCTTCCCCGTCCGTGTCATAGGAGCTAGTAGGAAAATAGAATGGGATTTGGTGTACGCAATTTACTTCGCACAGCTTACATATTCACTTCTGGGTTACTAATGCTCACTACATCACTTGATAAATTCTTTGAGGGGTGCGGTTTTCGAAATGGGGTCACTTTCTAGAGGTTTCCACTGTTTTGACACCTCAAGGGCTTTGTAAATGCGACATGGTTCCTGAAACTGATCACAGCCAGATTTGCCCTCTAAAAGCTCCTTGGCGCGCCTTCCCTTCTGCGTCTCACTGTGCGTCCATATATTAGTTTACACCCACAAGTGGGGCACTATGGTAGTTGGGAGAACTTGCCTAACAAATTGTGGGATGCGTTTTCTCCTTTAACCCCTTGTGAATGTGCAAATTCTAGGGCTAAACAAAAATTTTAAATAAAATGAAATGTTTAAATTTCACCTCCATTTTGTCTTAATTCCTGTTAAGCACTTATAGGGTTAAAATACTAGGTTTATGTTGTTTTGGCTTATTTAAGGGGTGCAATTTTGAAAATGGGGTGACTTATGGGGGTTTTTAATACAAGGGTCTTTCAAAACCCCTTCATAACTGGATTAGTCCCTTAAAAAATGGGTTTTGGAAATTTCTTTGAAAATTTTGAATATTGTTGTTTCACTTGTATACCTTTATAATGTCCATAAAAAATAAAAGGGTGACTAAAGTTTGATGCCGACATAAAGCAGAGATCTGGGACATGAGATTTAGGATATAATTTTGGCGGTCTGACTATCTGTATGCAATGTACATCATTTCAAACTTTATAAAATGCATATTTTTCAAAATTTCCACCAAATTTCCAATTTTTTCATAATTAAACACAAAACATATCAACCAAAATTTACCACTAACATGAAGTACAATGTGTTACGAAAAAACAATCTTAAAATCACTTTGGTAAGTTAAAGCGTTCCAAAGTTATTGCCACATAAAGTGACACATGTCAGTTTTGAAAAATTGAGCTTGGTCAGGAATTCAGAAAGTGCCATCGGCAGGAAGGGGTTAAGAAAATTTTGCCTTTTCGAAGCAAATGTATTTTGTAGCTTTTTAGTTTCTGAAAGAAAACTAAATCTTCTCTTGTGTATCTGTCATCTGTACGCAATTGGGAATAACATTGTTTTGTGCAAAATGTTTCTTCAAGGATGTACCGACCTTATGACTTCTTTATGAAACAGACACGTCATTGGTATACTACAAATAATGAAGAGAATTAGTTGTTTTTTGTTTTTGTTTTTTTTTAAATCAAAATGGTTTGGCCCAAATGGAAGGAAAAGGTTGACCAATGCCACATATTTGAAGAGCTCTGTGGTCGGAGACTCCCTGTCCGTTCTAGTTTTCCTCTCCACTTGGGAACCTTGGTATCCTGTTTATATTTGGCTTCCATTGGCCTATCTGCCCCCCCCCCAATTGTAATTAGAATTCTTTAATCTATTATTACCTAAAGTAGAACTTAAATAGCAACCCCTACAGTAACAAATATATATGATACTATTCTATTACAGATGTAACAGCGTTAACTTTCTGCACAGTGATATCTTCTTTCATCGTGATATCTTATCGCAGAGGACATAAAAGCCAGTGGAAAGTCTTTGAAAAAATGTGTTAGTGTTCTGTGCCGCAGCATTGTTAATGCATTAAGTGTGATTTTAACCTTTCTTGTATCTGCATATCTCGCATCAAAGTAATCTGCAAATCATCTATATTTACATCTATATGGAATGCCTTCTAATACTGTCACTAATGTAAGATGGGGGAGTTAATGTATTTCTTCTATTATAGTGCAGTGCCTGAGCTTGCCAGGAATACAGAAGAGAATGGTTGCCTGCTAACTCCTGCTTACTTCAGTACATACTTGATAGAATATAAGACTAAGGCCACATGTTACGGAAATGCAGCATTTTGGTTGCTACAAAAACACAAGTGTCAAAAACACTATAGTATATAGTCCTAGCAAATTGAAAGAGAATTTGCCATAAAAAGCAAGTATGATGGTGGATGCCACCACCAAAGGTGTAACATGATCCTTCTGGGTTACAATACAAAATCTGTACCAGGCCCCCCCCCATCTATAATGTATTGTTAATGGTAATTGGCTCCTCATTTTGGGAACAGACACCTTTGGGGTCCCCTAAGTCTATAATGGGGTCCGTGTGCTTGCCACGAGATATCTGCATGATTCATGCGGACAGGAAAGTAGATTGTGAAGTACTTTCCTGTCCACATGTTCCCTGCAGAGATCTTGCGGCCAGCACATGGACCCCATTATAGTCTATGGGGTCTGTATGCTTTCACTGCACACCACTTGCAAATGCGTTTGGTAGTCCGTTCGGGAGGGGGGGTCCCATGCGGATTCCCCAAAATGGATTACAGGAGCAGATGTGAACGAGGCCTTAGACAGCTCCGTACTCTAATCTATACTCCATACACAGTCACTCAGTGAGAGGCAGGAACAGCTCTCAATACAGAAGAATGGGGAAGAATAAAGTAATGCAGGATTTCACAGAAAGGAGCCAAAACCTGTTAATAAATTATATTACAAAATCAATTAAGGACACAAATACTGCCAGAAAATCACAAGCTATCTGAAAGATTAGTTACGCTTTAAGGCAACATTGCATCTGTGAAGGGCAAAAGTATGTGAACCTTTGTCAACTCTCACCTGATGTCATGGTAAAGGAGAATTGAACATACTGAATTTCAACATGCCCAATCCTTATTTACACAGGAGACAAGCCACCACTAGAGGTGTTCAGCAATGGTTAATTCCCCTCTACCTCTTGAGAGCACTGCACGGCTAAACTGAACACAGGAGGAATATCTGATGACCAAAGAGTGTAGCCAACAGCTATCTAAGGTTTCACCTTATGTTCTGCATAACATTATTATTTTATTGAAACGCTAGGCTTTGCAAAGATTATAGGCATCTATAGTAAAAGGGGCAGAGGTAGAGTATATGGATGGCAACAAGGCTATTGATGATGCCTATCACATTAAGACAATGGATGTGAAATTGATAAACTACCATCTATGGTACACAATACACGTTTAACTGTAAAATAAAATCAGAAGCTATTCATCACGAAAAATGATAAAAATGATCATTATATAACTACAACACGGCTTGATCTGTTTTATAAAGGGAAATTACTTTTTGTATGTTCTTCCTTGTATAAAGTATGTGAATCAGCGCCTGCTCTCTGCCAAGCATCAGTTAACAGAATTGTTCACAGCTTCATAAAATGAGACTTTGGAAAGTGAAAATCCAGAAATAATGGTAGCATAAAACCTGGTGACAAAATATATATAAAAATGTATTTACAAAAAGGAAACGCTGACTATTAGCGACAGACATTTTGTGGCTTTGCTCTGGACGCACATTCCCCACTATTATAGACCCCAATGATAAATTGGCATAGTTCACTGGATTGTTTATTAGTAGAAATGAGCGAGTAGTACTCGATCGAGTAGGTATTCGATCGAATACTACGGTATTCGAAATACTCTTACTCGATCGAGTACCATTCGCTGTTCGAATGTAAAAGTTCGATGCAGAACCAGCATTGATTGGCCGAATGGAATACAGTTGGCCAATCAATGCTGGTTCTTCTCCTACCTTTAGAAGTTTTCTCCGTGCAGCTTCCCCGCGGTGTCTTCCGGCTCTTCATTCACTCTGCCAGGCATCGGGCCTGGGCAGAGCCGACTGCGCATATCCACTTGTAGTGCATGCGCAGTCGGCTCTGCCCAGGCCCGATGCCTGGCAGAGTGAATGAAGAGCCGGAAGACGCCGCGGGGACGCTGCAAGGAGAAGACTTCTCGGAGGATCCAGCCCGACCCCCACTCGTGGACTTGGTAAGTATAATTTGATCGAACGTTGCCTACCCCTGAAACGAACATTTTCCCCCCATAGACTATAATAGGGTTCGATATTCGATTCGAGTAGTCAAATATTGAGGGGCTACTCGAAACGAATATCAAACCTCGGACATTTTACTGTTCTCTCATCTCTGTTTATTAGGAATTCTTTGTATTTCTCTGTTGGGGCTATTTTGCTACATATGCATCTGGCTGCTAACATATGAAGGAGTGGAAGAGATATCGGTGCAATTACTGATAGCTCTTTACTGTCAGAAGGGTGTTCCTGTAGCTGTACTGTCCATAGCACTATACAGTCAGGGGGGGCTTTCCTTACCGCCCAGACATGGCACTGAGTGGTGAGGAAACCCTCCCCCAGTACTAGTCTACTGATGAGTACTGTCAGGAGGTGGGGGTGTTCCTCACAGCTCAGTGTTATGGCTGGGCGGTAAGGAACGACCCCCCCCCCCCCCGACCGCAATTCACACAGTACTGTCAGGAGGGGCGTTCCCAGTTAGGGAACAGTGCACTGAATTCAGCGTGCTATCAGCTTTCTAGCGGTATATAAAAGCTCATGTGCCTGAAGACATGAAAGGTCCTCTATACAGAGAGTCTGCTATAGTCAGCAGCTAAAACATATTTCACTTTTCTGTTAATTCTTTCTAGAAGAATTTTTGTCTATTCATTCAGAAGAGCATTTGTGAGGTTAGACATTGGTGTTGGAGCAGAGTGCCGAGCAATCTCCATTTTTGTTCATCTCAAAGTTCTTCAGTGTGGTTGAGTCAGGGCTCTGTGGGGGTCTGTGAAATTTTTTCATACCAAATTCACCCAACCTTGCCTTTATGGACATTTCCTCCCTCATCTCTGTCTACCGCCCAACCCGTGTTCTCCATTCACTCAATGACCTAACACTTACATCCTCTATTATCAGAACCTCCCACGCTAGTATACAAGACTTCTCCCGAGCTGCACCACTTCTCTGGAATGCTCTACCCCGGACAATCAGATTAACTCCCAATTTCTACAGCTTGTAGCATGTTGCAAGTTACGCAAACTAAAGACGCATCTTTTCAGACAGGCCTATCACAATGTCTAACGTAAACCCTTAACCCTCCTCTGTCCCCGCTCCCACATTTCCCCACATGATATGATGTCATCTCAGGATAGCTTTATCTGTCCAAGCTCCATCCACATGTTAAAGGACACGACTGTTGATGGCTCATAAAGTTTTAGGTTTGTGTAATGACAGTAACCTCTATTACAAAAGTGTCTGACCTCTGCATAAGCAATACCGCCCCTGCTACCTAAGTTTGAGTATGAGTGTTTGCTTAATTTTTATACACCTTATCCAACCTAATTATTACAGTCTGAGTTCTGAAGAGGCCCCAGAGAATAATAACAAACACAACATTTTTGGAAAATTCATAGTGAACCTGATTTGTTTAGGAACCTTCAAAATACAACTTTATGCTCAAAACCTTCAAATACAACCTGAAAACCCACCTCTTCAGAATGACAAAAAATCCACAGTGACCTGCCCCCACTAAACTACCATATGATTAGTTTCTACCCTCATGTATTATCTCCATCCACCTTCCCTTATAGAATGTAAGCTCTTGTTGGCAGGGTCATCTTTTCCACTGTACCAGTTCAGTCATCGAGTTAGTTTTATGTTCATAATATTTGTTCTTTTATTACAGATTGTCAGGGTCTGGGGTTGCTAGGTGGGGTGGCATAGACACAAAAGTCCAGTTTCTTTAGTCCAAAACAAAGGTAGAGTTTATTTTCACTCAAAAATATAGTGCAGCAACAAAAGGAAACAACACAAAAATAAATCCCTGCCTGCCTAGGCTCTAACTAAACATAGAATAGGTTACCTCACCTAGGATAACAGATATCAAAAGCCAGTAGAATCGTTCAGGGCACAGCTCCAAAAATATGACCTCTCTGTTTGCTCTACAGCCAAGCTCTGACAAAGTGTTGCTGCTGGAGCTGACTTCTTAAGCCTCCTTGACGAGGAGACTCTCTGCAGCTGAGTCGCTGCGGAAGATCCCCAAAGTGTGGACTGGAGGAGGGTGGAATGGCAGATCCCACTACCAATCCTACCTGTCATTCCTAAAAATCCAGCCCAGTTCTGAGCATTTACCAAAATACTCAGCAGACAAAAGTTATCTGCTGAGAACAAACATTCCTTCTGGAGTTTTCTCATTTCCATTACCTGACCAGCCATCGGCTTACAATGTGTAAAACATTTTCTCACATTTCTAGTGCCTTGGAATTATGGCATTCTTATAATAATAATAATAATAATAATAATAATAGTCATAAAAGTAATAATAATGAAGACATGTAATATTGAATATAGGACAACTCTTTTGATTGAATCATATAGAATGAATTGAAGGCAAGTACAGAAAAAGTGTGTTCTCTACGCAGTGTAAAAGCTTAATACGCATTCAGACCACAAATCATGTTGACCTTATAAGAGCAATGATAAACTCAACACCGTCTCAAATCGGGAAAATAGAAACCTAAAATAACTTTAGGATTTAGAATGTTCTAAATTACAGCGTGAAAGCCTACTCAATCTAAGGGAGATTTTGTCGGATAGCAGACACAATCTTGAATTCCTCAACATTCAGAAGGTAATTTACTACATAATAATATAGAAGTTATCGCTGGTAATTCCCTCTTCTGAGGTATTGAGAGGCTGTTAAACCTACTTTCTGGATGTATTATTAAAAATGTATCTTCAGACAATGCACTTTATTCACATTTTGTTCCATAATAGAAGCTGAAAACAAACTTATTCACTCATAGCGAACACTGTTCGATTGAATAGATATTCGATCGAATATCAGGCCGTTTGAAGTATTTGATTCCAATTGAATACCAGGAGGCAAACGCACTAAAAAATCGTATCCCCTCCCACCTTCCCTGGCTCGTTTTTTGCACCAAAAACTGTGCAGGGGAGGTGGGACAGGAACTACGACAATGGAGGCATCGAAATAAAATCGGAAAAAGTAATTGGTTGGCTAAATCAGGTGACCTCCAATTTATACGAATGGTGGATTTAACATTCAGTTAATTTGAGACTGTGAACTATGTGACTGTGAGACAGGGATAGATGTACTGGCAGGGTTAGCTAGGGATTACCTTTATTTAGGTAGGAATGTTACTCACCCAGCTCTTTGGAGCTCCATCTGGTCGGGATTCCTGTCAGCTTGCGATATGCGTGAGCTGACTTTTTCCCATAGGAATGCATTGTCCAGCATTGATTGGCCGAATTCCATACAGAGTACAGCATTCGGCCAATCAACGCCGGTTCTGCTGGAGTGGGCGGAGTCTAAGATCAGTCCACAGCAGTTTCCATTGTGGTCTGATCTCAGATGTAGCAGTGCTGACACAGCTCTGCTACACCGGAGAAGCAGCAGAGCTCAGCACACACACCAGAGATGCAGCAGAGCTGAGTGTGCGCTGAACCCTGCTGCATCTCAGATGTAGCAGAGCTGAGTGTGCAGCAGGGTTCAGCATATACTCAGCTCTGCTACATCTCTGATGCAGCAGTGCTGAGAGTGCAGCAAGGTTCAGCGCACACTCAGCTCTGCTACATCTCTGATGCAGGATTGTGGAGAGGTAAGTAACATGTTTTTTATGTTTCTTACCTCTCCCGGTCCGCCAATCATTATACTCAGGGGTCTGAAAAGACCCCTGAGTATAATGATAGCAGCGGTAGCAGCTGTCACTAGGCCTCCAATGTCCCGGGCCCTGTAGCAGCTGCCTCCGCTGGTATGGCGGAAGGTTACGGCACTGATGGACACCTGCTAGGCCGAGCACACTCCATCTATCACTCCAATCCCACTCCAGGGACAGACACCGTCAAGGGGTTCCTACAGCTATACCGTATGGTGGTAGTAGTAGTAGTTATCCCAGGGGTGCTTACAGTTGGAGAGGGGGACCTCTCCTCTCTGAGCTGGTGTGGTGGTATTCAAAAGGGCCCTGATAGTAACACAGGCACAAATCAGGAGTCCAGAGGTTAATGAGGTACCAGTTTATTAGCAGAACTCTAGCAAACAGGGCGGCAGCTTGAAGATGGGGGTTATAGCACACTGTTCAATCCTCCAGCCTTGGTTATGGGAGGTTGCCCAGGGATGTTAGGTTCTTCAATTCAGTCCACCACAACTCCTCTTGTGCTACTCCCAACCTGGGATGCTGGGGATAGTAGTGAGCAGGGAGACCTGACAGGTATCTGGTTACCTTCTGGTTAGTCCCAACTAAGTTCTTCCTGTCAAAGTCCTGCTTCTCTTGGCATGGCATGTAAATGTTCCGACAGCAATATTCCCTGCTCAGGGCTGTCTCTAGAAGAGAGTGGGGCAAGTAACAATCCTCCTAGAGGCAGTTTAGGCAGCCATTGAGTTCCAGTGCTGGGGTTCTCCCTGCACAATCCAACATGAACTGCACAAGATGTTGATCTCCGAAGACTGAGAACGCTTGCTGTGGAGACTATAGTCACATTGGGGCTCTGGGTGGAGGTCACAGTGGTAAGCAACTTTTGTTATATGTATTTACACCTTGCTGAATATCTGGCTACTGTCTCAATTGTTGTCACATATGTTGGTGCACAGCCTTATTATACATCTTTGAGCATTATTTTGCCATACTATTTATTACACTCTTTATATAGGGTCATTGTGAACCCGTTATTTCGGCTTGCCCCATGCTTCATATGACACTTATAACATTTTTTATGGAATATGTAGTTGTTTATGCATATTATTGACTGACATTGTTATAGTGCTATTTAATGCATGCCCACTTTGTATGCATTACGTCTTGATGTAGCCCTGCGACCTCCACTCCAACCAGTTTTGGAAATCATAGCATGTGAATTTTATACCTACGGAATTGCTGGCAGTTTCCCTATAGGTATAATGAAAGGAAACTTCTGTGGACTTTCTGTGAAAAGCCCTGCAATAAAAAATTGGGATTCGTTTCCGCCACGGTTTATCTTGCAGCTTGCTACGTGGGGCCTTAGTCTTAATAAAGTCCAAGTACCACCTTAATTAAATGAATTGCACTCTTACATTATGCCTCTGATTTCCCCTGATATAAATACTGAACTTCTCCCCTGTAATGCCCGCTACTGGCCCTTATATAAATGACCCCCCTCAGTGGTGAACCTAGCCTCTCTGCTGCCTGAGGCAGATGATCAAAAGACTCCCCCCCCCCTCCGTATTGAGTCTAGGGGGGGCGGAGTTTGTTCATCTTTTTATCGTCCGCCTCAGACAGCGGTGGGGGGGGATTGGGGTTAGTGGTAACATTACAATAAATACAATGCAGTAATATTTTGTGCAGTAATACTCACAAGTGACGTTTTCCCACATTTCCCGTCTCTTCCCTTTGGACCGCCATGACCACTTCTTCGGCCCCTGCAACCTATATTATGCCCCACAGTGGCACAATAGACTGTGGGGCATAATAGAGTTTACGGGGCCACAGTGGACCCTTCAAGCTCTATTATGCCCCACAGTTGCACACCCATGAACTATTATTATACTCAGGGGCTCTGGGTGCTTGTGATTGCCGGTAAAATGGAGCCTCAGTCAAAGCTGGGGGATTTATGCTGGCGATCGGTGCGGGCACCGACCAGGGGCATTAGAACATTGTGTCTGCTGTATAAAACAGCAGACAACATTATTGGGTTGAGGTGCTGGGGAAGGGGGAGGGGAGCTTTTGGATGTGTGTCTGGTCCTTCCATGGGCTTGAAGACTGTCTTTTTTTTCCACCCACTTGCAATTCTTGCACTTGGGGGTTAATAGGAGCACTACAGATACCCTATATTCAGCCTGTAAGTGCAAGAATTGCAAATGAGTGGAAAAAAAAAAAAATGTCCTCAAGCCCAAGGAAGAGCCATACAGACATCCAAAAGCCCCCCTCCCCCAGCTCCCCCCAGCACTCCCCCAGCACTCCAACGCCATCCCCCCATCATCATTATCAATGAAGTATTTATCCCCTATCCGTAGGATAAGGGATAAGTACTTGAAAAATCATTTTTATCAGCAGAAGCGTACTTACTAGAGATGAGCGAACACTAAAATGTTTTTGTCATTATAGTCTATGGGGGGAAATGCTCGTTTCAGGGGTACGCAACATTCGATCAAATTCTACTTACCAAGTCCATGAGTGAGGGTCGGGCTGGATTCTTCTCCCTGCGCAGCGTCCCTGCGTCCTCTTCTGGTCTTGAATTCACTCTGCTAGGCATTGGGCCTAGACAGAGCCGACTGCGCATGCCCGCACTACAAGAAATGGCAGCGTAAGCGGCCATTTTCTTGTAGCGCGGACATGCACAGTCAGCTCTGCCCAGGCCCGATGCCTAAGCAGAGTGAATGCAAAGCCGGAAGAGGACGCGGGGATGCTGCGCAGGGAGAAGGCTTCTAAAGGTAAGAGAAGAACCAGCGTTGATCGGCAATGTACTGTATAGCATTCTGCCAATTAACGCTGGTTCTGCATCGAATCTTAACTTCGAACAGCTAGTAGTATTCGATCGAGTATGAGTATTTAGAATACCGTAGTATTCGATCGAATACCTACTCGATCGAATACTACTCACTCATCTCTAGTACTTACTGCTGCTCTTCAGCTTACTTCTGCTCTGCTGCTCTTCAGCCTGCACAGCGGTCTGGAGACTGTGTAGGAGCGAAGGCACACATCGGGTGCGGGCCTGATTACGTGGCCATGTCAGCTGGCGTGTGGGGAGGGGGAGGAGGGGGACGGTGTTAGCATGCAGAGAGCAGGCAGGGAGACCTGCTTTCTGCTAAGGATAAGGGGCGGTCTCTGGAGCAGCGTCCACAGGATCACCCCAAGCTAGCGCTCTCTTCCCCTGCTGTGACGCTAAGCCAGTCCAGGACAGTTCGCATGCAGCTTGTCCTGGACTGACTTAGGGTCAGTAAAAATGCTACCCCCCAGCATTTCACCGCCTGAGGTAGTTGTCTCATGTCACTGCACTGCCCCCCCCCCCTATCATCCTAATGCTGTCTAAAGAATCCTCCCTTGTATTTCCCCCTCCTAACAACCCCTTATACTATTAAAACACCCACGACTGCACTTAAAAATAATTAAAAAGAAGTTATATTTGCGTACCTACGAGCCTTTGCTGAATAGAGCCACCGCTGCAGCCGCCTTTTCTTCTCCTCTGCTCTGTGCATAGGGTCGACGCATAGGATGTCTGTGTCCCAATGCAGGAGGCCTAATGACATCATCGTCCTGGCCTGTGCTGAGAGCAGACGTGTTTTGTCTGTTTTTGGTGTCTTGTAAACCACAGACCTGAAGTGGCTTATAGTTTGCAAGACAAGGATGGGTTTTAACAAGATCGGTGTCTGCTGACACCGATCTAGTTAAAAGTAAAGCATTAATGGTGGCCCTGGTGTGTGCTCCACAGAGTCAGTAAGCCTGTGGCAGCCGCCGCTTCTGCTGCCCTGCTAGCTACGCTTCTGCATCTAATAAAACATGAAGGACAGGACATACCAACATAACCCAGAGGCACAATAGACAGTTCCTTAATGCAGTAGCACTCTGGGATGCTGCACAATCTTACTTAAACCCCACAGAATTCAATATTTGTGCTTCTTAGTTTGTCCTCTTAGCCTCTGGGGCTTCTAGCAAGGCTCATATTCCTTTGCCATTTATGTATGGAAATTATTATTAAACTACATGTACAGTATGAGTCTGACAACACTATGACCCATATTTGTAAATGTTTTAATACCTGTTTTTATTCTATTTATTTTTAGTGAGATTTTAAAATAAGAATATAAACAAATAACAGTAAAACATGCAGTACATTTCGGGATGTCAAGGTGAATGCGTGGTAATCTGAAGCAACAGGTGCACTGACTAACCTAGAAAATAACAAAAGAATAGTGACATAAATAAAACCAGTCAGAAGTATCCAAAGTATATAGCTGAGCAAGGACATAATACAAGAAGAGTGAGTACACTGCAACAGTAAAATAGCGCTTATGGTGATCAATTTAGCAAAGGCAGTTATAAAGGGCAATTGTAAAACAGTGTCCAGAACTCCAAGATCATGGCAATAATAGCGAGTCTATGGGCAGCCCAAGGCTTCCAGTTCTGGTCGAAGTAGACATCTCCAAAGATACCATGGGATAATATTTTCTCATAATGGTATGTCTGATGTAATATATATATATATATATATATATATATATATATATATATATATATATATAATATATATTTTTTTTTTATGTAGATTGTGAGCCCCACAACGTACATTTTTCCTTATCAGCATGTCTTTGGGATATGGGATGAAAAACCATGCAAACACAGGGAGAACATACAAACTCCTTGCAGCCGTTTTTTTGCCCTGGGTTTGATTTGATCACCAGGACTCCAGCACTGCAAGGCTGCAGTGCTAACCACTGATGTAGCATATATGTAACAGTAGTGACAGTTGGTATGGAAGGGGATTTTCATAGCCCGAGGAGCGACAGAGTGCCTGACAAGAGCATATGGCCCTTCATACCCCTTTTTGATGTTAAAGGTTACTTTTAAAAAGTTGCTTTAGAATGTGTTCCATGTTTGGACATTTTTTGTGACTTTTTATCACATTTGATTAGTTATTAGAGATGATCGAGTACTACTAGCTGTTCGAAGTTAAGATTCGATGCAGAACCAGCGTTGATTGGCAGAATGCTATACATTGCCAATCAACGCTGGTTCTTCTCTTACCTTTAGATGTCTTCTCCCTGCGCAGCTTCCCCGCGTCCTCTTCTGGCTCTGCATTCACTCTGCCAGACATTGGGCCTGGGCAGAGCCAACTGCGCATGTCCGCTTGTAGTGCGGGCATGCGCAGTCGGCTCTGCCCATGCCCGATGCCTAGCAGAGTGAATTAAAGGCCGGAAGAGGACGTGGGGACGCTGCACAGGGAGAAGAATCCAGCCCGACTCTCACTCATGGACTTGGTAAGTAGAATTTGATCGAATGTTGCGTACCCCTGAAACGAGCATTTCCCCCCATAGACTATAATGGGGTTCGAAACCCGTTCGAACAGTCGAACAGTGTGCGGCTGTTCGAATCGGATTTCGAACCCCGAACATTTTAGTGTTCGCTCATCTCTATTAGTTATGAGAAAGTGTCGAAGTAGACATATTTTAGGCCAAGTTTATAAACTAGATTAAAGGAAATGTTGCACAATTACGGCACCTATATCTACAGTACAGACCAAAAGTTTGGACACACCTTCTCATTCAAAGAGTTTTCTGTACTTTCATGACTATAAAAATTGTAGATTCACACTGAAGGCATCAAAACTATGAATTAACACATGTGGAATTATATACTTAACAAAGTGTGAAACAACTGAAAATATGTCTTGTATTCTAGGTTCTTCAAAGTAGCCACCAGCTGTGGATACACAGCTGATAGTCCTACTGAATAGACTGTTAGAATTTGTATTATGGCAAGAAAAAAGCAGCTAAGTAAAGAAAAATGAGTGGCCATCATTACTTTAAGAAATGAAGGTCAGTCAGTCTGAAAAACTGGGAAAACTTTTGAAAGTGTCCCCAAGTGCAGTTGCAAAAACCATCAAGCGCTCACATAAAGACCGCCCCATGACAGGAAGATCAAAAGTCACCTCTGTTGCGGAGGATAAGTTCATCCGAGTCACCAGCCTCAGAAATCACAGGTTAACAGCAGCTCAGATTAGAGACCAGGTCAATGCCACACAGAGTTCTAGCAGCAGACACATCTCTACAACTGTTAAGAGGAGACTTTGTGCAGCAGGCCTTCATGGTAAAATAGCTGCTAGAAAACCACTGCTAAGGACAGGCAACAAGCAGAAGACACTTGTTTAGGCTAAAGAACACAAGGAATGGACATTAGACCAGTGGAAATCTGTGGTTTGGTCTGATGAGTCCAAATTTGAGATATTTGGTTCCAACCACCGTGTCTTTGTGTGACACAGAAAAGATGAACGGATGGACTCTACATGCCTGGTTCCCACCCTGATGCATGGAGGAGGAGGTGCGATGGTGTGAGGGTGCTTTACTGGTGACACTGTTGGGGATTTATTCAAAACTGAAGGCATAATGAACCAGAATGGCTACCACAGCATCTTGCAGAGACATGCTATTCCATCCGGTTTTCGTTTAGTTGGACCATCATTTATTTTTCAACAGGACAATGATCCCAAACACACCTCCAGGCTGTGTAAGGGCTATTTGACCAAGAAGGATAGTGATGGGGTGCTACGCCAGATGACCTGGCCTCCACAGTCACCAGACCTGAACCCAATCAAGATGGTTTGGAGTGAGCTGGACCGCAGAATGAAAGCAAAAGGGCCAACAAGTGCTAAGCGTCTCTGGGAACTCCTTCAAGACTGTTGGAAGACCATTTCAGGTGACTACCTCTTGAAGCTCATCAAGAGAATGCCAAGAGTGTGCAAAGCAGTAATCAAAGCAAAAGGTGGCTACTTTGAAGAGCCTAGAATATAAGACATATTTTCAGTTTTTTCACACTTTTTTGTTAAGTATATAATTCATTAATTCATAGTTTTGATGCCTTCAGTGTGAATCTATAATTGTCATAGTCATGAAAATACAGAAATCTCTGTGAATGAGAAGGTGTGTCCAAACTTTTGGTCTGTACTGTATGTCTGCTCCTTAAAGACAAAATGGCAAACAGATGTTTTACTGGTCAAAAAGGATTACAAATACTCTGACAAGGGCTGACTTTATTAAGAAACAAGTGCCTTTCAATACATATGGTAAATTTTTTTTCCACTACCTTAGGTTAACATAAACTTAGCCAGTCTTAGCAAATTTGGACTTTTGACTTATTTATCCATCTTTAAGATGCGTAAGATGTTTTTTTAAAAAAAACAGAAAAAAAGGTTAGCTAAAAATATGGACATGTTCTATATTTGTCTGTTTTGACAAACACACATTCCACAAGATAAGATAAGATAATCCTTTTATAGTCCCACTATGGGAAAATTCAGTGTGTTATAGCAGCATGAATAATACAATAATATACTACAAGAAAAAAAACACATAAAGCTCAGAATAGCAGATAGAAAAGATACTAGGAGTCATATCAAATAAAAGAAAGACTTCTGGATCATTTAGGTCTCTGTGCTGAGTGTTGATTATACAGCCTGACTGCGGTTGGGAGGAAGAATCTCCGATAGTGCTCCTTCTCACACTTGGGGTGAAGCAGTCGGTCACTGACAGTACTGCCCAGTGCTATCACAGTCTCATACATAGGATGGGAGTTATTCTCCCACATGGAGCTCACCACGGACAGTAACCTTCTGTCATCCACCACCTGTACAGGGGGCTCCCCAGGACAGAGCTGGCCCTTCTTATCAGCCTGTCAAGTCTATTTCTGTCCCTGGCTGGTATGCTACTCCCCCAGCAGGCCACTCCGAAGAATATGGCTGATGCTACCCTAGAATTGAAAAAGGCCCTAAGAAGTGCCCCCTGGACTCCAAAGGCCCTCAGCCCCCTGAGCAAGTAGAGCCTGCTGTGGCCCTTTCTGTGCAGTGCACCCAGGTGATCAGCCTAGTCCAGTTTATTATAGCACACTCAGGTACTTATAGGTGTTGATTCGGAGCACTCCTCCACTTACTAAAGTCCACCACCATCTCCTTGGTCTACCCAACATTAATCCTGAGGTGGTTCCGCTCATATCAGACTCATATTAATGAGCCTGTTTTTAACTGACTTAAAGGAGTTACATCATGTCTCATGTCTGAGTTACATCCATGAAAAATGGATCAGTGGATTTGTAAAAAAAAATCGTAAAATTTGAAATGAATCTTTCCTTAACTTTTTTTTGTAAAAACTGATGCATAACAAATGGCATTCACCATTGAAAAACAGACACACAGTCATGGAATGAAATCAAAACAAAGAAGACGATGCCCAAACTCTGTTTTTTAAGACTGTAAAACTGACACTGTTGTGTGAATATAGCCTGAGCCAATCTGAGCATTAGCGGTGTGATAAGTGATAGATCTATTTTTATCCACTGCTCAAAGCTACTGCAGACAAAATTGGTATTTGTATAAATTTCACTTATTAGTAATATGTTATTATGAGCAGTTCCCTGAGTATTACTCTATATTATGAGAAATGGATTCCAATCTAAATGTGTTAGAAAAAAGTTATTTATTTGAAACAGTAGCTGAGCACTACAGTGCTGTCAATGAAATTACCATAATGTAATAGGTTACACTAACCAAACCTTCATATGACTAAAGAATTAATTGCCAAAACTTCTGAGAACAAGAGACAAAGCAATTTCACAAATAATTTACTGCAATCATTCACGCCTTCCAGCACAGGTGTTGACTAAGAATTGCTTCTGCTGCCGTTACGTGGCTTCTCTCTCCCGAGGAATGGCCATCAGATCCTTCATTATTCTGCTGATTGTGTGAATAACACATTACTGTACATACAGTGACTATTGTGTGTAGGCAGAGCTTGCCTTATAAATGAAGATAATTAGATTTGTATGATATAAATGACTGCGTGACTGAAACACCATGTACCATTAATTATAGAAGGCAGAAGCTTAGTCATCCTATATGTGACTCCTGCCTTATCATTCAAGAGAATCTGCCAAAAAGCTAATCTCACTACATAAAAGATGATAATAGTATTGAAAATAACTGATGATCACATGTACTGTTAACTGAGAAAACTCACTCACCAAGATCCCATGGCTAAAGAATGGCCCAGGTTTCCCTGCACAACCTCTTACCTTTGCTCTAGCACAGGGATAGGGAACCTTTGACTCTCCAGCTGCTGTGAAACTACAACTCCCAACATGCTCCATTCACTTCCATGGGAGTTCCAAGAACAGCAGAGCAAATATGCATGCTGGGAGTTGTAGTTTTGCAACAGCTGGAGATCCGTATGTTCCCTACCCCTGCACTAGCAGATAGCAGGCTTCACCTGAGACCACTCAGCAATGGAAGAGGATGGGAAGTGAAGTCATGGTCATATCCAACCACCCATAATATGGCAATGCAACATCAATTAGTATCTTTGTATTATCACTCTAAAGGGATTGTCCCATTAAGGACAAGCGTATAAGTATCAATTCTCTGGAGTCTAACTGGTCAGGAGAGCAAAGGACTGAAAGAACAGGGACCATACGACCCCATGCCTCCTCCTTGTGAATGGAGTGTCAGTGCACTTATGTAACTGACTTTCCATTCACTGCTATGGGACACTGCTATGGGACTCTGCCAGCACTTTAGATTGCAGTCATAGCAGTGAATGAAACGCCAGTGAATGGAACTGCAGTGATTAGAACATCCGTGCGCTTTCATGACCAGTTCTCCATTCAATGCAATAGGGATGGCAGTACTGTAATTGGAACTCCAATCACAAGGAGGCATGGGAGAAATATGGTACCCTGTTCTTTCAGTCTGCTGTTCTCCTGACCAGTCAGACCCCAGCAATGTGATACTTATCCATCTGTCCTTAATGGGACACCGACTTTAAGTTGATCATACTAAGATATTACTTGATATTACACTTTCAATACATTGCCATCTTTTGGCAGGAGAAGGCATGGGGGACTTTTGGCTGTTTGTTTTCTTAATCACTGGGGTATCCAGCGGTCAGACCTTGAGCAATCTGACACTTATTCTTCATCCTGTGGATAGGGGATAAGTATTATTAATAGCACAACCCCTTTAATTAGTGGATGAATGAAAACACCAGATTCCCAGCTAAATAATAACTCTAGCTGGATGCTTGTTATAAAAAGAAGGTTGAAAGTAAAATTAGATAATACGTTCCGATGTGGCCGCCACACAACAAATGTTTGTATCAGGCTAATGAATGTTCATTTTATTCTTGCACAATCTGCGTATTGCAGCTGATATTTATTTTTAATTGGGAAGCGGTCACATGAAGCAAAGTGGAGATCGCAAACCAAATGTGACAAATGTTCTATTGCATCTCTATATAGTTACAGTACAACATGGCTGATAAGGGATAAAACACAGGAATGTCTAGTCCAAGCTATAACTCTAGTGTGCATCCTGAACCTCCAAAAACAATTTGCAAAAAAATTCACATAAAGTGAAACCAATTGAGAGCTATTTAATACAAGTCAGAAAGAAATATTCTCCATGCACTCGACCAGTGAGGCTTGCATACAACATCCAATTTGTATAGAATCAAAACCATTCATACAGCAGGTTTCTCTAAGGCCCTACTGTATGTCTTCCAACGTTGTACAGATGGGCAGACATACAGGTGTTTTTTTATGCATATTGTGAGCCCCATATACGGCTCACAATGTATATTTTCCCTATTGGTATGTATTTGGAGTATGGGAGGAATCCTCACAAACACGGGGAGAACATACAAACTCCTTGCAGGTGTTGTCATTGGCAGGATTCAAACCAAGGACTCCAGTACTGCAAGGCTGCAGTGCTAACCAGTGAGCTACAATGTTGTCTCGTACAGATGCTTTTTTTTGTCACCAGATTCCTTATGAATCTCACCAGATTATATCTTTAGATTTCTTTGAAAGCAATACAATAATCTATAGGGAGCCCCTTCCAAAAGATGGCATTAGAAGCAAGTTCCGCTTTATCCACCAATGAGGTCTTATTTTTAAATTCCTTACCAGGATATGCATGGTCTTATAAGTCTCTGTATAGTCTCTCCCAAATGAGACACTTTACCCTTTTGACCCACATCGAGATCTCTCACCTATTCAGCATTCTGCTCTATAGTGATGAGACACAACAACCTTGAAACAGTTGTCTCCAGATCAGACCCTCTTCCTTTTTAGGGGTTATTCTGGCCACTGCCATTTGACTTTCAACCCAAGAGGTTGTTACTTGTTTATTTTTTGTTAGTTCTCATCTCCTGATGTACCAGTATCATTAGACAGGGGAAATGCATGGCTGCTGGTTACTAAGACGCACTAGAATCTATTTACAGGTTTATACAGTTGAGGAAGTTGCGACTAGGTGTTATAGAGGCGTTCAAAAAGACGCCCTTTGTAGAATGTAGCGGAAGAATGATGTAGTTATCTTACCTGTGACTCTGCTGGAAAGCGCTGAAACCACTTTAAGGTGTTGGTTGTTTCCTATCACCTCACCAAGCAAGTGTTTTGTGGTCAGCGCTATTAATTTGCGCTTGTTTTGGGGACTTGTGGGATTACATGTGAATAGAGACAGGAGGTCTCAGTGATTTAAAGGGCCTGTCTACATTTTTTGTTTCCCTCTCCTGACTTCTATGATATTTCTCATGAGCCTGAGACATTACCCCATAGAGATCAGTTCACTTTGTACCATTGTTTGAGACTATTGGTCTGTTAGTGGACTGTTTGCATACTTACCTTAGTTTATTGTTGGTATATAAATACATTATGTGCAGAATTTTTAGGCAAATGTATTTTGATCACATAATCCTTTCTATACATGTTGTCCTACTCCAAGCTGTATAGGCTTGAAAGCCAACTACCAATTATGTAAATCATGTGATTTGCATCTCTGTAATGAGGAGGAGTGTGGTCTAATGACATCAACACCGTATATAGGGTGTGCTTAATTATTAGGCAACATCCTTTACTTTGGCAAAATGGGTCAGAAGAGAGATTTGAAGGACTGTGAAAAGTCAAAAATTGTGAGATGTCTTGCAGAGGGATGCGGCAGTCTTGAAAATGCAAAACTTTTGAAGCGTAATCACCGAACAAGCAAGCGTTTCATGGCAAATAGCCAACAGGGTCACACGAAGCGTGTTGATAAAAAAAAAAAGGCGCAAAGTAACTGCCCATGAATTGAGGAAAATCAAGCGTGAAGCTGCCAAGATGCCATTTGCCACCAGTTTTGCCCTATTTCAGAGCTGCAATGTTACTGGAGTATCAAAAAGCACAAGGTGTGCGATACTCAGGGACATGGCCACAGTAAGAAAGGCTGAAAAACAACCACCTTTGAACAAGAAACATAAGCTAAAACGTCAAGACTGCGGCAAGAAATATCTTAAGACTGATTTTTCTAAGGTTTTATAGACTGATGAAATGAGAGTGACTCTTGATTGACCAGATGGATGGGACCGAGGCTGGATCAGTAAAGGGCAGAGAGCTCCACTACGACTCAGACGCCAGCAAGGTGGAGGTGGGGTACTGGTATGGGCTGGTACCATCAAAGATTAACTTGTGGGACCTTTTCGGATTGAGGATGGAGTGAAGCAGACTCTCAGAACTACTGCCAGTTTCTGGAAGACACCTTCTTGAAGTAGTGGTACAGGAGGAAGTCGGTATTGTTCAAGAAAAAACATGATTTTCATGCAGGACAATGCTCCATCACATGCATCCAAATACTCCAAAGCGTCGCTGGCTAGTAAAGGTCTAAAAGAAGAAAAAATAATGAAATGGCCTGACTTGTTCACCTGAGCTGAACCCCATAGAGAACCTGTGGTCCCTCATAAAATGTGAGATCTACAGGGAGGGAAAACAGTCCACCTCTCGGAACAGCGTCTGGGAGGCTGTGGTGGCGGCTGCACGCAATGGTGATCGTAAACAGATCAATCGTAAAGGTGGCTATATTGGTCACTGATTTTTTTTTTTTGTTTTGAATGTCAGAAATGTTTATTTCTAAATGTTGTGTTGTTATATCGGTTTACTTGGTGAAAATAAACAAGTGAAATGGGTATAGATTTGGTTTTTTATTAAGTTGCCTAATAATTCTGCACAGTAATAGTTACCTGCACAAACAGATATCCTCCTAAGATAGCCAAATCTAAAAAAAAAAAAAAAAACCACTTCAACTTCCAAAATTATTAATCTTTGATATTTATGAGTCTTTTGGGTTGATTGAAAACATAGTTGTTGAACAATAATAAAAAGAATACTCTCAAATACAACTTGCCTAATAATTCTGCACACAGTGTACATTCTGGGCTTTCTTAAGTTTGGGCCTATATATACATTATCTGTAGAGATAAGCAAATCGAAGCTGACAAAGTGGAATCTGATAGAAATTTCAGAAAATATTCAATTTGCATAGAATCTGAATATCCTCACGCTTCGTGGTAACAAATCACATAAGTTGAGGTCCCCATCATGTAATGGCCATATCAGGGAAAGTTTGTTGCAGTAACAAACTTTCACTAATATTAGCTACGCCCACCTGCGGGCGGTATCGGGAGCAGGTATTTGCTGTAACTGACAGCTAACACTCTGCTCCATAACCCCTGGTTGGGGCACAGTTCCAATCGGAGGTTTTAATCTCTTGGATGTTGTGGTGAAACATGACTGTGGCATCCAAGGGGTTCTGCTATGCTACATGTCCCAGTGCCAGGGCCATAAGCTCCTGAGGGGGCCCACTCGGCAGTGGCGTAGGGTACAGAGCCAGGTCCCCGGACCACCATGATAGCAGTCGGGGAAAGCTTGGTTCTCCAACTGCTATACATACTGCTAATGGAGAGGGGATAGGACCCTTTTCATTAGATGTCAGGGGAAAAAAAATACTTATACTCACCTGTCTTGGGCTCATACGTCGGGAAGGGGTTAGCACGATATGCCACAAATTAATTCGAATCAAATCAACTTTTTTTTCTAATTATCTCAAACAAACGGGACCTTCCACTGTCTGCAATACTAACCTCACTGTGTATAGCGCTAATATTAGTGCAGTTTACGGGCATTAGGCAGGCGCTCATTTAGTCACTACGTGTGTGTTTTGTCTGAAACATTTTTTATTTTTTCTATCATGAAAAATGATATTTTAATGCAATATGATTTGAAGAGACCTATCAAACAAATTCATTTTGATGGTTATTCTGGCCTGGCCTTAGATTTCATTGAAAGTCATGTAATTCATGTATTGATCTAAAAGGAAATAACTTCCAAAATGGCGTGCTAGGAGCAAGTTGCTCTTTTTCACCAATAAAGTCTTATTTGCATTTTCCTTACTCAGAACTCTTACCAGGGCATGCATGGTCTTATAAATCCCTGCACCAGCTCTCTTTAATGAGATATCTTATCCCTTCTAACCAATATTAAGGTTCATGCACAGGCTGATACTATGGCTTATTTGGCTTCCAAAACAAGGTCTATGAAGACTTCGCTGTACTTGTAGGACTCTGATTTTATTAGAAGGTATACATATGATTCATGACTCATGTAGTTCAGGTTGTGTGCTCCAAGCTCTACTGTGTGTGCATGAGTCCTTAGTCTTATATATTAGACACAGTAGATTTTAGCAGGGCCTGATGGAACTGGTGCAGACGCTACTTTCCTGATGTACGTCTCTCTCTGATACATACAGTACATCGTGGGAAGCTTAGAGTAGTGAGTCACAACAGCTGATAATCCAGGGACATTGATGTGTTTCAACATTAGAGAAGACTTATAACCGAAAAGAAAATGACTGGGGTTATCCAGGACATGAAGACATAATAATACATACTGATTTACTTTCTATAGAAAACATTCAGTGGTGTGTAAAACAGGATAGAAAATGGAAAATCTCTGCCTTTTCTGCTTATCTCTCAGCTCAGCATAAACTGGTAAAAAATACAGCTTAGGGATTGTAGATTGCATAGCTTCTTATTGAGATGGAAAAAGCGGCCCATTCTTATAAGATTCATAAGTTCTACAAATTGATATATTACAGTATGTTGATATACAGTGTTTGATCAGATGGCGTATACAATGCTACATATGGATCCAGTTAAGACAAGGTGGAGTTGTGCAATCGCCATGTGCTGTCATATAGGATGTATGGGGCGAAGCAATGCGTGTATACAGAGGCGTATTGAGCATTCTGTCATCTTTTTCTGATGAATTTGTATGGGGTCTGCCAAAAAATGTAAAAAAGCCCTGTATAACGCTGTGTGAAATAATTTTGGGAAAGTGAATAGAGATATCCAATGCAGTAGTTTTGTATTATGCTATATTAAGATAACTTGGTAAATCACAGGGATTCAGAGTATAGAACATTCCTACATACATGGTCATAGCCATTGGCAAGTGATCAGGACAATATACTGTCACCACTAAGATAATTAAAGAAAATTTTTAATTATTTATTTTTGCAAAAATGTTTCACTTTTTAATTGTCTTCAGAGCTAAATATAGTTGTATTCGTGGGATTACCCCTTTAAGAAGACTGCTGCCTATTCAAGTGTTCTTGCACTGTACAGGTATTCATTAGACAATACAGACCCTGCTAAGGATTCTGGGAAACAAGTCTTCTTTGATGGAAAAAGGGGAACTTTTTCGAATTCTAACTTTTGGAAAGTAGCTCCCTATAGATCAATGCCTGGTTTTCCTGAAAACCTAATAGCATAATCTAGTAATGAAGCCAAGCAGTGGCGTAACTAGGAATGGCGGGGCCCCATGGCAAACTTTTGACATGGGGCCCCCCCGACTGAAGCCGAAGACCTCGACCGACCCCTCATATGCATTCCTGCGCATTCTATTATGCCCCATAGTGGCTCCTGCACACAGTATTATGCCCCATAGTGGCCCCTGCACACAGTATTGTCCCCAATAATGGCCCCTGCACACAGTATTATCCCCCATAGTGGCCCATGCACACAGTATTATCCCCCATAGTGGCCCCTGCACACAGTATTATGTCCCACTGTGGACACCCATAAACAATTATTATATAATCGGAGTATAATAATCGGAGACCCGGGGGAATAAAAACATAAAAAAAACACTTTCTTACCTGTCCCCCAGCTCCTACGCTGTCTTCTCCTTTTCCATCCTTCTTCTATGACGTCGGACGTCACATGACCCGGGACGTAGGCCGGGTTCATGTGACGTCAGAGACGTCATGAAGGAGGCCTGGCAGGATCGTGGAGAGGTAAGTAACAGTGTTTTTTATGTTTCTTACCTCTCCCGGTCCGCCAATCATTATACTCGGGGGTCCAAAGAGACCCCCGAGTATAATGATAGCAGCGGTAGCGGCTGTCACCGGGCCCCTAATGTCCCAGGCCCTGTGGCAGCTGCCTCTGCTGCTATGGTGGTAGTTACGCCACCAAGCCAGAATATATCCTCCAAAAGGAAGACAAAACAATCCACAGAATAAAGCCAAACCAGAATAGCTCCTCCATAGAGACCCATCTGCAGATAGGTTACCTTCCAAAACGTGACACTAAAGCATGTTCCCCTTTTTCCATCAAACCAGCAAGCTAGACCTTACTTCTCACAGAGGCAATAACCTCAATACAGTGGTCTGTGGCACAGTCTCTTAGTTTTCGAGGAGCTATTTATGCTAATAGGTTTCAGGAAATCTAGGTAGGACAATCTAGGTAGGGCGCTACCTTCCAAAAGATGGCACTAGAGCAAAATCCACTTTTTCCATTAACGATGACCTTTTTTGCATTCTATTAAGTTGCACACAGAATTTATGTAAAAGTTATTAAAAAAATGAGACAGTAGAGGAAGTGCATGTGTTAACCACTTTAATTTTAGATTTAAGCACTGTCCATTGATTTTACTTAAAGAGTACCTGCCATCTTATAACCATTTTAACTTGTCATATCGATGTGCAGTGAAGGGACAGAGGTGTTCAGCTGAGTGTTCACTTGTATTTCTAGTGTCCACCTCTGCTCATTTCTACGTGGAGAGGTGGGGTTTGATGAAGGTGGACTCAAACTCCTATGAGGCCATAAATTGCTAACCCTATCTACACAACAGAAGCCAAGCAAAGTTATTTACCGCTAAAGGAGCACAGTACTTTACTTAGCACTTCCTCCACTAATAAAAACTTTTGATATTATATGTCACTGGCAAGTTAGAAGCTGGTTTACATTACAAGTTTCAGTGCCGCATATTTTAATCAAATGGTTTTCCCACTTTAAGGTTTCACCTGCCCTCCTGTCTCCTCTTACCTCCACTTCCTGGTTTTCAGCTTTGCTGGCACTGATCAAAGCCCTGCTCTAGTCCATATTGGGCTCAGCAGCTGAAAGGACTATGCAGAGAAAAAGAAGAGGATATAGGTGGTCGAAACAGGGACTGAGCCATCAGCCTGACCAATGACGTGGTCTGAAACCTAGACAACTAGCTGTAAACACTGAGGAAGCATAATGAAAAGTATATTGCAAACAGTTTGTTAGGATTATGCAGAGACTGCGGCCATGATATGGGCGTCGCTGTCTGTTCCTCTGCAAAATACAGGGTTGCAAGGGTTAACCTGCCTTGCAACAGCCGGGCGTGGTCGACTGGTTGATCGACATGTGTATCAACCAATGGACGCTCGGATTGGGCAGCTGGGCTATTTGCTGGTGACCGCCCCTTGCCTATATAAGGGGGCTGGTCTGGACGCCCGGCGCTCTATGATCACATTTGAAACCTGAAATGATGTATGTATGTATGTATGTATGTATGTATGTTTGGGTTCCAGCCTGTAAACATTGCCCTAGCTAGCAAAAGACCCCTGAGATAGCAATGCCACTGTTTGTCAGGCAGCACGCTGCCCTGTATGCGTGTGTTTGTGGTAAAACTCTGTAGGGTCAGCTAGCAGTAATTCCCAGACAGGGTGACTGGGAGTGGGCTTGGCAATAGTTGCCTGGGTGGTTGGGTGGAACTGCACACAGGGTTTACTTTGGTCTCTGGCTAGTCCTGGAGTTCAGGCTAGCCAGTTTATTTATTTGTGCGGCTGCTTTGACTGCACAGAGCTCTGTGAATATTAACAGAGCGCACCTGGTCATTTAATTTAGCTGGCAGTGACAGGAACTGTTAGTCTGTATTCACACCAGGTTGGTTGCAGTAATGGCCCAGAGGGCTCCGTAGGGTTTTCATTTAAGTTGTTTTTTTTAATAAACCCTGCTGACCATAACACAGTTATAGCAAATGCCTGACAAACTGGACAGGAGATGGAAACCAGCATTCACTTTTCAAACCCATTCATTTGAATGGGTTTGAAAAGTGTCCACCCGTGAGCGTTTTGTGGTCTCCGTGGCAAAAAACATTTTTTTTAACCGGACACAAAGTCAGACATGCATGACTTTGTGTCCAGTTAAAAAAAAAAAAACTGTTTCGCCGTGGAGACCACAAAACACTCAAAGGCGCTCATGGGCGGATACTGTTTGCTGGGTTTCCATCTCCTGTTGGCAGAAGATGGAAACCTAAAAGCGGAGACCGGGGTGCAGATGTGAACCCGCCCTTATTTTGTTTTTGCCTGAAGTCAAGGTCTATTTATTTTCCTGTTTGTTTTTTTTTCCAAATAGACCAGTTTCTGTCCCTGTCTTGACTGTTTGGGTCTGCACCACTGCTTCTACAGAGTTAACTTCCCCACACAAGTGATAGAGTAAAACACTTCAGTTAGCTTAGGCTACAAGCTTGAATATCATCCTGGAGACTTTCCAAAAAAATTTAGTTTTATATTTATTGTTTTTTTTTTTAAGGGGGGGCTTATTGGGTATAAATGTGTTACAATCATCAAAAGAAAGTCAGCAAGTTCTTTTCGTATACAACAGATTGTAAATACTAAAGTGTTTTAGAAAGTAGGACAATGTCTGGTGCTTCATTCTAATTTTATGCACAGATATGTAAGTTTTACAGTGCAGAACATCCCATTACTCATGCAAGTTCTTTTGCTTGTGTTTGTATTTCACAGTTGTATACAACAGGGACTATGTCACAGTAATAGCTTTCTATAACTTTACATATAAACTAATGTTCAGAACAACAGTCATTTTTTATCTTTGACAGAAATTATGAAATTGCAATATACGCGACAATGCATGTAGAATTTTTTTTTTTTTTTACTATTTTGTGCTTTGTAGCAGCCACATCAACAATAAATAGAAGGTTGTGGGGTTTTGTTCCTGAAATATATATTTTCATATTTCTTATCGTTTTAGGTCAGTTCAGCATTGTAGTATTAGGTTCTTCTTGTTATTTTGTTTTTAGGGAGAAAACCAGACAGATATTAAATTATACTCAGCAAGATATGAAACACCTTTGCCATGATCCCACTGTGCTACCCTTAATAATTCTAGCACATTATATTTTTAATATTTCATGTAGTTTCCTACCAGGGAATTGAAAAAATAAAAAAGAAGAAAGATTTCCACCTGATATACTGGGGCATGTTTAAGATATAAAGTTATTACACAAGATTTCACCAAAGCATTCATATTCAAGTCTAAATATACAACTAACCATCCCTAATATATATAACATCTTCTAGCTGGGTAAAAAATATGCAAATCTATTCTCCAGGATGTAAGTAGGAGAACAGTGCACTTTGTACGCCACCCTATAGAGGGCAGCATCCTTAACATCATGCATGAGTTAATAAGCCTACTATCATGATGCGGATTTAATTGCCAAATCAGTATTTCTATTCCAAACGGAACATATTCCCAGCTATGGACAAAGCTGTTTCGGCCTATTGGGCCTCCTCAGCATAGCGTAGGGATACTGATTTGGCAGAGTTCGAGACTATAGACCAGGGTCAGGGGATAATCGTACACATTAGGGAGAGTGTGTGCCTACATAGGCAGTACGGAGACTTACAAGTCATTCCTGCTCCGCTAGGGATTCTGGGTAAAAAATATGCAAATCTATTCTCCAGGATGTAATTAGGAGTACAGTGCACTCTGTACATCTCTCATGCATAATGTTAAGTATGCTACCCTCTAGAGGGCTGCATACAGAGTGCACTGTTCTCCTAATTACATCCTGGAGAATAGATTTGCATATTTTTTACCCAGAATCCCTAGTGGAGCAGGAATGACTTGTAAGTCTCCATACTCCCTATGTAGGCACACACTCTCCCTGATGTGTACGATTATCCCCTGACCCTGGTCTTCCATCTGGTGAGAGTAGCGAGACCCTCATACATATTAGCTGGTTTCTCAACTGAAAGTCCTCAAATGTGTATAACTGCCTTAAAAATAGGCATATTAAAGGGGTTGTCGCTTCAAGTTTTTGCCATATACATTATTAGGGCATATGGGTGTCTCATAGGGGCCTCATTGAGAACAGAAAACGTTTGGCTTAGTCTGAGCAGAGAGTCATTGCGAACTATGTCTCTCATTTGGGGTAGGGTGGGGTTGGGGGGAGCATAACATACCCATGTATGAAGTTTCATTGGAATGGTGGCATGTAATTGTTGCAGAGTGCAGTCGCAGAAGAAAGCTTCAGAGTAGATTATATGGGTTAATCTTCAGTTTACTTCTCAGAACATGAGGTAACATACATCAGCATGTCTATACAGCAATACAACAAGGAACACTGGAAAGGACTAACCATAGATAGATGCAGTAATATGAGATACAGACAAGTCTCCATAGCATATCATTACATGTATTCAGCACATAACAATAATAACATCGCCATCTAATATCCGGAAGCTGTAAGTTCCTCCAACACAGTGTAATACAATAAGCCTATATCTGTTGCATACATGTATATACCAACACCCTTTCTCAACAATAAAGACTTATTCAGTAAACTTAATTTCTTCATCAGTTTCTGATGTCTTTCAGCATTCAATGCCTTAGTAAGAATATCGGCTGTCATATCTTCAGTTGCACAATATTCTAACTTCAGCATTCCTTGCTCCTGGTAATCTCTCAAAAAATGAAACTTTATATCAATGTGTTTTGTTCTTGGATTAACTCTTTCCGTCTGAGCAAGAACAATACAACCTTGATTGTCTTCATACAACTTTGTTGGTTCCAACAGTAGTTCTCCTAAGTCTGTCAGTAGTTGTCTCAACCATAAGACTTCTTGAGCTGTTTGTGCTGCGGCAACATACTTCGCTTCTGTTGTCGACAGTGTCACTATTGATTGTTTTTTACTAGCCCAACTAATTGGTCCACCTGAGAGTAAGAAAACATAACCACTGGTAGATTTTCTGTCAAGTGTATCTCCAGCCCAGTCTGCATCCACATATCCAGTTAAAATGCATTTGTTACTTGCAGGTAGTTTTAGTTTAACATCGATAGTTCCTTTCAAGTAACGTATTACTCTCTTCATGGCATTCCAGTCCATTTTATTTGGTTTTGACACCTTTCTGCTCAAAATTCCTACTGCTGCTGCAATGTCTGGTCTTGTAACAGTTGCAAGATAGAGTAATTTTCCCATTGCCTTTCTGTACTGTTCGTTGTCTGGCAACATATTTTGTTCACTGTTCATCTCCTTCAGATAGTTGATTTCCATTGGAGACTTTATTGGTTTTGCATCTTTCAATCCAAATGTTTCAATAATGTCCTGAATCATATGACTTTGGTTAAGAAGATAACTTCCATGTTCTTCTCTTTCTATTTGTATCCCTAGGTACTGTTTCACATTTCCCAAATCTTTGATCTCAAAGTGTTGATCCAGAATTTTCAGTATTTCTGTTACATCCCTTTCTTTTTCAAAACAAACTAAAATATCATCAACATATATCACTACATAGATCCATCTGTCTCCCAGTTTCTTTGTGTCTAGACAAGGATCTGCTTTACTTCTTTGAAAATGTTCATTTGTGAGCACTTCTGTGACTTTATCATTCCAGGCTTTAGCAGCTTGCTTTAAACCATAGATACTTTTCTGTAGCTTACAAACCATGTTTGGTTTTCTTTTATCTTTGTATCCTGGAGGTTGTTCCATGTAGATATCTTCTGTTAAATCTCCATTTAGGAACGCTGTCTTTACATCCAAATGTCTCAATTGCATTTGTTTTGTTGCTGCAACTGCAAACAAGGTTCTAATTGTAGTATGTTTCACGACTGGTGCAAAAACTTCATCATAGTCTTCTCCATATTTTTGAGTATAACCTTTAGCTACGAGTCTCGCTTGATATCATTCAGCTGTGCCATCTGTTTGATATTTTACCTTAAAAAAACCATTTACATCCTATAGTTTTTCTTCCTTCTGGTAATTCTGTCAGTGTCCAGGCCTTATTATCATGCATGGATTTCATTTCTGTTTCTTTCATCCATTTGTTAGCTTCTTCTTCTGAGAGTTTTGATATGTCTTCCCAAGATGTAGGTTCATATATCTTGTTTGTACTCGCCTTGTATGAAAGACGTACAGGTGGTTTTCCCTTGTTCTCTCTTATTGAACGTCTTGGTTCATTGTTTGCCTGTTCTTGTATCTCTTTACTTTCAGTGTTTTGATTTTCAGCAATTTCCACTTCTTTCTCATCAGATATTCCTGCATTGATATCACTGCTTTCATCATTTCTCATTTCCAGTGATGTCATTATGCCATCATTTAGATCCTCAATGAATGTCACACTGTTACTCACTGTAACTTTGGCTGTCTTCGGATCTAGGATTCTGTATCCTTTGCAGTTTTCACAGTATCCAACAAATATTCCTTCTACGGCTCTGTTTTGAAGTTTGGATCGTTTCTCTTCTGGAATAAACACAAAGGCTTTACAACCAAAAACTCTTAAATGCTTCACACTTGGCTTATTGCCTTGCCATAGCTCATATGGGGTCTTTTTCAGTTTCCTTGAAAAAAGTCTATTTTGCAGATAAGTGGCCGTCATTGCTGCTTCGCCCCAGTATTTCTCTGGTAGTTTGGAATCTGTCAGCATACATCTTATCATTTCAGTCAAAGTTCTGTTTTTTCTTTCTGCTACCCCATTCTGCTCGGGTGTGTATGGAACAGTCTTTTGATGCTCTATTCCATTCTGTTTTAAGTAGTTTTCTAGTTGGTGTCCTGTAAATTCACCTCCATTATCACTTCTAATGATGATTGGCTTCCTTCAAAACTTGTTACTCGACTTTGTCACATAGTCTTGTAATTTACTGAAAACTTCACTTTTGTTCTTTATTAAGTACGTGACTGTGTATCTTGAATAGTCATCTATGAAGGTCACCATGTATCTATTACCTCCTGATGTGGTCACTTTCATGGGTCCACATACGTCAGTATGTACCAAGTCAAGTGGTCTTTTGCTTCTTGTTTCACTTTCTTTAGACATTGACACTCTTGTAGCTTTTGATTTTATACAACATTCACACCTCATGGTCATTGAGCAATTAGATATTAATAGATCTTTTGTCAAATGTTTCTTCTGTAATGCCATTATACTTTCAGGATGTCGGTGTCCTAGACGTCTATGCCATACATGAATACAATTCTTGTGATCATGTGTACATAACTTCACCTGTTCCTGTACTGTGTCTAGATGATATAATTGTTCTCCTGCATTTACACTGACTATAACCTTGTCTCCTGCTAGGATTGTACACTTATCATCTTTGAATTTTACAGTAAGTCCTTTAGCTGTTAGACGTTTTACGGATAACAACCCTCCTTCTAGTCCTGGAACATACAATACATCCTTTACTAGGACTTTTACATTATTTCCAGATTTATCAGAACAGATCAACATTCCTTGTCCAATACCTTCTGCTGTTATTCTGCTCCCATCTGCAAGATAAATGGCTTCCTTCTTATCTAAATCAAGCTCAGTAAAGAAACTTTTACTTGTCATGTGACTTGTTGCTCCTGAGTCAATAAACCAACTTGATGATGATGATGACTTTTTATCAGCTGCTTTAAATGTACCATTGCAGTGATCTGCATGTGAGATAGAAATGGAGCTTTTCACTTTCTGTTTACTGTCTCTCTGTTGTAGTTTTTGTTGTTCTGCTTTCCATATAGAACAATTTTTCTTTAAATGACCCTTTTTCTTACATCTGAAACACTCTCTTGTTTCTGTCTTGTGGCGCTTTTTATCTGTAACTTTAAGAGCATTCCCACTAACCTCTTCTGTGGATTCTTTGGTTTGCTCTTTCCTTCTCTGGTATTCATCTATGAGTCTGGTCTTTACAAACTCTAGTGTGATCTCTGCTTCAGGTCTTGTTTCTAGAGCGTTTATTAGAGCAGTATACGAATCTGGTAAGCTGCATAATAATATCGCTGCTATATGACTTTCCTGAATATCTTCACCAATAGATCTCAGCTGTGTTATCACTTCCATCATGGAGTATATGTGCTCATGCATGTCTTTCTCTGCACTTAATCTCATCTTGTACAGTTTCCTTAGCAGAAATAACGTGATTTAAGCTGGATCTTTCATGTAACTTCCTCAAAGCTTGCCACATTCCCTTTGCTGTATTCTCATTTCTTATGTGAATTAGCTGATCATCCTCCACTAATAAGCTGATAGTAGCTCTAGCTTGTCTGTTTTTCTTCTCCCATGTCTGATCATTCTCATTGGGTCTATCTGTAGTGATTACCTCCCATAAATCATCCTTAGACAACAACATCTCCACTTTGAACTTCCATAACTGATAGTTCTCATTGTTCAGCTTAGCTACTGTAAGTCTGAGCTCTGAGCTGCTGTTCATCTTTAACTTATCTTACTTGGTTGTAGAGACTTGTTCTGGAGAATTCTTTTGCATTCACAGAGTCCTCTTGTCTTCTCTGCCTGGTTGCTGGGTTGTCTGGTTGCTAGGCCTGGGTGCTGTGTCTGTCTGGGTCCTGTGTCTGTCTGGGTGCCTGGGCCCATAACCTGTTGCAGAGTGCAGTCGCAGAAGAAAGCTTCAGAGTAGATTATATGGGTTAATCTTCAGTTTACTTCTCAGAACATGAGGTAACATACATCAGCATGTCTATACAGCAATACAACAAGGAACACTGGAAAGGACTAACCATAGATAGATGCAGTAATATGAGATACAGACAAGTCTCCATAGCATATCATTACATGTATTCAGCACATAACAATAATAACATCGCCATCTAATGTCCGGAAGCTGTAAGTTCCTCCAACACAGTGTAATACAATAAGTCTATATCTGTTGCATACATGTATATACCAACAGTAGTGTTACACAGTCCTTGCTATGACATCTGTTTTTGAAATGTATGGCAATATGGAGCTCTGATTATATCAGCTAATCACAAATTAATTCTGAAGCAGAGAATGTGACTGCTGGGACCTCAGCAGATTAGCTGTGTGACTAAAGAAGCTTATGTATTAGTGTGTATGTGTTATTACTTAATCATATCACTTATACTGTATATACAGTATATGTTTAGTTTGTATTATCAATCTACCTAAATGGTATGTGTGTATGTATGGTATGTGTGTATACAAAGGTGAGGGGTCAGCCGTGAAATAGCTTTTCCTGGCTTTGTACAACCAGATGTTTTATTGTTTTAGGACGTCATGGTCAAGCAGGTGCAGATGGAGTTGGGGGGGGAGGGGGTATCATGTCCCTAGGCTAACCTCAAAAGTCCAGCGGGCACACACAGCTCTACAAGGAAAAGATAGGAATTCCTCTTTCCCAGATGAAGTTCTTCATTTCCCACCTCAGAGAGTAAGAGAAAGGGGACGAGGGGCACCCTGGCAGGAAACTGTGGCTAAGCACAAGTCATAAGAGACTGTTTTTACCTTACAATGACACACACATCTGTGGAGTCAGGTAAGAGAGTTGGGTGTGTCCAGTTCCATGAGAAGATCATGCGAGCTCCCTGGAACCAAAGACTCTTTTAAATATTACATTTTTCTCCCATTATTTTAAAACTATTTTAATTTTGTGTCATTTGTTATCTTTTCTTGTATATCTAGCACTGAACCCCTTGGGTATGAAATTGTGTTTGCTCATTACCTGTGTTGAGGTTTGTGTCCAACTGTTGGAGAAATATGTGTATATTTTAGTGTGGATTCCGCTGATTCATCAAGTCAGTGGTGGTGGTGGCAGCGTGTATTTGGAGTGCGTGGATTGTGTTGATTTACACTCACTTTGCAGCCTGAATGAAGGATGAATGCAGGAGCTGTTCTGCAGACTTGACTAGGAAAACTGATCAAGTACCTGTGGGTGTACCTGCAGTGGGACAGCTGCCAAACCAAAATTGGTATCCCATCTTAAGAGAGGACACCTATTTTGAAAACATTATTATGAAGAGACAATACCTTTAATACAATACTGTATAAGAATATAAGAGAAATAGATACATTTACAAAACAAAAAAAGATACCAAAAATACCTTTATATCAAATCAAGGAGTCATTTACAATAAAGGTCGTTCTTCAAGGAAATATAACCATAAAATGTATCACAATCTATAGTATATTTACATAGTTACATAGTAGATGAGGTTGGATGAAGACAACAGTCCATCAAGTCCAACCTATAACCCTACAATCGCCTATTTAGCTTTATTTATAATACCAAAAACAGAATTATGAAGATTTCCCACAATCGCCTAAGGAACGCAAACACTTGTGTCCTTGTATTATTGCTCCATAGTCCATTTTCACTTATGTCTTTTCAAAGAACCACACACTTCCCACAGGAATCAATGACCCCCTACATCTTCATTGGTCCATGCTGTACGGGGAGGAAACATAATGTGCCCATATCTATTACTCTTCTGTGCAAACCTCCCAAGAGAAGGAAATGAATATGCTTATCCAAAGTATACTTGAAAGCATATAATGCATTTACAATATGTGTATGATAAAGTGCTTATACAATTAGTTCCGATTTGTATATATCAAGATGATAGGGCCAGAGCCCATTCTTTAAGAAATAGTTAATATACTGTAATATCTTTTGGCTGTTTTGATTTCACAATCTGCACTTCTAATGGAGAGATAGTAACAGTTGCCTATTTAATACATCAATAGCTTTAGTTTGCCGAGAGCAGAGCAATACATAATTCACATTGTGCATACACGGAGCACGCTATAGTATTTAACTTAGCGGCCATAAATATCAGTCATAAATATCAGTGAACTGTGAAAATTAATATTTATACTTCATGGAGAGGTTTAATAGCACATGTAGATCATTGCAAACCCACACGAAGGTTAAGTATTGTAATAGTTAGTTTTTATTTGTCATTAATCTTGAGAGGGAAGAGTTATTATGTCAGATATATGTAGCAACAATGGCAATATATAAATGACCAGTATACTAATATTATGACAGCCTGGCGTCCTTCACTCACTGCCAGTGGTATAAAAATATCTAATGCCAGCAACAAATCAGGCTGCAGAAATTTATCTACTGAGGTCAGCGGTGCTGAGATCAACTTTCTCATGTCAGGTTTTTTTTTTTTCATCATAACTCAACTTATCTTCATACGATATTGGCCTCATTTATCAAAAGTGTTTAATGATGGCCACACAGTGCTCAAGTGTCCATGTAATCTCTATGCGGAGAGGGGAGTAACTAGCTGCCAGACAGCACTGCTCCTGCTGCTCAGACCCCTATCATCTACTGCCTGCGCCAGGTGGTGCAGCAAGAGTTGATCCTTCCACTGCTATGACATCCCCAATCCTATGTGAGTAGCAAGAACACTGCTTCCTGGGTTGAAGGCCCGCCCTCAGTGCACCAACTGCCTTATTTACAAGACATCAAAGTTGGATTTCCCCACAATCTACAAAAGTGACATACGTGACAAAGGTATGGTGTTTATCACTGCAATGGGCTCTGTAACACAGTGGTGACAGTTGAATATACTTGGTGGGTGGAGATGATAGACTCCCTGATTATATGAAAACTGACTATATAAAAATAAATCTGAAAATGTGTTTATTAATAAACCAGAGAATATGGCACATTCATCAAGTGGTTAAACATGATCTGAGTGATTATTTTGTTTGAAAAAGGAATATATATATATATATATATATATATATATATATATATATATATATATATATATATATATTGTGGAGAGGTTAGCTCAGTAGAAGAAGTGGTGCGGACCCAAACAATCAAGACGGACACAAAATATGTAGCAAACTGGTTTATTTAGAAAGGACAGGAAAATAAATAAATCTTGAATCCGGCACAAAATGAGAAAAACAGAACACAGCCTTAACTTCAGGCATAAACAAAATTAAAAAAAACCTGCTCATCTGAGCATCTAAATGGCCACACAAACAAAACAGGAGTAATATAGTCTCACTGGACTCAGGGTTACATGACAGAATCATCCACTTCCTTTCACCTTATGGACCTGCTCACAATCCAGGATCTGCAATCTTTTCTGGTCCAGTAATGAGCCCAGGATCTACACCTGGGCTGAGGCCTCCAGATCCGCCCTGGACCACAGATACGTCAGAAACCTGGGGCTAATATACCTGGACTCCAGGACTCTGCCTGTCAACTTCTCACTGTCTGTCTATCTATCTATCTATCTATCTATCTATCTATCTATCTATCTATCTATCTATCTATCTATCTATCTGAGTATAGTAGGTATTAGTCAGAGTCAGAATATGCAGGGCCCTCCACTTACCATGTGTGATTTTAATACGCATGACTTCTTTTATGGCAGAGTAGTCTTTACAACCCCTCAGGCACCAAAACTCATGTGCAATTGCTACTAGAGATGAGCTAATAGTATTCAAAACTGCAGTTTCGAATATCGTGCTCCATAGGAATGAATGGGAGCAGCCGCGTTCGGCCGGCGCTTAATCTCTTGTAGTTCGCATGCTCCCATTCATTCTTATGGGAGCCAGGTATTCGAAACTAGAGTTTCGAATAGTATTCGCTCATCTCTAATTGCTACCTCTGCACCACCAATACCAGTGCACCAGTTAGCTAACCTCAGCGTCAGCCTTGTGATGTGCCCTCATGAATATTATTGTATGAATATTTTTTTAGCCAGAAACGTGGATCATTTAAGCTTTGTTTATTAGCATTTACCTTCCATATATGGATTGTTTCTAAGCCCTGGCAACAGTCTGTGCAGAGTTCCAGACGCCACACTAAATAGGTAAGATAGAGCTTATTTTCTCCTTTTTTTTTTTTTTTTTATTTAGCTATTTATAACACGAAATATGCAAATGAAGCCAAGGATTTGCAAGTCTGTAGAAAATTCAATGTATTAATAATAGTACAGAGAAATGTTCCAGATCAAAAGGAAAGAATGAAAATTCATCTGATGTGTGAACCAAGAAGCCTACAGTATATAATTCTCTTTCTATTTGTGAGCATGAAAACTTGTGCTGCCTCTCCGTAATGTCCATAACAGAGGATAAATCTTACATTATATTTCCAGCTTGTGTGCCAGCTGCAAAACAAAGCCCCGACCTGTCCTGTTGTTTACCAATGGCGCTATTACATAGGGCAGACCATTTACATCTCGGCTCCAGCGATTATTTTAATACAAGTAAAATCTCATCTGACCAAGCCTTTAAACAAGAACAATAATTACATGGAGCGTTGTCTTCCCATAATAATCAACTGCTGGCCATCAGACGGCGCTTTTTGTTCCCTAGATTTATCGGTGTCCTAATAACTATTAACTGTACGACTGCTTTATCAACGGGCAGTGGACAAGGCGTTTTATAGATATGCAATTACAGGGCCACAAAAACAGTTTGTGCTCGCGCTTTCTAATAAACTGCATTTTAGATTTTAATTAAATGCCAAATTGGAATATCTGACATGAAGCTAGAGTCTGAAAGTGCACATTTGAGGCATGCATTTATTTTGCATATAGATTATTTGGCTGAGCAGTGAATCAGCTATATTTGGGATGCTACTGTATGTCGCCTGCTTTGGAGAGAGGATTTTTTTTTTCCCTTTTCAACAATGTAGTGCTCAAATTTTTCATTTGGTTTGTGTGGGAAAGTGACAGGTAAAGTTCTGGAAGGTCGCTGTATCTCCCCCAGATTCCTCACTTATGTATGGTGAGTGAAATCACAACACAGGATGGTAAAAAAAAAAAAAAAAAACAACAACAAAAAAAAAAACCTCAGCTGTTAACTACTTCTTATCCTACAGCAGGAAGGAGCCTTCAAGCACAGGTGGGAGCTGGACCTCCTTAAAGGCCTATAAAAGCTTGTCAAGACCTCAGACCTGGGCAGTTCCTGGGGAGAGAGGAGGAGCCAAGTTCTGTCCTAAGACCCTGATAACTGGTGAGAGACCAGTCTGAACTATTGCCTCTGTTTTTGCCTTTTGTGTAGACCGTATGGCTGAAGCAAGCCGCATGTACGGTTAGCAAAGAAACAGAGACAGCACCGAGCTGCACATAGTGAGGTACCGTAAGTTCACGGAAATGTACGTAATAAGAGAGCTTCTCACCTTTAATGGTTGTATATCACAACCAATTAATAAACATGTAAACCACTTATGGAGGGGGGGTTTTACCCCAGTTCTTGAGGCTGCGGGATCCGTACCACTCCTGGTGTCAGCAAAATTAGATAAGGACCGAAGTACAAATAAGAATCACCGCGCTCGACCAATTATTCGGACAATGCTTTAATTCAAAAAAATGGAGCACAACGCGTTTCGGGCTTATGCCCTTTTTCAAGTGCAACAACTAGATACAACAAAGATAAAAATAAAAAATAAATAAAAAACTGTACATAAAAAAATTATATTGAAATAATGCATCCAATAATAAAAAAAGGTTCAAAATAACCTCAAATCTTTGAAACTTATTGCTTCTTGAGGCTGCGGGATCCGTACCACTCTTGTTGTCAGCAAAATTAGATAAGGACCGAAGTACAAATAAGAATCACCGCGCTCGACCAATTATTCGGACAATGCTTTAATTCAAAAAAATGGAGCACAAGCACCACTGTACTATTACAAGCAATCCGTGACATGTACTGTACGATTGAATTTCCTCTATTGAGAATATATATATTTTGTATTTTATGTATTTTAGATTAAGTGTATATCACATATATTTATGTATTTATTTATTTTGATTCTAACAATTTTTGAATTTTATTAACTTATAAGCATCCCTGTTGTAAAGGACACACAGTATTTTTTAGACATATTTAGTTTTATGACCTGTAATTTAAGCTCAAGCTCTAAATATGAGCCCCTATGCTTGTTAATTCTACACATCAGTTCTGTATATATATATATTTTTTCAGACAAAAAAAGACCAGTAATCCATGGGCATTAGTCATCTTATATGTAAAACCCTGCACATAATTGTGTCATGTTCAATGTCCAGGGGGGGGCGGAGTCTGACCGCGCACGGTGTAGGATGCAAGCCTGCTGAGCTCCTCACACGCAACCCTTTTTCGGACTCCCTGATAGCTGATACGGCTACTACCATGGGCAAAAATGGTAAAGAACGGGGCCCGGATCCCCCCGGGACCCCAAATCAGTCGAAACATTTGGGAGATTTGCACAAATCAGCGAGGAAGAAGGTCGGGTACTCACCTGCTAGGCCTTCCAAGATGGCGCCGGGCACACGCAGAGGATATGAGTCGGAAGAGGATTCGGAGGCAGAGAGTGTGGCGCTCACAGACCAGTCTCAGCAGCAAGAGACCGGACAAGCCACTGTGTCTATGGCGATGCTACAGAAAGCCTTGACTAAGGCTCTTCACCCGGTTATGTCGGAGCTGGCGGCAATCAGGTCAGATTTACAGCATATGGGGCAGCGGGTGTCTCAATTAGAAAACGGGGCCATGGCTCTTACTAACCATGCTACTTCTGTCGCTGCTAGGATGGCCGTGTATAAGGAATATATAGACAGATCATTGGTGCTTGTGGAAGACCAAGAAAACAGAGGGAGGAGGAAAAACTTGAGATTAAAGGGGATACCAGAACAAGATAATAATGAAAACCTAAATGACACGGCATTGGCTATTTTTGCTGAACTTTTAGGCCCTGACAGGGCTAAGGACATTAAGATTGAGAGGATTCATAGAGCACTCCGGCCTAAACCCCAACAGGGGGAGCCTCCACGTGATGTAATTTGCGGCCTACTGATGTATCCGGATGTGGCGGACATTTTAACTGCTGCAAGGAATAAGCCTGTTATAACTTATGCAGAGTCTGAAGTGTCTATTTTTCAGGACATTGCCCCTTCTATTCTGGCTAAACGTAGACTGCTTAAACCATTGCTGGACATCCTCAGAGCGAAAGATATAAAATACGCATGGCTGTACCCCTTCGGTCTGGCTGTTCATTACAAAGGGAGGAGGATTACGGTACACTCCCCATCAGACCTACCCTCTCTCTGGGCTCAACTCCGCATAGAGCCGTTGGACATTCCTTCCTGGCTACCAACACCCCCACTTCCAGATTGGCCGGACTTGCCAGATTGCGACCAGTGGTCTGAGGGGCGCTGCGCCAAGTCACCAAAAATTAAAAAGTTCCTGGCACGTTCGAGGCAAGGAGTCCCGTGAAAGGTTTCTTATTGTTTTTGCCCAAGATTGCACGGTTTATATGTGCCTCAGCGCTATACTAACTTGATTGTATTTCCTAGTTTATGGATGTACACTGCAGTGTATAGTTATTTACAGGTGTTATAGATTTATACACTTCTGTACTTTCTTTTTTTTTTCAGCAGTTGTATGTTTTACTTAGTAGCCGTATCTTTTATGCTACTTTCTCCAGCGGTTTGTATCCAGGGAGACTGATAGGGCTGGAATTCCGATCAGACCTATCTCCAAATTGTTCCGTCCCTATCATCTTCTTGTTAGCAACATTATTCCTCTTATAATTGTGTTTATTTTACATTGGATAACACTCGGATGTAGGTGCACTTCGTTTGGGCATCTAGGTCCCTAGTGTTTTTCAGAGATTCTTTTCCATTGACCCACCTTCCTTCCCCCCCCCCTCTCTCCATTCTTAACCGTATATTTCATTTCCTATACCCTATCCCCCCCCCCTCCCTCTTTACGGTACTAGAGACGGTGTTACGTTTTATTGAGTAGTGAAGTCCTTGCTTTGGTCTGCATCTGTAGTTATGGCGTCGCTCTCAATCACTTCTCTAAATGTGAACGGTTTTAACTCTCCACAGAAGAGACATGGGATTCTGCGGTTAGTCCAAAAATTGAAGGCGGAAGTGATAATGCTACAGGAGACTCATTTTAAAGCCACTAATTTGCCCAATTTTCCAAAAAAAATATTTCGACCAATGGTTCTTTAGTTCACACCCTACGTCTGCGTCCAAAGGGGTGGCGATTGCGTTCCACCGCTCTGTCCCCTTCGCTTGTAAACAGTCACAGATGGACGCAGAGGGTAGATACTTATTTGTTAAGGGGACCTTGGCTACCAGACCCCTCACCTTCGCTTGCCTGTATGCGCCTAACCAAGGCCAGGTGAGCTGGATCAAACAGACGCTTATTGATCTCCAACAATTTGCAGAAGGAGAAATAGTGATGGGAGGAGACTTAAATGTCACCTTAAACCCACTATTAGACACTTCAACCGGGAAATCAGCAGTCTCACAAGTAGCTTTAGCTTCTCTTCTTAAAACCTTCCATGATTGTCATCTGATTGACACTTGGAGATCTTTGCACCCAAATGTCAAGGACTTCACGCATTTTTCTCCTAAATATAACTCGCATCAGCGTTTGGATTATGTGTTTTGCTCTAAATCGCTTCTTACCAATCTTACTGGTTCAGATATAGGCTATGCGACCCTTTCAGATCACGGTCCAGTCTCAATCTCCGTTGTGATACCTGAAATTACGCCAACTGAATGGAACTGGACGCTAAATGAGACGCTTTTGAGTGACGCAGTGTTTTTAGATGAGCTTAGACTTAGGCTTGGGGAGTTCTTCCGTATTAACCAATCTAATGAAGTATCCACGGGCTCTATCTGGGAGGCTCATAAGGCCTATGTCAGAGGTCTATTGATAGCGAGAGGCTCACTGCTTAAGAAGAAAATGCAGCTTGAAATAGACTCCCTTTTAGCTCAGATCTCTAACTTAGAACGGGCTCATAAACGGACACAGTTAGCCTCTATACAAAAGGATCTAGTGGCGCTTAGGGAGAGATTGCAGCGCATTTTTCAGAAACAACTAGCTAAGAATCAACTTTATCACAAACTTCGTGTGTACTCACATGGAGATAAAGGGGGCAAAACTATGTCGACCCTAGTGAAGAAAGCGAAGGCAAAATCATTTATTTCTTCGATTAAAGATGCCTCAGGGATCACACATTGTAATACACCTGAAATTGCTAGAATCTTTAGAGATTATTACGAAAAACTTTATAATATTGAGAAGGCAGACGCACCCGAAGAGAGGGATAGACAGACACTCCTCTTTCTACAAAAATTGCAACTCCCGACTGTCCCCTCGGAGGATGTAGAGAAATTGCTTGCCCCTGTTACTGTCCCAGAATTGCAAAATGTTTTACAAAGTTTTCCATTAGGGAAAAGCCCGGGGCCGGACGGTCTGACGGCCATGTATTATAAGAAGTTGCAAGATGTTCTTCTTCCCCAGCTGGCTGCACTGTGCAATGCCCTGATCTCTGGCGAAAAACTTCCTAAACAGTATCAAGAGGCCTTTATAACCTTGATAGCTAAAGAAGGCAAGGATTCAACGCAGTGCGGAAATTACCGCCCTATTTCCCTCCTGAATCAGGATATTAAGATTTGGGCTAAACTGCTCGCAAATAGATTGAAAGCCATTGTCCCCAAACTCATCCACGAAGAACAAGCAGGTTTTGTCAAAGGAAGGGAGGGCAAAGACAATGCACATAAGTTGTTGCATGCCATAGCGCTGGCTAAATCCTCAGGCAAGTCATTGGTCCTTCTCGGTGTTGACGCCGAGAAGGCCTTTGATAGAGTCAATTGGTCCTTCATGGCAGCCACCCTTAAATCTTTTGGCTTTCCGCCTGTCTTTGTCCAGATGGTCTTTTCGCTTTACACAGAACCACATGCCAGGCTACGGGTTAATGGGACTCTCTCTACTCCTTTCTATATACAAAACGGTACCCGCCAAGGGTGTCCGTTATCGCCCACGTTATTTATTCTTACCCTCGAAACGTTATTACAGGCTGTTAGACTACATCCCGAGATTGTAGGCTTTCGTGTGGGTTCCCGGGCATTGCACAGTGTAGCCTTTGCCGATGACGTTTTGTTTCTGGTCACGGATCCAGCCAAGGAGCTCCCCATACTTACTAAATTGATGGAACAGTATGGGAAGTTATCGAACTACAAACCGAATGTTTCTAAGTCTGAGGTGCTTGTGATCTCTCTTCCGAGCAAAACTAGAAGGGAATTAGAGGCTTCGTCCCCTTACGTCTGGAAAAGAGATCATATCACTTATCTAGGAGTGAAGTTAACCAGCAATCTTCTCAATTTATATAAGGAAAATTTTCTCCCTCTTTTACATGACTTAAAATCCTCTTTGCAAAAAATGGACATCCCTTACTTGTCATGGTTTGGCAGACGTAATTTGTTACAGATGTATATTTTGCCAAAGTTATTGTATAAACTCCAAATGTTGCCGATCGATCTCCCTAACACATACTTGGGCTCACTCAGGTCACTTTTTCTCCGGTTCCTCTGGAGAGGAAAGCCAGCGAGACTGGCTTATGACAAATTGATTTGTAGGAAAAGTGCAGGTGGTATCCAATTTCCTGATGTAACACTGTACTATGAGGCGAACTTATTGTCGAGATGGCTCTCTTTAGCTTCCCCAAGACAAAATTCTATAGTTAGAGAGATGGCAGACTTACAGCATGGACAAAATCTCATTTCTCACCTCTGGACCCCAGAGACTCGACATCTTAGAAACCCGACTTGGGATTGTATTTTGAAAGGCCCTTGTAGGATTTGGTTGAAGTGGAGAGATAAATTAGCCCCTCCTCCCTCTAGATTATGTCCCGCTCAGCTTGCCCCAAAACTATTAAAGAACCCCATAGATGGTTACGGTGGCTTCTGGTCGCAACTGAGGCATTTAACTTTGTCAGAACTGTACACTATGGATTTTGAACCCCTCCCATTAGAGCAACTTCAGGAAAGAATGCCTCTCTCTAACATAACCCCTCTTCATTACGATCATTTTCGCTGGTGCCTGAAATCGATCCCCATACGAAGAGCCTTCTTTAGACCTCTTACTAAATTGGAACAAATACTTTCGCTACCCTCCAATAAAAGATGGAATCTGGCTCAGTGCAAACAAATTTTACTTGATGTTGCTCAGGTAGAGACCCCGAAGTTTGTTAGAGATTGGGAAAAAGATCTTGAGATTCAATTCACGGAGGAGGAGGTGTCTCATATTTTGAAGCACTCCCATGGGTTTTCCAAGTGCGTCAAGCTACAGGAACTACACTTCAAAGTTCTCTCTAGGTGGTACAGAACCCCAATATGGCTACATGATCGTGGGCTCTCTGACACGGATTTATGCTGGAGATGTAAAACTGAGAAAGGCTCCATGTTACACATCTGGTGGAGCTGTCCAATCATTAGGGATTATTGGGATCAGATCCAATCGGCTATTCAGAGGGTTACAGGCTCTCCTATTGATCTAACTCCAGCAATTGTTTTATTATCCACCCCCTCAAACGATTTCAGGCACCACCGGAGGAATCTCCAGACACATCTGATCGAACTGGCCAAGTCTTTGATACCCTATTATTGGTTAAATCCATCTGCCCCTCCGATCTCACACTGGAATGAGAAGGTCTCACAAGTTGCTCGTTTCGAGGAACTTTTAAGTTGGTCCACAGGTACACATGAGAATTTCCTGAAAACCTGGAAACCGTGGTTCTTGGACCAAAATACGTCTATACACACAGATTGATATTTGTAACTTCCTAGTACTCATTCTGTAGAGCCAGCCTATGAATATCTACACCTATGATTGTATTCTTCTACTGTCTGACTGGATGGGAATACCGTCTCCCTGCCTCTTCCCTTTCTTTCCGCCTTCCCTGATTTCCTCATCCTACCCACTCCAACGTACCTGTTCCCCCCCCTCTCCCCCCTCCCTATTTACCTTTTTTTTTTTTTTTGGTGGTTTAATCCCACTTACTCTTAAAATGTAATAATTTTATATGTCATTGGACAGTTTATTTCCTTTTATTGCCATATTCGGCATAATGTGACACTGGGGCCGCCTGGACGATAGGCCCCTATTTACCTGTTGTCTTTGTCATCAAGATGTTATTTGTAATTGCTCTTTTCAATTTTTCAATTGTTTGGATGTATGATTATAACGGATGCTCTTTTCACCTTTGTACTTTTAATGTTTCAAACTTTTCAATAAAATGAGAATTTAAAACAAAACAATGTTCAATGTCCAGGATTCTAAGTGGGATTCAACCTGCTTAGATTGTGTGTAATTAACAGTCTATCCATCGGTCCTAATACACGCTCGTACGGCACAATTAGCCAACGAGTACGCTCCCTATACTTATACACTGCCGATATTACTTAGTGCGCATGCACAGACTTGGTGCCCGACGCGTGCCCACAATGGTCCTATACTCACTGATTTTTGCACGCATGCGCGCGGCGAAGTAGCCGACGCATGCGCACTTCATACTTAAAACACTTACACAGCGCACCGGGCTGACGCGTGCGCTGTGCCGACTGTCGGACGCTGAGTCCACGTGCAGCGATCTACGCATGCGCCCAGAGAAAAGGCACGCGGCTCTCCATTACCACCAATGCTATATATTAGATCAGGTCTCCGTCGGCTGGGTGAAGCATCCAGTCCGACGAGAGATAAGGTAAGACAAATTTTGCTGTTTATCTACAAAAATTTGGGCTATTAGGATGATGTAAATCTCCCTTTCACATTTTTTATGATTGGAGCTAATTGAAAGCATATTTAAACTGATGATGACCTGGTCCCAGCGTTTAAACATAGTATTAGTATTTGATGAGTCCTCTATATATCTGGATCTATTTGTAATTAACTAGACCCATGTATAATACTCTGTGGTGTAATTGTCTGCATTATGTGCAATAAGTTTCAAAGATTTGAGGTTATTTTGAACCTTTTTTTATTATTGGATGCATTATTTCAATATAATTTTTTTATGTACAGTTTTTTATTTATTTTTTATTTTTATCTTTGTTGTATCTAGTTGTTGCACTTGAAAAAGGGCATAAGCCCGAAACGCGTTGTGCTCCATTTTTTTGAATTAAAGCATTGTCCGAATAATTGGTCGAGCGCGGTGATTCTTATTTGTACTTCGGTCCTTACCTAAGCATGTACAGTTAGGGTTTCTTTGTCTAGTTAGCAGCTCAGACGAGCAGGATTTATGTTATTGCCTGAAGTTAAGGTTTGTTTATTTTCTGCCAATTTTTGCAAAATAAACATACAGGACAAAACCTGTTTGAACCGGATTTTTCTGACTGTCTCTGACTGGCTGGGTTCGTTGCTGCTACCACTGAGCCTTTCTTCCCCCACTATAGGAAAGGAGTTTCATAATCAATACAGTGTATCTGTATCCTAGAAGTTATTACATTTCTTAATTCTGTTGTAAAACAATTTGATGAATAGTTTAAGTACATGTCTGTTTACATGTGTGTATGTAACCATATATATGTGTATAGGATCTGCAGTAAGATAAGATAAGATAAGATAATCCTTTAATAGTCCCACATTGGGGAAATTTCAGCGTGTTACAGCAGCATAGTAATACAGGTACAGGATAATACACAGTAATATAATACAGACGTAGGCACGCATATGCTGAGAAGAGAAGATATACTAGGAGTCCATAGCAGCTAAGGAAAAAACGGAAAAGAAAGAGGAAGACTTCATGGTCCTAGTCATTAGTTCTCTGTGCGGAGTGATCTACGATTGGTCTGATGTAGGATTATACAGCCTGGTCGTGGTTGGAAGGAAGGACCTGCGATAGCGCTCCTTCTCACACTTGGGGTGAAGCAGACGGTCACTTACAGTGCTGCTGAGTCCCATCAGGGTTCCATACATGGGGTGGGATTTGTTCTCCCGCATGGAGGTCACCATAGACAGTATCCTTCTGTCACCCACCACCTGTACTGGGTGCAGGGGGCTCCCCAGGACAGAGCTGGCCCTTCTGATCAGCCTGTCAAGTCTATTTCTGTCACTGGTTGATATACTGCTCCCCCAGCATGCCACACTGAAAAAGATGGCTGAAGCAACCACAGAGTTGAAGAAGGCCCTAGGAAGTGTCCCCTGGACTCCAAAGGCCCTCAGCCTCCTGAGCAGGTAGAGTCTGCTGTGGCCCTTTCTGTGCAGCGCCTGCAGGTGATCAGCCCAGTCTAGTTTATTATTGAGGATCACATCCAGGTACTTATAGGACCTGACTATCTCAATACATGTTCCTTGGATTTCCACGGGGTCGGGTCAGTATATTGAATGACCTGTTTGGTTCCATTCCAGTCTTTCATATAATAAAATGTATGAGCTACACCTGAAGTTTACACCAATCCCTTCTTCTCTTCTGTTGCATAACCTCAAGAACTGGAAAAACCATCCAAAATATGATGGACAGCAATGAATCCCAAAGGACTCTATTGACGATAATTGGGTCCATTGGATGTGTGTGTCAGACATCACAGGACTTGCAGGACTTGTTTGTCCAGGATTTCTGTCAGACTCTGTGCTGAAGATTCCAAAGACTCCTATGCAGATTTCAATGAAGCCTAAGTGCAGCATACTGTACACAGAAGAATTATTGCTGCATCAGAAGATAACCTACCTACGGATGCTGGTCAAGATGAAGCTTCAGCTTCAAATTCATCATGGCTGCCACAAGGTAACACACGCATTTTCACATATAAACCTATGGACTCTCTCAGGATGCAGTAGGTGAGCCAATAGTGACCCAACAGTTTTATAGTGATTGTGCAGTGCAACATTTTTTTTTTTTTAGAAAATGGCAAACTGGGTTTAAAAAATGAAGAAAAAAAAAAAAAAAGCATTGCCTACTAAATCCCTGCCGCTGCAATTCTGATGCTATCTAGGTCCCTGATTGTCACTACTTCCTGGTCTCTTTATGCTTGTAGTATGACATCACTGTCTATTATCCCTGTACTGTGATATCACTGTGATTATTATGCCTCTATCATGACTTCACTTTGTATTTTATTCTTGTAAACTGATTATTCTTGCATGGTGACATCACTGAATCTATTATTCCTGTATTGTGATGTCACTGCTTTATTCCTGTACGGTGACATCACTGCATTTATTGTTCCTGCACTGTGACATCATTATCACATTTCTGTACCTGATATATATATATATATATATATATTTGAAAATAAGGTTCTTGGTTTTCATAATTTGATGAAACTGAATTTAAGCCCATCTACCAATGAAAACACATTTATTGACAGAGTGCTTCAGAGCAGCCGCCATCTTTTAAGACCCAGGATCCTTTGTACTATTAGGGTCCATTCACAAGGAGTAAACATGCACTCACTTTGGCACAATACACGTGTAAAGAATACACGTGTAAAAAATACACGTGTAAAAATAAGACTCCCATTGACTTCAATTACATTTTACACAACGCGTTTTGTGACAGGTTTTTTTTTAATGAAGTCAATGGGAGTCTTATTTTTACACATGTATTCTTTACACGTGTATTGTGCCAAAATGAGCGCGTGTTTACTGCATGTGAATGGACCCTTAAAGAGGACCTTTCATGGATTTGGGCATATGCAGTGTTATATACCGCTGGAAAGCCAACAGTGCGCTGAATTCAGTGCACTGTCGACTTTCACGATCTGTGCCCCGGGTGAAGAGCTATTGGTACCGGTACCGTAGCTCTTCATCGTCAGAAGGGCGTTTCTGACAGTCTGTCAGGAACATCCTTCTGCACCGCAGCGCCTATAGCACTGTGCTGTGTGAGCGAGTAGGAATGCCCCCTCCCCTCCTGATAATACTCATCTATGGATGAACACTGTGAGGAGAGGGAGGGAGCGTTCCTCCCTGCTCTCACAGCACAGCGCTATAGGCGCTGCTGTGGAGAAAGACGTTTCTAACAGAGTGTCAAAAACGCCCTTCAGATGATAAAGAGTTACAGTACTGGTACTGTAACAAACAGTTTTATTCACCTCCCCTGGGGTCCATCACAGAATATGGAGAAAACTAAGAGAGATGGCCAGAGAAAAAAAGAGCCACTGAATGAAATGGTGTGAGTGTAACCCACCTTCTCAGGCCAGAAGTGACACATTCCGCATTCTCCAGAACAATTAATCCGGCAGAATGTCCCCACACCACTGCCGCCATATAGTGGCAGAGGGCAAGGTATCCAGTTGGGTTCCCACTGAGGTAGACGTCATTTCACTGCAGCAAATGGCTGAGAATGCACATAAGTGGCTACAATGGTGATTCTCCTCAACCAATGATTGACTGGGTGAGAATTTTTAGCCATTTCTTCCAGTGTAAGGATGGGTGCAGGGAGTGGAGCACAGCGGGGATCCAAGCACTTTCAAAATGGCAGTGGTGGGGGAATAGTGAGGTGAGTATAAGCTCTTTTGTTTTTTCAACCATTCGCAGCTCCCTACCATACAATTTCAGTACTACTGGAAGTAACTTTTAAAATGGTTGATACAAAATAAAAGGAATTTAAATACTGTATAAAAATTAAGAAATTATATCCTGATAAAATAATCCCAACAAGTCCACCTTAAATATGGTGAAAGATCTATTCTTAAAAAAATATTTCTGCAAAATTCATTGTGGCGTGCATTTATTTGCCTGCCTTGTTTGTAACTGCTTGAACACAAGCTTGCCGTCAGTCTGTCATGTATCTGCTGTCACTGGCAAAATAAATTCCCAAACACGAGGAAATTGTTTTGGCAAAAACATCTTAATGGACAAGGCAACAACAGAGATATGAGAGATAGGCATCTGGTCAGTTTCGATTTTTTTTCATTACATACCTGGCACTAATATTGTTTTCCTTACCGAGAAAAAGGACATCAGTAGAGAAAGAACATATGAAAGTGTATAATCTATTTATTACAAAGGTGCGAGATCTAACTCAAGTATGGAAAAGTTTATAAACCAATATACTTATGAATTATAAGTAAAAAGGATTGGATCATTGGATAAGACACCAGTTATGATAAAATCTATAGTCACGCGAACATAATAATTGGCCATGTGAATGGTGGTATTTACATTACTTTCATGGTCTGATGGTCCATCATGGTGAAAAACGGCCGTGAAGTTTTACATTTTTTATGCCTATTTTGCACAATATTCATAAATTTTTTTATTTTCATTTGTATTATTCATTTATGAAAGTTATTTATAAATGGAGTAATGTTTTAAGGGTATGTTCACATGGAAGAGTCAGACTTCCACCTCAAACTCATTATGCTTTGTGGCTGGCAGGACACTTCATTTTCCAGCTATGACCCCTTCCTCCCATTGAAGACAAGACTGAGAGCACAATTCCACTGTGTAAACATCCACAATTTGTTTTTGTTGTCACAAAGGTGACCCATGTAATTGTGTCAAGGACATATGGAAAGGAATAAACACTGATTATTATAATTTTTTTTTTACACTGTGAGAAGACAATATTAGGCTAGCTTCACACAGCAGAAAATAAAGAGAAATTCCTCTTCATTTTCCACAGCCATATTTTGCAGTGCATCAGCATTCCATTGCAGTTTTCCCTGTAGATTAGTCCTGGATGAATGGGACCCCCAAGCCATGGAATCTGTGACTGCATCAGCCACGGAATCTAGAATCGAGGTTGAGCAGGACACTAACTTTTTTTCAGCGTCCTGGTACGATCTGTTCCTCCCATTGAAAAAAAATGGAAGGCAGATTCCCAAATCCGTGGAAGATTCTGTGGCAATCTCTCATTATAGAGACTATTACAGTAAGCACATAAAGTGATATTATTACTGTATGGAAGCAAATAGGCACTATTACTATTGGGCACAAAGGGATCCTTATTATTTGTATACTGTGTAGAGACATACAGCGAAGCAATTATCACTGTGTAAAATAAAGGTGATAATAATACTGTTTGTGAGCACAATGCAGAGTACTGATAATAATAATAATAATAATAATAATAATAATAATAATAATAATACATTTTATTTATATAGCGCCAACATATTCCGCAGCACTGTACAATTTATAGGGTTCAGATACAGACATACATAACAAAGAACGCCATTTCACACAATGGGACTGAGGGCCCTGCTCAAAAGAGCTTACAATCTATGAGGTAGAGGGGGTGACACAAGAGGTAGCAGGGGCGGCATTGCTTATACAGTGTTCAGACAATTTTACTGATATATCATAGTGGCCATAGTGAGGTAAAGGGGCACTAGTATTGTGTCTGTAACAAAGGGTAGTCCTTTTATTGCATTGAGTATACTGAGGGGACTAGCACCAAGGAAAAAAAAAAAAATTGCCTTGATGATGATTTGGGTTCAGACAAAGATTAAAAAAAAAAAAATGTGAACATTCACAATCAGAAAACCCGTGAGTTGCTGAATGTGCAGTAATTGCTTTTCACTGTATATAAATTATACAGAATATATCATTAAAGGGGTTGGCCACCCTTAAGCTGAAAAAACCAAAGTGCCCCAGGCAACTCAGAAAGATGGTTATAGGACAAATGTGCTGTAAAAATTAAATTTATTTTACTTGTTCCCCATTAAAATGAGATATTGCAGTGTGAGCTCAGCCGGCCTGTGCGGGCGGGACATCAATAAACTGAAAGTAAAACACCTGGCCTACATTCCAGGCTGAGGCGCATCACAGCGCTGCCCACACATAGGATGTGATCACACAGCTTCATTCACCTCAGCACCTCTGGCTAGCAGAATGCGCTCACAATAGCTGTCACTGTCACAACACTGGGCTGAATCCTAGGGTCCTGCACAACTAATAGCTGCTGAGGGCCGCTATGATTCATCCAATTTGAATGGAGCCCCAAAACACCTTCTTTAGCGCTAAATTCAATAAAATGCCACCGAACACCGTCGATTACAATAGGGTTGTGACTAAATACTATACTCAGTAAGGACCTGGTCCTTATCACTTATAGTATTAGCCGCCTCAGTGTGATCTATTTCCCATTACTGGTCAGGACCTTTTTCCCCTCTAGTGGTCAGAATCTGAACTGAAGTAGTATTTAGCCAGCTCACAGTAAAATGGCCAAATCCCCTACTCCAGAAGGACCAAGTCCTCACCAGTGACTCATACATGTACATATATACAGTATATACACAGCCAGGTCCTTACCAGTCCAAATTCCAGAGAAGAGTCCAAATTTTTATGACCCCCCTTGCAAGATATAGTAAATGAAATGGTGGAGTCCTGGTGGATGAGTGCCCAGGACTCCCTATCCATTTTGTTTGGCTTCCTATACCACCTCCTTCCTACCGACACACTGAGGAAGGTCTTGTAGACCGAAACGTTTATTTTCCGGAATAAAATTTCGCTTTGGAAGCATACTTAAAGTGCCGGGAATTTCATTTACTAGATCATGATGGCCGTGAGATGCCATTTACGAGCACCAGCCTAATCACTGAGTGACGGTTCATTATTCATAAGATATACGCCCCCTTGCAAGATACCCACAGGGGAGGGGATAACCCCTGTAAGTCTACCCCCGCACTACTAGCAGTTATTTCACCAATAGCCATATATTTCCTGTGCACCCCCAGACAAGCATTCTATATCTTTCTAGTGCACCCCCATAGTGTTAATAAGCACTCCACAGCTCAGAACACTCCAAACAAGTTTCACACAGCTCCCCATGTGTCTTTTATGGCCAAAGCCCAATGTGGTGGTAAAATGGCAGCAAAAACTGCAGCATATTCCAGAGTTTCTTTGTGCCTCTCATGCAAACCTAAGGCTTAGTTCACACGTAAATAACGTGCGGCTTATTCTGGCACCGGAAAAAACACTTCCTAATTAGGAAGTGTTTTTTGGGACCTTGGCCCACTTTTTGTGGAGTTTTTTTTTTTTTTTTTTGTAAAAACGCTTCCAACAAGGCCAGGCGGTTTTCCCATCCCTTAAAAAAGAACGGGCTGCAAGAAATGCATCGCGTTTTTACCGCACTTTTTTTGTAAAAAAACGCGCGTTTTGTGCTTCCCATTCACTTCTATTGCTTTCTTCAGGCGGAAAACGCCTGAAGAAAGATCATGTCGCTTTTTTTTTCATCTAGCGTAAAAAAAAAAACCCCAAGCCCTCTACATAGACTATCATTGTATGGAGGCGGATTATAACATGGATTCTGCAGTCAAAATCCGCCTCCATGTTCCCGTGTGAACTAGCCCTAACACAGATATGAAAGATTCCTCCATTCTTCATGAGCCTCTTGTGCATCGCCAACCCCCCCACCTTCCTGAATGTAACTTCAGTGCAAGGAGCACACACACACAACCACCCCCCAGCTCTCCACGTGCCTCTCTCCTATGCACCCCACATCTCTCCCCCCACAGTACACACTACACCCCACATTATACAATGCACCCCACATCTCTCCACCTCCACACTACAACACGCACCTGACAACTCCCATAGTACACCATGCACCCAAGATATCCCCCCCACAGTACTCCATGCACCCTACATCTCTCACCCCCACTACACAATGCACCCCAAATCTGCCCCCCACAGTACACTGTGCACCCCATATCTGTCCCCATTAGACAATGCACCCCACATTATACAATACACCCCACATCTCTCCACCTCCACACTACAACATGCATCCTACAACTCTTACCCCATAGTACACCATGCACCTACATCTCTCAGCTCCACTACACAATACAGCCCAGATCTCTCCCCCAGATTTGTCCTCCCCTCCACACCATGCACCCTACATCTCACCCACACTACACAGTGCAGCCCACATCTTTCACATCCCCACAATACACCAGGCACCTCACATCTCTGCATGTTCCTCCACTGCAATGGCATACAACTTTATTACATGTGCAAGGACCTTCCTGCAATCACAGACACGCCTACCCAGTAACAAGAATAGAGAGTCATGTGACTGTGACATCATAAGGTCCTTGCTGAGTAGTGAAAGACCAGGCAGAAGAGCAGAGCAGGCACAGACACGTGACATGGTCAAGCTGGGTCACATGCCCCTCCATGTCACGAGCCTAGTGGTCAGAGGAGGAGTGTCAGAGAGCCGGCAGAGCCAGGGAAGCAGGGGGCGTGGCCTCAAAAATAAAGGGACAGGTGCAGAATTAAAAATGAATGTCTATGAGAAAGTTTATTATTTATCTTTGGGCTACACATTACACACTGTTAGTTAGAAAGTGGCCAACCCCTTTAAAGGGGTTTTCCCATCTCAAGGAACCAATCTGATAGCTTATGTAAATTGAAAACTTTTCCTAAATACATTGCTATGGAAATATTACTTTGTTTGCATCTTATGTGAACTTGTTCCTTCCATTGTTTACATAGCATTTCCATAACCACGGGCCAGTGAGATAGGACAAGTGATGTCACTCACTGCTCTGCTACAGGACAATCTGTTCAGCTAATTGCAGTTTTCTGATAAAACCCAATCTTTTATCTCTCCGTGTAAACACACAGATAACACGGAATCTGTTCTCCACTAGTATCTGCATATTATCTGATCTCCATAGGTATAGTAATAATTTAGCAAGGGGGGGGGGAGTGAAAACAAGACAAAGTTGCTGAAACAGTGAGATGTGGAAACCCCTTTAATAACTGTACTCTTAAACACCAAGCTGAGATGATCAACGTCAGTGCTTATCCCATTCACTTACTGGATTATTGACTTTAATTTTAAAGTCATAGCCAATAAACTCACTAATCTGTTCTCTATATGGTTTCCTTTAGTATAATGAAAGACCCAGTATAATGTCTTGCAGCTCCAAACAGTATATTCGGGTATATAATATATTCTATGAGCACCACTATCAGATTGTTATTGCTCTAGATAGATAGATAGATAGATAGATAGATAGATAGATAGATAGATAGATAGATAGACATTACTATGTAGATGTAATGTATATGTAACATCTTTGTCTGTTTTGGCCTCTGCGCCACCCTCTGCTTACACGCTGCGGTGCAGGAGGTGTGTTCAGTTGTGATCCTTTGCACTTATTGCTGCACAGCTGAGGATACATTGCTGTGTCAGTCAAGATAGTGCTTTGGTTCCTTTGGCTACTAAGGAGTTAACTTAGTGCTTTTGATTGACACTCCTCCTGGCCAATCAAGTCTAGGGCAATACCTTTGCAGCCAACTCATTAATGCTTAATATTGCCTACTACTATGTGTGCGTTCCTGTTCTAAACTGTTACCTTCTGTATTTGCATTTCCGACGTTGGCTTTCCTTGTGACTACTTTCTTGGATTTTGATTCTGTACTGTATTGCTCGACTGGTTCCTACTGATTCCCTGGCTAGATGACCTTCCATTTGTTGTTGTTTGCCTTGTCTGTGTTCTGTGTTTTCACCTATATCATAAGAAGGCACTACCGCCCAGTTGTCCTTTGCCGCCTAGGGCAATGAGGCAAGTAGGCAGGGACAGCGGATGAGTTCAGGTTAGGACTCAATGTCTTGTTGTTCCCTTCCTCCCAGGTTTCACCAGCAGCTACTGGGTAAATGCTCTTCTAGCAATTTCCTTACAGTATGTTGACCACTGCTAAAATCACTAAATGTAGTATGTGATCCTGTTATGTAATAGTCTTTACTTTTGAAGTAACTGTATTATTGGACTTCCATATGGTTCTCTTATCTTGAAAAAAAAGTAACATAAAATCACTAAATGAACATTTCTACTAAAGCTCCACCATATAGGCACAAACAGCTAAATGGTCTCTACCATTAAGAGTTAACACTATGTGTGATATACATAGCACAGTACATATAAATTATTGGCTAAAAGTCTTGATTTTTTTTTACGTTTCTCACAAAAAACACACTGATCTTTACATTAGACGTATGTGTAACATATTCTGTCACCAATGGTGATACAGTCCCCAACAAATTCACAGTGTGCTATTCCCATCATTCATCCTTTACAACTACAAACCATAGGGAATCGACTGCAATTACTGCATCTAAATATAGAACAATCACTTATCAAGGGGGGTTAATAAATAAAACTCCTGCATTATGACAAATGCTTTTACAAATGTTTCAACTCTGTTTTTCAAGTAGATTTACACTATGTGATCAAAAGTATGCAGACACCTGGCTGAAAATGACTTACAAGTTCGTGGCGCCCTCCATTGGTAATGCTGGAATTCAATGTGGTGTTGGCCCACCCTTAGCCTTCATGACAGTTTCCAGTCTCGCAGGCATACAGTACAGACCGTGAAAATTGTAGATTCACACTGAAGGCATCAAAACTATGAATTAACACATGTGGAATTATATACTTAACAAAAAAGTGTGAAACAACTGAAAATATGTCTTATATTCCTGGTTTTTCAAAATAGCCACCTTTTGCTGTTATTATTGCTTTGCACACTCTTGGCATTCTCTTGATGAGCTTCAAGAGGTAGTCACCGGAAATGGTCTTCCAACAGTCTTGAAGCAGTTCCCAGAGATGCTTAGTATTTTATTTTTTTTTTGTAGATTGTGAGCCCCACATAGAGCTCACAATGTACAATTTTTTTTCTCTATCAGTATGTCTTTTTTTGGAATATGGGATGGAAATCCATGCAAACACGGGGAGAACATACAAACTCCTTGCAGATGGTTTTTTGCCCTTGGCGGGATTTGGACACCAGGACTGCAGCGCTGCAAGGCTACAGTGCTAACCACTGAGCCACCGTGTGGCTCCTTAGATGCTTAGCACTTGTTGGCCCTTTTGCCTTCACTCTGCAGTCTAGCTCACCCCCAAACCATCTCGATTGGGTTCAGGTCTGGTGACGTTCAATCAGGTGCTGGAAGGTTTCTTGGGGAATGGCAGTGAGTGCTGCATTGAGGAGAGGTATCGATGTAGGTCGGTGAGGCCTGGCATGAAGTCGGCGTTCCAAACCATCCCAAAGGTGTTCTATAGGATTCCAGTCAGGACTCTGTGCAGGCCAGTCCATTACAGAGATGTTATTGCCGTGTAACCACTCCACCAAAGGCCGTGCAGTATGAACAAGTGCTCGATCGTGTTGAAAGATGCAATCGCCATCCCCGAATTGCTCTTCAACAGTGGGAAGCAAGAAGGTGTTTAAAACATCAATGTAGGCCTGTGTTGCAATAGTGCCACGCAAAACAACAAGGAGTGCAAGCCCCCTCCATTAGTGATGGAGGGCGCCACGAACTTGTAAGTCATCTTCAGCCAGTTGTCTGGATACTTTCAATCACATAGTGTATATGGTTTTTAAAGGTAGATCAGTTTCTAGTTGAAAACCACCTTTTTTAATGAGTTTTCACAAGTAGGTTCAGACTACCATGCTTGTCCCATCCATCATAAAATGAGGGCAATGGACTTTAATAGACACATCCATTCCCCTTTACCCTAATGTAAAAAACATGATGGAAGCTGTATGGCTCAGGGAGGGTTCACACCTGCGCCCAGTCTCCGCTTTCAGGTTTCCGTCTTCTGCTGACAGGAGATGGAAAAATTGCAGTCAGAGTCCGCCCGTGAGCGTTTTGTGGTCTTTGCGACAAAACATTTTTTTTAACCGGACACAAAGTCCTGCATGTCCGACTTTGTGTCTGGTTAAAAAAAAAAAATGGTTTAGCTGCGGAGACCACAAAACGCTTCACAGGCAGACACTTTGCAAACCCATTCAAATGAAAAGTGACTACCAGTTTCTGTCTCCTCTTCAGTTTCTTGGGCAGAATACGGAAACCTAAAAGCGGAGATCGGGGCGCAGATATGAACCTGCTCTCACTGGTACAGAGCTGCATGGCCTCTACATATTGGGGCTGTTTTGCAGTTATGCATCGTTCACATCCGAACCAGGAAATCAGTTTTTCTGATCCGGCAGAGGACCAGAACAACAGCAAAACGGTCCGTCTTATGATAGAAATAATGTTGGACACAAATGGATCCCTTTGACGATAATGGAATCCATAGGATGTTTTTGTAACTGAAAACACAGGATGAAAATGCAATTTCTGATGGTTCTGTGCAGGATGAACAACTGCCGCAGATTTTAACATAACCTTGGAGATAAACAATAACCATTTCCGCAGAATATATGACGTGTATGGTTTTGAGGAGGTTTATCATATATTGGATGACCAATGCCAGAAATGGCACCTGTTAGTTTGCTGATGCCCAAAATATAAAATGTATGCAGCTGCGAGTAGACTTTGTTCTTCAGCCTTCCATGTCAGTTCCTACATCCCATGTAAAAGTAAACTGAAATATTCTATTTTTTTCTAATAAAAGGAGTGACATGGACAATGAAACAGAACACCAAATTGTATAAAACGAAAAAGCAGATTTATATAATAAGAGATTTTCTGATCAAGGAACTATTATGAGTAGCAGTAAATAACATTGTATCCTTGCTAGTTCTACAGTTCCCTAATATATTTCCCTCTGCAGTGAACAGCCTGACACTGCCCATCAGTCCACTGCCTGCAATGAATGATCACTAGAGCACAGCCTACAAGAACTTGCATCAGTGCACATTGTAGCATACAATGAGCAGCCCCTGTAAAGTTGCTGTGTGCAGATGCAGGATTCCTTGTCACACTCCATGTCACGTTTTGTGACATGTCACAAGGGGAGTGTCTGCTGTAGATGGAGAGCAGAGGCAGAGAGGAGAACTGCAGCTGTGTGGAGTGAGCTGGTGCTGATGCTGCTGTGATGCTGCCACACACTATAGTACAGGCAGATGGCAATAGGAGGGCTGCACTTCCCATCTCCTCACTGGGGCTGTCAATGACCGATGTCAATTCTCTGCTGAATTGAGCAGCAACTTCCTAGAAACAATCTGTGATCACAAGGAGAAGGAGCAGAGTGACTAAGAATGGATTTCCATCATAACCCAGGCAGTAAGAAGAATCCCCCAGAATAAGCAGGATGAGGCTGAGCACGTTTTGGAATTAGATTCCCCATCTATAGGAGTGGATGCTTTCACCTGTTCCCAAGGATTGCTACATTATCCCTGCATGCAACTGGCTGGTAAGTGCAAGTGATTATAGTCATTTTCAGCTGGGTTGCTGGGGTTTTCATTACGTTGTCTTTTCCTACATGCAATAGGAAATCCTGCAGGTTTCTAGCAATAAATATAGCTTTGTTACACAGGGTGATGTTTAGGAAACATGCAGACAGCACTGGGCGCAGACACTGCCATAGACTCCTCCAACAATAGTTACTGATTTCTTTATGCACTCCATCCACATTCCTGCAGATGATGAATATACTCCTTGCACATCCTATATTATGTATAGATAGGCACTGAACACTTTTGTACACTTGCAACCTCTTACACTGGGCTGAAGCTTCCTACAAAGTTCTTGATAATGTCTTCTAAATATTATTTCTGCAAGGAACCTGTGGAAAGATAATATTCTATTATATAAGTGTATATGGATTCATTGTTATGGCCATGCTATGCATACTCCATGTAATATTTCAGCTCCTTGATAAATATTCAGCACAGAACACATTAAGCTATAGCAAGTAAAGCAGTTATCTAGATTTATAGTGCACCAGTGACATTATACTAAGAGCTTGATCAATTCCAATCATTTCTGTGTAGGAGGTGTGAGAAGGCTTGGTGGTTCCTATGGGTTTTATAAACTTGGAACGTGATTTGTCTTACAGTATGTGACTGTGTAGTGTAACATACAATATATGTTGATACAAATAGATATCTAGTTATCTATCTATCTATTCATATACAGTACAGATATGTGTGCCAGGATTTCAGGACTGCTGAGCTGTAAAACCCTGGTCTTTAGAGAAATATTTGCAAAAGATTTTCTTTCCTCTGCATGGGTTATACGACTAGCAGGACTTCCCAGAATGTACAACTATGTACTCGATAAGCTAATTGAAAATAGATCTCTGGATTTGGCTTTTGGAAATTTTGGTTGAATCGGTGACACAAGAGAAGGCTCTCAAACAAATCATGAGGATATATGAATGGTTGGTCTGTTAGCTGAGAATTTTCTTGAGGCGCATAGACCCTAATGAAAATGTTTGCACTGTGGAACTTGCTCTCCTATTTTACCGAGGGTCAGAAGGTGAAATAAGAGGAAGTAAATCTGTTACAAATGGAAATGGGGTCTGGAGCTGGTCACATAAAAGAGAAGAGATCAGACTGCTGATTTAATAAATGAGAATCCAGCATTGTGCCTGCATTATGCTGTGTCTAGTGAAATATTTAATATGGTGAAATATTTAGTCCTATCTTTAAGCTATTTATCTTGACACATCGTGTTCTCTTAGTCATATTGTTCTCGCATTAATTGATGTTATTATAAAATTGCTTCTTATACAGTCACGGACATTTACTTTTTTCTGCATGCAGTAATCCTTGAGGACTACTGGTATGCCAAGTGGCCTATTTCTCCTAGAAAAACAATGACAGTATTAACAGTGTCTTGTATGCATTAAAGTATTAGATAGAATAGTTTGCATCTCTTTTATGTACTCACCACATCTACTGTTATTTAATATAAATTGATTTTTATGTTGTGGTAATGGAAAATATTATTTGAGTAAATCTCATTTTAAACATGTGAAGTCATAGAGAATCTGAGCCCTATTAATCATTTCAATGAATTATATTGGATTTCGATGTCTTAGCACATTACAGTGACCATTAGCGCTAATGAAGTACTGTTTAGAGGGAATAATTATCATTGTGTTTTTTTTACATAGAGTCGCTGTAAAAACTGTATAATATAATGTGTTTGCATAGACTGACAAGACTGTAGAAGTCATTTTTCCATGTGTCATGTGATTCATTCCGTGGCTTAGTTGTTAATTAGTGTGCGCGGGCATGCACGCTCAGTCTCCTACATCAATCTCACCTCTACAGAGCTTGTGCTCCATGTACTCCACAAATTATGTTATTGTAAAACATTCTTGCATGTGGACGGCTCAGATTGTAATGACATCACGTTCCCTCAAGTAAAGAAATAGATTGACTGGTAACCAAGAGATGATTTCTCAAACACCGTCTTCTGTGGAAATAGAAAAGGAATAATAGCAGTAAGATTAACAAGCAGCAAAGCTACAAAGCGTAACCACTTTTATTACATCTCCAAAACTCATCATAAGTCTGAGAAGCGAAAAGACGGGATACGTGTTAGCAATTTTGGTGCCACCGCTAATAAAAATAGACTTAAGACAAAGTCGAAATTAAAAAATTCTAATGACTGTACTTATAAGCAATGCCAAAATGCACCGGCCATCCCTATTTTTTACTGCAAAAGATTTTATTGATGATCTAGTAAATTTGCATATTCATTTCACAGACATTTTTCTTCTTCTCCTGGCAGTTTCCCTACAGTTTCAGATTTTCTGACTTGGTAGCTAGCGAGCGGGGCAGTTAGGGGCGTGGGCTCAGTTCCTTGTAAAGTGAGCGACAATTAATTTATTATTCTATGGTGTCAAATAATTTGCCGTAATTAGATGAGGTAGTTGATGACAGGTAGTATGGTAACAGCATAGCATCAGCGCAATCCTAGTGGCTCACGTTACTGAAGGGGTTAATGTTAGTTTCCCTGGTGGCCTAGGACAAAGAAGGTGTTTATGTCAGTATATCCGGTAATCTAAGGCAGAGAAAGGCTAACTGGTACCTGCTGATACCTGCTGTCCACTCACTCCTCCGATCTCCATGTTATTACAGTAGCATGAAGTCTAGTATAGACAGTTCCCCTTCCCACACAGGCTTCTTTCTATTAAATACAGACTGCTCTCAAGAGTCTCTTCTCTCCCAGACTTCTCCCCACGCCCCTCTGTCACACATCCTATTCTCCTCCCTCTATTACACAGACTCAGGCAGGTTCCTATGTCAACCCTCCCCATGGCCTCCTCTCTATCAGACTGCTCTTTAGGCCACTCTCTCTTACAGACTGTCTGCCATTGCCCACTCACAGACTGCTTCTTTTACCCTCTTCTGACAGACTGCCACCCCATTTAACATAGACTCCTTATGATAACCGTCCACAAGTTACATTTTTTCCACATAGACAGACTATGTGATAGACCAACCTTTATAATGGCTGTTATAGTATTCAATGGAGCTCCCACTAGGGTATAAAACTGTGAAAAATGTAATAAAATCTAAATAAAATCTAAATAGTGAATGTTGAAGTGTAGAATAATTTTTTTTACAATACTAATCTAGTAAATCTTAAAATAAACAATTCTACTGTATAATAAAGCTATGTGTCCTACCATGTCTTCCTCTACTGGTCAGAAATCTTCATTGGCGCAAAGTCTGACGAGTTATACCTGGTAATAATGCTAGCATCATTGCAAAACAAAGGCCTCTTGGAAGGTCGAGCATGATGTTAAAGGGAGCAACCTTTATTGGGCTATTTTCACTGAGATTCTGTCTTCCTAATTACATCAGGGAAGACAGGCTTGCACATTCCAGTGAGCGCCCTCTATTGGTTTGCAACACTGAGGCACCTGACTTCCTAATTACATCATGGAAGACAGATTTGCATATTCTTCCCATAGTCCCTTGCAAAGTGGAGTGCTAAAGGCTTAATAAGTCTCCACACACCTATATGGTGGTCTCTCCCCAAGTAGTGATGATACCCCCCTTACCCTGGAGTTTAATAATGCAGGGTTGGAACATAGAACTAATATAAGGGGAAGAAAATCTATCCTCACTCCAAATCCAGCAGTCAATGTAAAACCTTAAATGAACTTGACTTCACCCAAAGTCTAAACCTGTAACCTCTAATGTGCTCAATTAATCCACCATAACATTGTGGGCCAATGACTTGCATAGCCTAACTGCTTTTACAGTAAAGAATCCCTGTCTATGATGCTGAGAAAATTTAACCTCTGGACTGTCACTGTCACACGCTCCAAATAAAAAGATCATTAGATATGTCCGTGAGCTGTCCCTTCATGTATTTGTACATTGCGATTAGATCCTCCTTGTAGATGTCTAAACTGAATAACCTCAAGTTTTTTAATCTATCATTGTTCTCCAATCCACCCATTTCCATACAATTGTTTTAGTTGCCCTTCTCTGCACTCTCTCTAGTTCAGTTAAGTCTTTCTTGTATACTGGGGCTGCAACTTGCGCACAATAGTCTTCCAGACTTACAGACCAACTCTGCAAACGCTGCAAATATAAGATCTGATGAAGGGGTGTACCTCTGTTGGATACATTTTACCCCGAAACACATTATCTTACTGTAATGAAAGCCTGGTTTAACCTATCCGAGGCATCCTATTGCATCACTGAGGTTGAGTGCATCATATTCCTGGGATTGGAGAGCCTTTGGCTCCAATTGTTTATCTACTTGCCACGTGGTCAGTCATAACAGACGACTCGTTCCCCAGATGGATGCAACCCCTACTTACTTGCTTTTTTAAGAATTCAAGCTCCACACCCCCACGGGTCTGGCGGGCTATCCCAGGGTTTGAGGAGAATCAAGGGAGAGCTGGCCAAAACATCCCATTGAAGCAGAAGGAGTGCAATCATTTCCTATTGTTATCCTCCCCATATCCATAGTCTTCATCTTTCTGTATTAGTGATTTGTATAGAGTAATAACTATGTTTTTGTCATGACCCTCTGTACCTCTTTTGATGCATCCCATCATTTTATTTGCCTTGACAGCAGCTGCCTGGCACTGGTCACTAAAGGTAAGATTATTGTCTACCATAACCCCCCAGTCCTCCTTAGTGGCAGTCTAATCCAGTAATTTACTATTAAGTACATAATCATACATTTTATTTCTTTGACCAAAATGCATTTGTCTGCATTAAACTTAATTTTTCAAGTCACCGCCCTTGCTTTCAGCTTCTCTAGATCCCCCTATGATATTCTACTATCCCCCTCAGTTTTACTTTACAGAGCTTATTATATACCATATTGCTAATATGAAAACCCAGCTCTGTAAACCCTCTACAGGACCCAATACTGAAGAGGACCCAATGCTGATCCCTGTGGCACCCCACTGGTAACTGTGAATCACACTGAGTACTTCCCATTAACCAGAATCCTCTCTTTCCTATCACTGACTCAAATACATATACTTTTTCCCAGTCTCCATATTCTCCTAAGGGTGCATTCACACGGTGTAACGTGCCGCGTGATGTGGCACGTGTACGCCGCGTGGCCCTTTGCGTGCCGTACACGCTCCCATTCATTTCAATGGGAGCGGGGATCGTATGCGCCGCGCTAGTTTGCGGCCGTGCGGCGCATACGATCCCCGCTCCCATTGAAATGAATGTGTGGTATAAGGACCAATGGCTCAGATTTCTTCTGAATCCGAAACTAAGGAACTGCGCTCTCTTATTTAGTGGTTAAAAGTACACGATTTTATTGACTTCAGACAAACTTTCACACAACGCGTTTCGGGCGTTATACTACGCCCTTCCTCAGGTGTATTAGTTTCCGTGACCGCTGGGCTGGTTGCAACCAGCCAGGAAGGGCGTAGTATAACGCCCGAAACGCGTTGTGTGAAAGTTTGTCTGAAGTCAATAAAATCGTGTACTTTTAACCACTAAATAAGAGAGCGCAGTTCCTTAGTTTCGGATTCAGAAGAAATCTGAGCCATTGGTCCTTATACCACACAATATTACACCTGCGAGGTGTCAGGAACTTTGCTGCCTCGACCTAGGAGAAGTAATTTTACATATACATGTACAAAAAGTGTTGTGGTTATAATCCACAACCCTCCAAGGTGAGCCTTTTTCCTCATTTGAATATTTGCTTATCTAGAAGTTATTACACTACGGTTGGCTCGGTGTCCCCTTTTGTTTTTGCCATTGAAATGAATGGGAGCGTGTACGGCACGCAAAGGGTCACGCGGCGTACACATGCCACATCACGCGGCACGTTACACCGTGTGAATAGTTCTGCTAAAAATAATTGGGTTTTCAGAATAATAACAAGTAGTTATAGCAATAACTGATAATCTTCATCACACAACATAAGTGAAAGAAAGGAGAGCAAGCAAAACAATGTTACAAAAAATGTAAATAAACCCAAAATTTGGAAATAACCATTTCTGTACTAATCCCTAAGTAGCTAAAAAAAAAAAACTTAATTTTTTTGCATATATCCCCACATCTCGGAATACAGAATGTAATGTCTACGTCTGTTCACTTTAATCTTGCACAACGCCTTGCACTGTAGCGCTCCCACTTGTGGGCACGTGCCATGTCCATTATCCGAATCAGTTCATTATATTTTGCCGAGCCTGACAGTAGAGACAGTGACTGTCACTATATGACAATACAGGTTTACTTGCCACATTGAGTGTATGTTCATATTTTGCTAGTTTATTTTCACACCATGTCTTCTATTTCTTCTTTTCAATTACCATTTATTGGGTAGGAGTTTTCAAACTTTTTTGTTAATGTCTGAGATTTATATTTGTGCAGATGATATGTCAAAAATTGTACGTGGGTGTTTGAAAAGAAAAGCATAAACTGGTTCAGAGGTGCCAGATTTAGACGACATGGCGCATCCTTGCAATATTGATCCAATTTACAAAGTAATAATATATGTACATGGTAAATATACGTTGTAACCATAGCTAATGTTCCGCTGCTAGGTCCAGATTTGGAGTGGGTGTTAAAGTGTGAAACCTCAAAGTCTCCACTGACAGTTTTCATTATTCGCATTCTTCTGAACTATTTTCATTTGATATTATAAGACGTATGTACGTTTTCATGTTAGATATGTATTTTAATATTTTCACTGTAACTTCAGCTGTCTTACTGGCCAGAAAAAATATTAAACCCAATAATAATAACAGCAGTTGTTCAACTACATAGGAATCAACCCACGGAGCATTTTCTGTATTTTTTTAGGCTAATCTAGAATAGTTTGTTCTTGTTTTAAAGGAGCCAGCCCTATTATAATGGATCTGCTGTTTGGGACAAAAAAATAGTCATGCAGAGTGGGGTATTCATATTGTCAAAGCACCTGAGATCCATTTTCTACAACCAGTGCCTTGACCTATACTTTTTACGTTAGGGTATGTTCACACTACCATTATCACAGTCCATTGCTGTCATCGGTGATCGGTAGTAGAGGCCCCTTCACACGGAGTATATGCTGGCTGATTCGGAACGTGTAAACGTTCCGAATCAGCAGCGCTTAAAACAGATCCCATTGCTTTCTATGGGAGTCGGCATACGTGGGCTGCTTTTTTCCATTTATTTCTATGGGGAGCGCACGTATGCCGGCTCCCATAGAAAGCAATGGGATCTGTTTTAAACTCCGCTAATTTGGAACGTTTACACGTTCCGAATCAGCCAGCATATACTTCGTGTGAATGGGCCATAATAAGGGACATAAACAGAGCCCCCTCTGTCTGCTTCCATTCCCATTAACTATCATGTAAAAAAAAAATGATGCACGCTATTTCTTCCATGAGAAAAGTAAAACAGATGGCAGTAGAGAGCTCTCCATAGCTTTTGCAAGTGGGTGAATGCAAACAGACACTCGATAAAGGGGATCCACCTGCATCTGGATAGGTTCAAACTAGCATTCAGGTTTCCATCTTTCAGATCCGTTTGGAGACCCTAAAGATGGAAAACCTATCCACTTAAAAATTGGTTACATGCGAAATTATAGCTATGGAGTCTGCCTGGTATCTGTCCGGTTTCCCCCCAAAACAGCAGAGAGAAGATCTCCTTGCAGGACTTTTCTCTTCACTAATTTTAAGCGGAATGGGGGACGGAGAGGCTCAAACGCTAGTGTGTACCTAGTATTATAATGTCCATTGCTTTAATCCTGCGCATCCGAAATCCATCAGAGACTAAAGGTGCCCATAGACCTTCAATCACTGTTGGCTGACTACTAATCCCCAAACTAAGCCTGCATTTGTTTTCAGTAGGGATAGGGTAAGTCACTTCTAGACACATTTGGTTGTGATTCTTCTTCTGAAGTATTTGACATGATGAATTTACCAAGAGCAGGAGGCCAAGTTAAACATAAGATGGTCAGGTGGTCGCACTGAAATCTGCCCATTTGACCAACTTTGCTCTTATGGCTGAAACTCCTTCTTACAGGTTGGATCGGATCAAACAGATCTATGCTAATGATCATGTCCATATTAAAAATAGAAGCCATGATGGGGGTATCTGTATAGTGTTTGACTCCTGGCTGCAACAAAATCTGATTATTCTATCACATATTCCTTAATTCATATTCTTTTTGCAGATTGATGCTTACTAGAAGGGGTGCTAAATGGTGACAGCTAATAATTGAAGGTTAATAAGTGAAATGGCAAGAATTGAAGCCCTTCATTAATTCTAGTCAAGGGATAGCTGTAACGCAGGAAATACAGTATCTGTAATAGACCTGCCTCGCTGCCATTCTGCCATCCCTAGCTGTCTGTCCTGCTACTTGTCTGCAGCTCCACTGGCGCAACCTGGGGATTGTAGCAGCAAAGTCCAGATCCTGTATCGGGATTAAATGGTGAATGCGTACAATTCCTTAGACTTTGCTAACCAGAGTAGCTCTTACCAAGCTGAACTAGTTCTAGAAAGCTGACCACTAGAGATGAGAGAGTACTGTTCGGATCAGCCTATTCGAACAGCACGCTTGCATAGAAATGAATGGACGTAGCCGGCATGCGGGGGGTTAAGCGGCCGCCCGCCGTCAAAGCGGAAGTACCAGGTGCATCCATTCATTTCTATGGAGTGTGCTGTTCGGATCGGCTGATCCGAACAGTACTCGCTCATCTCTACTGACCACCACTGATACAATATCATGCCAGCAAATAGCTTAGCGCTTGTAGAATACCGTTGCATAGTTGTTGCTTGGAGTCTAACATCCATGAGCAATATTGTAAGATAGGTAAATTATACCTGGATTTGTTTGCATACGAAACAGCAGTAAGTAATCAGTTCTGCAATGCATGAATTCGTTGTATCTTTTAGCTATTCTGCTTTCGGTGTCTGAGTCTGCCTGGCATAGGTTGATAATGCTTCTTTTCTCAAGTTGTTAATGTATTAAGACTAGATAGATAATGTCATACAAAATATTTCCTAAATCAGATAAATCAGGCGGTTCTGAATCCTGACATAAGCCCTCATGTCTGATGGCGCTGCCTTCTATTACACTGAGTTTGAAGATAAATTACTCGTATTCTCTTCTTAAATTAATTCAGTTCTCTGCTTTTTCTTCTCTCTTCTTATGCCTTACACCTTTCATCATACTCACCTTCCTGATTCTCCTCTTTCCTCAAAGAATTTGTAAATCATTTGAATGTTTGGCGTCTCACTAAGTTCTAACCAGCTTTTCTATTATTGATTCCTTCTGCTATCCCCAAACTATTGCTTGGATATAATGACTAAATATTTCGTACCCCAGTCCTTTGGGATGCTTTTTTCACAAGGAAAATGATTCCTTTACTGACTTCAGAAGATCTGCCCCCATTTTATGGATTAAAGTGAAAAGTGTAATGCAGAAAAGTCCAGACATTTCTTCAGATTACAGGACGGGCCTTGCATATTAGATATGCTCTTATTAGAAACTTCATTATACAGACGCTTTAACCACGCCATGTAAGGAAAATATACGTTACCGTTTAATTTAATAACCAAGTTAGAAGCTCTTTAATGTCATCCTTATCTGGCCTGCACAGTATGGTGTATATAGAAGGTATTTTTGACTGTGTATATTTAGTATGTCTTGACTGAACAGTTGTCAAGGAGACTGAGGTCAATCTAAAATTTTGGTTCACTATTTTATCTACTTCACCATTAGGATCTTTAGGCTTGAAGCAATTTATCAAATCCACCATGCTGACTTTACTGGCAGGGAAACTCCAATGCAAGACATTACAGTCAATTTACTTATAGTGGATTTTTTTAATGTACATTTTTACATATCAGAATGTCTCTGGAGTATGGGAGGAAATCCACGCAAACTTGAGGAGAACATACAAACTCCTTGCAGATGTTTGCCCTTGGCAGGAATCAAACCATGGACTCCAGTGCTGCCAGGCTGCAGTGCTAACCACTGAGCCAGCATGTTACCCCCACTGGGTTCAGACAGGGATTTTTGGACCAAATTTTGACGCGGAGGCCGCTTCAGAATCCAGTCCGAAAAATGGCTAGCCGCAAATGTATGCCGGTCCAGTGCATACAGTGCACCGGCATCCAGTCGCGGCGTTCTGCTCCTGATTAGGCCCAAATGAATGGGCCTAATCGGGAGGGAGTGAATCCACATGAAGAAAGGGCATGTCGCTTCTTTTTTCTGTTCCCGCTCATGGAAAAAGGAAACCATTGAATTCAATGGGAGGAAGTTTTTCTGAGCCGGATTTTGACGCGGATTCCCCATCTGAGACCAAAAATCCCTGTCTGAACCCAGCTTTACAGTGTATTTCTTTTTTTTTTTTTAAATGTAGATTGTGAGCCCCACATAGAGCTCACAACGTACATTTTTCCCTATCATTATGTCTTTTTTGGAACATGGGATGGAAATCCATGCAAACACGGGGAGAACATACAAACTCCTTGCAGATGGTTTTATGCCCTTGGCGGGATTTGAACACCAGGACTCCAGCGCTGCAAGGCGTCAGTGCTAACCACTGAGCCACCGTGTGGCCCCCTTACAGTGTATTTCATCCTTGTCATGCAGTGCCCTGTCTTATGCAACTGGTTAGCTTCACTAGAAATACACATTTTATCTCATCGTTGTGCAGAATCTGGTTCTTGTAGGGCTTTTAGTTAAGCAGCAGCACAGAAGAGGTTGCCCAAAAATACAAGTTGTCAGGTTATTGTTAGGACAGGTTAAAAGCTGTTATAAGGTGCAAAAAAATCAATAAAAACTGTAAAGTAAATACAGAGTTGTCTGCTTATGAAGAACAACAACAGCAAAGAACTGATGGGTATTTAGCAAGGCTATCAGGATGCTATTAAAGCTGTCTAGAAAATGGTATGGCCCAAAGTGGCTTTTTTGAAGCCCCAATGTCCAGTCTTTATGAAACTATTCATTAAGTCATTGACATTAGACCAGAAGGCCGCACTACAGATTCATTGAATTGGAAATCTAGCGCTCTCTGTCCTGTTATACAATAGCGCTGATGGAATGAGCCCTTTGAGGAGACTTATCTGCAAGTGCATCAGAGATAGCAATTACTTCTCTCAGCCATCTGTATGAACCAGCTTTCAGTACTTTATCATGTCCCTTCATTTCCACTCAATGAAAAACTGACAAAAACATTCTCAGATCTTTTAAATCCATTCATCTTCTCTAGGTACATACGCAGATTTCAGCCCAGAAAGAAGCCTTACATTTTTTTTATTGCTTCTAAGGAGCTTCTCATTTTCATCAATTTAAGACTATAAATTTTGAGGCCCTCAAACTAAACACCATGCAGTTGTGGCAGGATACTGTCTAGATCTTGGAGATTTTAACAATGAGGAAGCTTACGGAAGTTAACATTAGTACTGGCACTATCACAAGGAACCAAACTCTTGAGACAATATGGGATTGGTCCTTCCTCTTGTATTCTTATTAGTATAGACCACCTTTGTGACCTCACTTCTCATCCATTCATGGGGTTCAATCATCAATAGTCCTCAGATGCATATTAATGCCCCAGTGGTCCTCCGACTCATAACAATGATCCTTATTGGCTCTTTAGCACCCAATAATGGTCTCCAGTGGCCCACAGAACTTAATAACGAGAAGAGGAAACTCTACATCCTACTGGGAGAAGAAGAGACCACTGTGGAGATCGCTGCCCAATACGTGTCCAGCTGTCACCAAACAAGAGGAAGATGAGACTCCGCGGACTGTTATACCCCAAACCACCCGCCCCACCCCACCTCCCCATATAGCGGTCACCAACTAAGAGGAAGATGAGACTCTACGGACTCTTATACCCCAAACCACCTGCCCCACCCCACCCCACCTCCCCATATAGCGGTCACCAACTAAGAGGAAGTTGAGACTCCATGGACTGTTATACCCCAAATCAGTCACCCCCCCTCCCCCATACTCTCCTCCTCGACTCCAACTCCCCCCCCCCCCCACTTTACTAGCTTTGGCAATGCCAAATATCCATTCGGACGTGCCAATAAAGTCTATTTGATTTGATTTGAACTAGTAGCCCCCAAAACTTAATAATGGTCTCCAGTGGTCCCTAGACACATAATAATGCTACCCAATGGCCCCAGACAATGCTATCTAGTGGCCCCCAGAACCTAGTAATACTACCTAGTGACCATAAGACACATAATAATGCTCCCCAGTGGCACTGTGGGAAGAGGCTATTAATACCAGTAATAGTAGTAATGGTGGAATCTATTGGTGACCACTATAAAAATAGTAAAATAATGTAACAAAAATAAACGCAGCTATTCCTGCTGTTATAGTGATGACTGAAGTACTATAAGAAGCAATTCTGTCCTTCATTCCTGTTATTCTTTTTATGTTTTTATATTCTACAACAGAATCTTTGTTGTTCGTAGAACATAAAGCCAGCGTTCTTATGCGCACAATTTTTATGGTTTCACTTGACTTCAAAGAAAGATATTGAATTTTTTGTGTGTGAAGGCTATGAACAAGGATTTAAATTGAGAGGGCAAGAATTATATGAGGTCAGGTGAGACCCATTTGTCACTTACTAAGTCAATCTACTTGTTTGTGTCAGCAGTAACACGGCTCATTGTTGATTCTTGTACTCTATATGTTATTTTGTCCGGTTTGTCTGAGGCCACCAGCTTGTCATGTGACCAAAGGGTCAAAGAGCAGCGCGTACGTTGTCATGTAAGCGACTTGTCAGAAAATATCTTCCAGTGTTAGAAAAAAAGAGAAACTATTTTCTGTGACCTTGGTGAGCTGTTTCTGTTCCGACACTAAATCGTTTTATATTATCTATTGCAGCTTTTTCACTTGTCACTAAGAATGTTTTATTCTATATTAATTCTCCGCCACCTTTGCTTTGCCGCATTTGTCCTGAATATATACTGTAATAAGCAAACAAGTTTAATGCAGAATGGTAACAGCTGCAATGTAGAAATACAAATATGTACGTCTCAAGGCCAACAAGACACTGTGCAGACACAAGTACAGTATTGACATATTTACATTCTGCATGGCAGGTAAGAAACATATTCTACTTAGTAACACTTTTAAAACAATGGTGTGACTAGTCGGTCTCTAAACCATTTTCATGGAGCTATATTCTGATCAGTATTTTGCAAGAGTGTTTGCAAGCCAAAACTGATGTGTGGGATTATTCCTTCAAGTGCAGCTAAATACCCAGTGTTTTGAGTGATTTCTGGGTTTCTCTGGAAGCGCCTGACATCCTCTGCATTTGTTTACTTGGTGTAGCTTCCTGCTGACGTACCTGATACAATGCATTATGGTATTTGTAGGCTCTCACATCTCCCTCTCCCTTTTCCCCTAGCTATCCCACCCACTACTAGACCTTTCCAACTAACTCAGCCCACTCCCCCACCCCATTATACTTACCTGTCTTCTTCCCATCCAGGCTTCCTTCTGCGCCGAACGGCTCCTCCTTTTTTTGTGATTCTGCCAGTGCGCAGCAGTCCAGGCACTTTGCTGTAGGTGAGGGGAAGGTGTTTAGATTAGTGTAGCGATTTAATTTTATCCTGGACAAACCCTTTAAGTCTCTTCTGATATATTAAAAGAGCAGGGCATATAACAGAGCATGTGGTACACCTCTGGTAACTAGACTCTGATCAGAATGTAACCGGTAACCGGTACCATTCTCTGAAGGCTGTTCAGCCAAGTTTTAATTGCACCTGAGGAAGGGCAGTTTAGCCCGAAACGCGTCGTACTGTGTTTATATTAATTAAAAGTTTGAAGATTCTTGACTTGACTACTGGATTTGTGCGCACTCATCCCCAACCTCCACGGTCTTTTGGGGTCAAGATCCTGAAGGACAATATTGTTTTATTATCCTGTGTATCTTGGTCCACACGAGGGGAATCAGTTGCTGCCGCCACATTTCCAACTTGGTTGATATATTATTGTGACACTCATAACGTGAGAAGGTAACGTCACGTGTGAGACTACTACACTATATTTGGCGCTCGGTGTCTCCTCTTTTTTCTTTTTTTGAAAGTAATAATAATCAAACTACATGTTGACAAACCACAAAGCTTCTGGGAGAATGTCCTATGGACAGATGAGCCAAAAATCAAACGTTTTGGCAAGACACATCAGCTCTATGTTCACAGATGTAAAAATGAAGCATATCTTGAAAAGAACACTGTCCCCACTGTGAAACATGGAGGAGGCTCTGTTATGTTCTGGGGCTGCTTTGCTGCATCTGGCACAGGGTGTCTTGTGCAGGGTGTCTGTGCAGGGTACAATGAAATCTCAAAAATATCAAGGGATTCTAGAGAGAAATGTGCTGCCCAGTGTCAGAAAGCTTGGTCTCAGTTGCAGGTCATGGGTCTTGCAACGGGATAATGACCCAAAACACACAGCTAAAAACACCCAAGAATGGCTAAGAGGAAAACATTGGACTATTCTGATTTGGTCTTTGATGAGCCCTGACCTAAGTCCTATTGAGCATCTTTGGATGGAGCTGAAACATGCCGTCTGAAAAGGCACCCTTCAAACCTGAGACACCTGGAGCAGTCTTCTCATGAGGAGAGGGCGAAAATACCTGCTTTTTCTGCGTTGTTTTTTTTTTTGTTTGTTTTTCTTTTAGCCAAAGCCAGACTCTGGTTGAACAGAATGGAGAAGTATAAGAGCTTCCTTTATATTTCCAATTCCTTTTGTAGTCATGCCCAGGTTTGGCTCAAAAAAATACACCAAAATCTGCAACAAAAAAAACTAGCTTTTCTGCAACATGGGGAAACGCAGCAAAAAATGCTGAGGAAAAAGACACAGCAAAAGCACATTATGTTGTTTCTGCAGAGTTATTCACTAAGTTTTCTAATGCATTTTTCTCTGCTTTATTCCTTTCCCTATTAAATCTATAGGAAAAACTCTTGCAATGTTGCAGATGAAATGAACATGCTGTGTTTTACAGAAATTCTTTTTGAAAAAACAGCTTTTCTACAGGTCTTTTTGCTGCAATGTGTGGATGAGATTAACCAAAATCTCATTCATTTACTCATTTGGTCATTTTTTTCCTCCCTTTGCATTGCCCAGCAGCCAAACATGGGGCCTTAGCCTAAGTCCAAGAGTGATTCTTAGAATCTCTTGGGAAACTGTAAAAAAGATTATTTGTGAGGGGTTGTCAAGGTGAAATGGGGAAAAATACAATTCTGCCTCTGGGTTATGGGTTTCATTATTCAGTTGATCACTGTGCAGTAAAAATGTCAAGTTACCTTTATTCTGGGATCAGTACAATTTCCACTTACCAATTTATTTAAGAACATTTTTTTAGTAGGACGCATTGTAGTTTTTCTCATGCTTAGAGATGAGTGAACTGCTTAGTCAAGTGCCTGGTTTGACACAAATATCCCAAATTGTTCTAAATCCAATAATTGGAGATTTTTCTCATATGAATTAAAATGACTGCAACAACATGCATTGTTGTAAATTTTTTCTTTATTGTTTTATGCAGATTGTGAGCCCCATATAGGACTCACAATGTACATTTTTTCCCCTATCAGTATGTCTTTGGAGTATGGGAGGAAATCACACAAACAGAGGGAGAACATAAAAACTCCTTGCAGATGTTGTCCTTGGTAGGATTCAAACCCAGGACTCCAGCGCTGCAAGTCTACAGTGCTAACCACTGAGTCACCGCGTTGCCCCTGCCTTGTTGTAAATTATTATGCTCTGGGGTCTCTTGAGACCCCTGAGTATTATAGGTGGAGGCCTATTGAAGGTGAAAAAAATTAAAAACATTTCTAAACACCTTCATTCACCACTTTTGGGCATTCTCGTTGCATGATGTCCAGATGTTCAGTGTGCTCGTGTGTTCACTGAGGCCCAATCACAGACCTCAGCGGTGACCCCAGGGACATGACATCACCAAGGAGACTATGAGAGACCACCAGACACGGCGAGGAGGCCTAAAATAGGTGAGGGAAGGAGAGTATAAATGTTTTCTATTTTTTCACCTCCAGTAGGCCTCCATATATCTGAAGAGACCCCAGAGTATAATAATTTCACTTCCGGGTCTATCCAAACTCATTCAACCCGAAACAAATCAGGGACCCGAGCCACACAAACAGGAAACAATACTAATCTTATGCTATTTTGGGGTACATATGATTTTTTTTTTATAACTTTTTATTACTTCTGTCTGCTCCAGTTGATACCCCATAGGTGTATTTTGGGTGAAAATGAAATCACTATCTGATTAATTTTATAGTTGCTTTGGTAGAATACTTTTTAAGTCATAATTTACACAAAATAATTTCATCTTGATCTTCAGAGTAAAATAAGTATTCAGGCTTAGATTTAAGTGTGTCTAATTTGAAGGTCCCCGGGTCCTTCCCGGTCAGTTATTTAAAATCCCTTTGTCATAATCATATTTTCTGATATTACAGATATATAGTCAATGGCATTCCACCAGCATATTTAGACTTTTCATAATTCATTCAAGTTCTGTATTAATTACATAATGTGATGAATTATCTGACAGCCATGTCAACTTAACATAAAACTTACCAAACTTTGGATGAAATTCCGCTTTCTACATCTTAAGCCTATTTGAAAGGAAACATCACCTTTCTATCGTCATAAGGACGTGTTCCCAGTTACATGAATTATTGTAGCTCTCTTATTGAAATCTTGCATTCGGTTAATTGCCTATTAATTTGTTCTTTCATCCTTGGTATGCCTATGGTTTTTCTTATCTAGATTTTGACAATATAGCTATGCTGATATTTTAACAACCTTGGTTTCTATGCCCCATAAAGAGGCAAGTTACTATACCGAAAAGGACCTATCCAACCAACTTCTTCAGAAGTATCAAATGGATAAAAGGATCCGCGCTTACCAACCGTTGTTCTTGTTGTATTCGTTTATTAAAGCCTCACACACAACGTGTTTCGAAACCGGAAGCTGGTTTCTTCTTCAGGTGTACAAAGGACAAGAGGCAAGTTATAGAGTAACTGTTTTTAGAGTAACTAGAGTAACAGTTTTTGAAGTCTACATCAGTGGATACTGCTTTATACACTATTGCTGGAAGTGGACCCTCTAAACCGCAGTTGGATTTGCAGTGGCTAATAGAGGTTCAGTGTTACGGCTCTGTCTATATATATGAAAATAATAGTTTTAAACGTTGATAGAACCGCTAGACTGCAAGACACTGCAGTGAAGTCCACAAGCCCCAGGAGGGCATCTATGTGTCTGAAATGCTAACCATCAGTTAACTACACTGGCAGTGGTGTTTGTGCGGTTCTAGTGTGAACAGACTGCAACAAACTCTCACCAGTTAACTTCACTGGGAAAGTGCACCTGTGTAAAGCTGCTGGGCAAAACTCAATGAAACCTAGCATTAGTCTTCTGCAAACTTCCAGCAGAGAGATAGACTCTAGCACATGCTTCACCCTGCCACACAGGGAAGGCTGCCAGAGGTTAAACTTCACCCCTGGTCAGAAACATAAAGGACTCCACCACAGCTTGGAGCTACAATGTTAATGGACAGTTCAATAGGCTATTCAGGTCCCCACCGGCAGTGCCAAAGAATCCTATCCTAGATGCCTAATCTGACAACCTGCCTCACTGGAACCTAGCCCTGACCTCCTGTCTCAAAGTAATTTAGTCAAAGTGTGAGCACCTGGTGGGCGTTGGCTCACACTATAAAAAGGCAAGTCCTCGCCCACAGGGCGGTGGCCATAACTTCACTGAACATGCTCAGTATGGGCAAAATAGGAATTAGTATTCAAGTGACTCAAACAGGTCCAAGCATGCTCAGTAGGGAGAGAATGGGACTTAGCCTGTGAGTGCCTCCAAAAGGTCTGAGCACGCTCAGTAGGGGAAGAATGGGACTTAGCCTCTGAGCACCTCCAAAAGGTCCGAGCATGCTCAGTAGGCAGAAAGCAGGACTTAGACCCCACACATCCCACTGCACGACGCTGAGGGCGAGAGCTGGGTTGACCCACAGGTGGCGCTGTGCGCTGGAAAGGAAACTTTCCTAACATTCAAATTCTAATTGTTTAATTTGCATTCACAAGTTTTTCCATCCGCTTACTAGATGGTTATTTATTTATATAAAGACCGACGCAAAACAAAATTTCTGCTTTTTTAAAGGACACCGAAAACATTGTAAATATCTATCTATCTACCGTATATACTCGAGTATAAGCCGTCTTTTTCAGCACATTTTTCATGCTCTCCTCGGCTTATACACGAGCCAGGGTCCACGGAGCACAGAAAACTGGAAGGACCTGGAAAGGGGAGGTCTTTTAGTGCTATTGCTCTGTGATTGGCTTGTTATGAGGTCACGTGACTGTGATGTCATTAAAGGTCCTGTAGCCACTGGTATGTAACATCTGCAGATAAGGTTGAGTCTAAATCCTAGTAACTCCGCCCACACCAGAGTTCGATCACATGGTCATGACATCATCAGAGGTCCTTTAGCACACTAGGATTTAGTATCTATCCTGCAGATGAGTGGCCAGGATTCATTGTGTCTTATGGAAGATGTCTGTTGTATGGAGGAGAGGAAGCTACAGTAACGTGACACACACAGGGACCTTCCTTTAGTTACTCTGCCTATTACTGTCAGGCATTTGGGGTTTTAATTTAGTTTCAGTAACTCCATGTGCCTCACATTAATAACAGTTACCCCCATCATGTCCCTCATATTAACCCCTGTGTGCCCCATATAAGGGTTACTAATATGTGAGACACATGAGGGTACTAATGAAGGATCTTAATTATGAAGATACCTAATTATTACCTCCATATGTCCCACATATCAGTAACTCTTATGTGAGGCACACAGGAGGTTAATGTGAGGGACATGATGGGGTTAACTGCTATTACTATGAGGCACATGGAGTTACTAAGCTGCAATGCACATGACCAGACTTTTTATCTACAATGGTGGATTTCCCCCCTCGGCTTATACTCGAATCAATACGTTTTCCCAGTTTTTTGTGGTAAAATTAGGGGTTTCGGTGTAAGGGAATTGCTAGGACAGCAATTCCCCAGTAACTGTTAAAACCCTGGGACGGGGCACAAGAGACAGTGAGCCCTAAGCTGAAGCCCCCAACTTTCCCTTCCTATTGCCAGACCCTATCCTAGGTAATAGGCGACAACCACGAAGACAGTCCCTCCCTGAATATGTGAAACACAAAACGCAGACAAGACGAACAACAACAATGGAAGGTCAGCTAGCCAGGGGTCAGCAACAGTCGAGTGATGAAGTGCCAAATCGGAGTCAAAAAGAATAGTCAATGAGGAAAGCCAAAGGTCAAGGATAATAGTATAAGCAAAAATAGGGACAGTAAAGAGCAAGTATGCAAGACAATAGCAAGCACTGGTCTGAATGGGAACCAAGGCTATATAGGGAGGAGGAACCCGCCCATGGAGTTGACAGGAAGGCAACTGTCAATCACAGGGCAAGGCCAGATTAACCATTAGAGGAGCAGAGACAAACAAGGGCAGAAGACGGGTGTGGTGCAAACACAATCACAGCAGTAGAGCCGTGTTCACACAGTACGACCAAAAACCTTAAGCCATGAACCAAACTGCACACGCCTCCTGTGCCACAGCATGTGAGCAGAGGGTGGCGCAGAGATGTTACATTCGGCTTATATTTGGGTCGGCTTATACTCGAGTATATACAGTATACACCAAGTTTTTTTTTTTATATATTGATCTCTATGTAAATGGATCGCCATCAGTTTGCATCTGTTAAATGGATATGTAAACTGCATGAAAAAAACTATATAAATGCACCCTGATCACAAGGTCATGATTCCCAAAGTAATGTAGAAGTGGCAGCAGTTGCAAAAGATAATCTGAGACTAGCCAGGAATCATCAACAGAAATCAGAAAGATAATACTAGACATAGAAAGGGTGAAAGACAGAAACTGGGCCGAGGTCAATACCAGAGAAGTACAAAACTAAATTTTAAGTGAACAATTGAAATTAATAAAATAAGAGTTAAAGACAAGCTAACAACTGGAAACGGAATGCATGCTTAAATAAGCCGGTAGTAATACCTCCAAATATATTCCTTATAGCTAGGCAATGAGAGAGTGTCCTTACTTTATACATTGTCTACCCATAAGTATTTGGACACCTGTGGTAGAATAGAAAAAACATTTATTCATATTGAATAGTTGGTAGAAACCAGAAGATGATTGACACAATACTCCCGGATACCTTTTGAAACTCCTAGTCTATGTGAGCCATCGGTTGGATGATTCTCTGGCCAGCACTCGTCGGTCTCTATCTCCCAGTTTCGGGGGTCTGTCGACTCTTGGCACATTCCGACAATCACCGTTCACCTTCCACTTCGTTATCACATAGGCCACTGTTTATTTTGGGTAATTCAGTTTGCTTGCTATGTCCCTTAAGGATCGACTATTTCTGTGGTACGCCTTTTTTTGAAATCAGACAACTCTGCATCTTTCCATCTTTCGTGGCATCTTGCATGCAAATGATGCTAATGCACTAATGCCAATAGTGTTTCCTATTTAATGGCGGAAGGTGTGACGTACAACACGACCGCAGATATCTTCATTTGCACGGGTGTCCAAATACTTATTGGTAGACAGTGTATATACAGTAGACCTAACAACCTAATACGGAGCAGCTAATTGGAGATAGAGCTAACATAGGAACAGTATGTCAAGGTAGTGGACACATCTTCCATAGCAATAACAGATGATTGTCATTTCACCATTGGGGAGCTTCTTTAGGAATAGATGTCCTGATGAAATAAAGTAATATGTTTCACCTATAGCAAATACCAAGTACATAAAGTACACATGACCCTGCAATTTCTGTAGTTGTTTTTTCAAGTCCTTGATGTTGCTAACCATTTATTATTTCTATTTTCCCATATTCGTATACCAAGAGCAATACATGTATGGACATTATTTCATTTTCCAATGTACAGGTTTCATCTTGTGACCTTGGTAGCCAAGTACACTCCAATACATGAATGTTTTCCTATGAAATTGAGTATGTGAGAAAGGTAAATTACATTGTGGGCTCCCACTAGGGACATTGGGGGAAATTTATTACGACTGGCTTTTTATTTGCCAGTCTTAATCACAGAAGTGTAAGGCTGCTGAAAAATCTTTCCCTTCAAGAGAACAACATTAGGGAATATGCTATTGCTATATTAGACTTGGGAGGGATGCTGTCCAGTGCTTGATGGAATAGTACTGTACATCATGCTGCAATGTTCCATTGTGATGATTCCATACTGTACATTTCTGATTGAAATCTATGTAAATGGAACACAATTGATTGGTATCCATTTACCGTATATCCACTAAAACATTTCATCTGTATTCATTCTGAAATCCATTCCTATCTGTCTATTATTAAATATATCGAAATGCACTGGTCTAGTGTAGGAATCGTGTCTCTCTGTTCTGTCCTTGTCTGGATTACAATGGGTCTGGCATATTGGATTGCAATCCAAAAATACGTGGCATAATGTCATACTTTAGAAAAAGCTTTTAAAGCATTATTTTGTAAAAATAAAATGGTATTGAAACATTATATGCATGCTTATATCTTCTTATTTATTGGGTTTTTCTTCTTGTTATTAACAGTATTTTTGCAGTGTATTCATTAGCCTGATCGCGACCAATTGTATGAAATACATACAACATATTTGTACGCAGTTGTTTTACATGATTTATATAAGACAAAACTGGATCTTTTGTGATTTTTGTACAGGATTTTCCTTTAAAACCAACCCACCTTAATGAATTTGCATATAAAAAGATACTCATCTTTCCAATATACAGTACAGACCAAAAGTTTGGACACACCTTCTCATTCAAAGAGTTTTCTGTATTTTCATGACTATGAAAATTGTAGATTCACACTGAAGGCATCAAAACTATGAATTAACACATGTGGAATTATATACTTAACAAAAAGTGTGAAACAACTGAAATTAAGTCTTATATTCTAGGTTCTTCAAAGTAGCCACCTTTTGCTTTGATTCCTGTTTTGCACACTCTTGGCATTCTCTGGATGAGCTTTAAGAGGTAGTCACTGGAAATGGTTTTCGCTTCACAGGTGTGCCCTGTCAGGTTTAACAAGTGAGATTTCTTGCCTTATAAATGGGGTTGGGACCATCAGTTGTGTTGTGCAGAAGTCAGGGGGTGTGCCGTGGGCCCGACTAACTTGCCTGAAGGGGTACGAGCACAGCCGGAGAAGTAGCTAACCTGCAAAGGGAAATAGAGCCCCTGTCTAGCTTCACGTTTACGAAGGAGAGGCAGATACAGAACAAGCCCCCCACGGATGTCCAGACTTGGACTAACGGTGAACGTGAGTACACAAAAGCATAGGAAGAAAATAAACGTGAAACACAGAATAACTGAACTAAGCAAGGGATAGGGAAAAACAGAACTTAGGATCACACACAAAAAAACCCCTACCAAAATTCCAAACTTCCAAACAGAAAAATACCTAGGGCTCGCTGCGCCCGGAACACTATGTCTGGATACAAGCTCAATACTTAGCGAACCAGTCCTGTGTGAACAGGAGCAAGAAACTGGATGGGCCAGGATGCAGATGGTATCAGCTTTCAGACAACAGACATTCACTAGGAACAGACGTTTAAGACCGGCATCAGATAGCATGTGCAACAACCTTATATAGTAAGGAGAAGGCCTCGCCCATGGCCTGTAAAGTATTCAGCACTGCAGAGAACTTAACCCCTTCAGAGGCCAAGACACACCAGGCACTGGTCCACCAGGCCACTCACCACGTGATCCACGCCCAAGTGCCAGAGCAGAAACTGCATGTCTGGTGTGAACACTCCCCTGCCGTGCATCAGGTGGTTCACGCGCTGAATGCCGTCCGGACACTCTGCGCCTGAACCTAACAGGCCGAGACTGCTGAGACCGGGTCATAACAGTCCATGAGTGAGAGTGAGGGTCAGGCTGGATTCTTCTCCCTGCGCAGCGTCCCCGCGTCTTCTTCCGGCCTTGAATTCACTCTGCTAGGCATCGGGCTTGGGCAGAGCCGACTGCGCATGCCTGCACTACAAGCGGACATGCGCAGTCGGCTCTGCCCAGGCCCGATGCCTGGCAGAGTGAATTCAGAGCCGGAAGAGGACGCGGGGACGCTGTGCACGGAGAAGACTTCTAAAGGTAGGAGAAGAACCAGCGTTGATTGGCACTGTATAGCATTCTGCCAATCAACGCTGGTTCTGCATCGAATCTTAACTTCGAACAGCTAGTAGTACTCGATCGAGTACGAGTATTTTGAATACCGTAGTATTCGATCGAATACCTACTCGATCGAGTACTACTTGCTCATCTCTACTCCTTATCATCCCACCTTTAATAAACAGGCTTTTTTCCCCACTTGGCTTCTCTAGTATTTTAGCAGGCAAAGCAAAGCCCCATCATCAAGTGGTTTGATATAGACAGATATAAAACACAGTAGATATCAGATAAATATATTAGAGAAAGAGGTGTCCTTTTCTATTTCACTCTATCCTACAAGCGGTGACGTATAACTAAATGTCATTCGTTAGTGGTAAAACCCCTTTAAGCATCGAGTCCATTGGGGTGAGAATTAGTAACCAATTTATAGTATTGCGACTTTCTCGCAGTAAAATGAAACCAGTAAATCTCAGTAAAGCTGAACTAACACTTTATTTGTGTGTGTTAAAGTTCACATTAATAAGATGAAGGCTAATCCACTGTGGACATTACTTCGTTGTGCCGGGATTTACGTTCAACATTATAGTCCATTTCACAGTCTGAATCTACACGTAATCTTTAGTTACTTTGCGGATACTTTCTTTACATATATAATGCCGCATGGTCATGTTTTTAATTATAGCATTTCATATTAAATTTCCTAATTATTGATTTTATTTTACATTTTTGTTCTTCTTGGTTCTGAATTATTGATCTTCTCTTGCACAGTTGACTGCTACAAAGTGCTTTAGATATACAGTGTACTGTATTTCTTTCTAGTAGCTAGTATGCTTATATAGTTGGCGAGAACTGCATCACGCAACGCTCACACTTACTTATTCTGCTGAATTTTGTCCATTGTCGTTTTGGGATTTCTGCATCTATCTCATGGTTTGGTAATGGGGCTGCCATGAAATCCCTTTTTTATTGGTTGCTTCTTTTAGAAACAATGCAGCAAATCAGTGGTAGGAACAGTGTGCTTAGCTTATTGTTATGTTGTGGTTTAGTTTTTACTATTATAAAAATAGTGTTACATGTGCATTGCAAACTGCTGTGTCATTGCAGTTACTGGATCACCTAAGTGAAATCTGTGCATGACTCGTTGGCAGGACAAATAGATATACTGGGCCATAAAAGTTTGCAGAGCCTGCACTTCAGATCCTGGGAGGAGAGCAAGTGGCTGGGAACAAGTCAGAGACAGGGACACAAATCTTGCAGCAAAGTGGTTTATTTAAGAAAAACAGCAAAATAAATAAACCTTTGCCTCAAAAATGAGCAAAATAAAATGCAACCTTAACTTCAGGAAAAATAACGTTAAACAAAATTCTGCTTGTCTGAGCTCTAACTAAACAGAAAATACCAACTGTACGTGTGGCTTACTACCAGCCACATGAATCAACCAATCAATCAGTATCAGGACAGATCCAGACACTTCCTCTCCTCCCAGGTTCTGCCCTGAAACGCAGGCTCTGCAACCTTTTATGAGCCAGTAATGAGACTCAGGACCCACACTGGGGGCTGAGGCAATTCCAGACCCGTACTGGACTATACATAAGTCAGGAATCTGGGAAAGTAGCTTGCTAGCAGCTTTGGAGAGGACCCACACAGTCAGAGACAGGGACACAGCATCTAGTGAAAATAGGGTTTTGCCCCCTGTGTTTTTATTTTGAATAAATAAAGAATTGTGAACTTGATTAGCCTTGCCATGGAGTCTGATATATTCTCTGCAGGCTTTGATCTCGCTGCTGAAATCTATGATGAACAGCTTCTTCACTGTAGTCAGTAGTTGGGTACTAAGACGATGATGCCTATCCCTGTTCCGCCGCACTGGACTTAAGTTTCTGTAAGCAAAAGAATGTAAATCCAAATTAAAATTGACAATTGCACATAAACTTGAATGAAATCGAGATTTTATTTTTAGGCAAAAACAGCCCTATCTAGAAGTATATCTGCCAAGGACAGAAGTGACTAATGTGAGAACAGAACAGAGAGATATTTCACATAAATCCTTTACATATAAAGTATATGAGATCTACTTTGCAGAGCCCCCGTAATATGGAAATATCAGGGATATTTTTTAGACTACCAGAGAGTATTATGCTATTTTTGTACACAAGCCATTAATGGGTAATAAAGTCTACAAATTAAATTTGTGCCATGTTCCTTTTTGCACAGTGAATTTCTGGCGTTAGGTTAATAGAAAATGTAAAGAATTGTTTACTGTGGATTTAGAAAAATATGAGCAACAGACTAAAAAAAAAAACGTACTTGTGGTTCATGGTAGATTAGTTCTCAAGAACAAGCAGAAATATGTGCTGAGAGGATATAAATAAATAGGTAGATTTACTGATACTGTGTCGCTGAATTACAGACACCGCTAAATGTCTTAAGGTGCTGCAGTTACAGGTTTTAAAGAAAACATAAAAGTGTCTCACACATCTATGTATTTAAAGTTATGGCGCATTTTAATATAAGTACTAAAAATGTCATGGGAAAGACGGAAAAGGTGTTATTCACTCCAAGCTATAATACTTAACTGAATTCTGAGTAAATACAGCTAAAACAATGTTCTGTTCATGTTCTATCCTCTACTGATGATAAGGGGGATGGGAGGATATATTTGCTCTATACTCCAGATATAAATATAACCCCCCCCCCCCATTATGAAGTGACCTTGTTTGTAAATGCAATCTGAACAATTTGTACTAGCTGAACATATCTTATACTCTACGATAAAGTAATAACTAGAGGAAGGGACCAGATTTTATATTTCATGAATTGAAAAATGTTGGATTGAAACCACCAAGGTATCCAAGGACCTTCCAGACACCTTCAGCAGAGCAGAAGAAGACACCATCTTGAAGTAACTTTGCCGAAATGTAGGAACCCCATTTTGACAATGAATGCATAGTGCCGTAAAATTAAAAGGATCGTAAAGTGTGTAAAGCACATGACAAGCTCGGGTATTCGGCAACACGGTCAGTCAATGGTTAGCACTGCAGCCTTGTAGCACTGGAGTCCTGGGTTCAAATCCTGCCAACATCTGCAAGGAGTTTGTATGTTCTCCCTGTGTTTGTGTGGGTTTCCTCCCACACTCCAAAGACATACTGATAGGGGGAAAAAAAACCTCAGATATTCAGCCAATGAAATAGGTTTTGAGTTGTGTTCGCAGCACTGGCACAACATACATCATTTCTTTTAAGAAAGAGCTAAAGAACGAGTGATTATGAAGATAATCTTGTTTCCCTTAGTCCTAACAGCGGCACAATGTGGGGTATTTCTGCCCCTGTGTGCTGGTAGGACAGGCGGATATTTAATTAGCCAATCAAATGCGTGGCAGGCCCTATAAGAGGGCACAAGAACCTCCCCTCTGTGTGTAAATACAAAAGTACCTCCATTACATTTATATACAGTTTTATACATAAGATATGATTCCCAGGGTGGGAAATCTTGTGCCGCTGTTAGGACTAAGGGAAACAAGATTATCTTCATAATCACTCGTTCCCTGTCGTCCTCAACAGCGGCACAATGTGGGGATATAGCAAGCAGGTCCCCAAGATGGGTGGGACAAACCCATGACCGAACTTAAACTGGTCTGGGCAAAGGCAGTGGAATCTGCCACTTGGTCCTTCAGGCGGTAATGCCGAATGAAGGTGGATTCAGATGCCCAAGAGGCAGCTGCATATATTTGGTCCACAGACAAAGCACTTCTTTCTGCCCGTGAAGTGGACACTGCCCTGGTTGAATGGGCATGAAGGAAAGATGGAGCCGACAGCCCTTGGGCGGTATAGGCGACTCTAATAGTCTCGGTAACCCACCGGGATATTGTAGCTTTGGCGGCTTTGGCGCCCTTGTTTTTCCCCGTGTAGCTGACCAACAGGTTTTCAGTCCACCTAAAGGGGCGAGTGCGCTGCAAGTAGATCTGCAGGCATCTAACCACATCCAGCTTGTGCCATCTTTCTTCTTCAGCAGAAGAAGGGAACGGAAAAAATACTGGAAGGGAAATCAGTTGGTTCCTGTTTACAGCAGATGGCACCTTGGGACGAAACCCAGGGAGGAACCTAAGCTGTACATGGTCAGAGAAAAAGGTGGTATATGGCTCCTCAGCGGACAAAGCTTGTAGTTCACTAACGCGTTTGGCAGGTGTGACTGCCAATAGCAGCGCCATTTTGCCGGTTAGTGACTTGAGGGAGACCTCTTCCAGAGGTTCAAATGGCTGGCCACATAGGGCGTTCAGGACCGGAATAAGGTCCCATTGGTGGACAGGGGTGTTTACCACCGGTCTCAGCCTAGTTGCCCCTTTAATAAAGGTGCTCACTAAAGGATCCTGAGACAAACGCCTCCCCAGATAGGCGGACAGGGCCGCTACGTGTACCTTGAGTGTGGCCGCAGCAAGACCTCTGTCTAGTCCGTCTTGAAGGAAGTCCAGGATCGCCTCCGTAGGGGGATCGGTGGAGTCCACTTGATGCTGCAGACACCAGGCATTAAAGATGTTACCTATTCGACGGTAGTTCCTGTTAGTCGAATCTGCTCTGGCGCTGGATAGGGTCTTCAAGACGGCTTGTGACAGTCTTCTATTTCTCAATAGGGACTGGTCAACCTCCAGGCTGTCAGGTTGAGTCTCCTCAGATCCTGGCATCTCAGCTCTCCTTGGGTTACCAGGTCTGGGAGTGGGGGAAGCCTCCAATATATGCCCTGACTCATTTGTATGAGCTGAGCAAACCAAGCCCTTTTTGGCCAGAACGGGATTATGGCTATTCCCGAGGCTTGGTCCTGTCTTATTTTTATCAATACCTTCGGTATGATTGGAATTGGAGGGAATATGTAAAACAGCCTGAACCTCCATGGGATGGACAGGGCATCCACCGCCAAGGGATTGTCCTCCTGGTACAGAGAGCAGAAGGTCCCCACCTTGGCGTTGAGTCGGGTAGCCATAAGATCGACCTCCGGGAGACCCCATCTCTGGACGATCTGTTGAAATACGTCTGGATTGAGAGACCATTCTCCTGATACGGTAATACCCTGACTCAGCTGATCCGCTACTATGTTCAGGGAGCCCTTTATGTGAACAGCGGATAACTGGACCAGATTCTTCTCCGCCTAGGCAAATATGAGATTCGTCTCTCTCAGCAAGGTTGGTGACCTGGTGCCCCCTTGTTTGTTTATATAGACTACCACCGTCATATTGTCTGACCGGTTTTTGACAGACTTGCCTTTCAATTCTGGGGCAAAGTGTACTAGGGCCAGGTACACTGCTCTGAGTTCCTTGAGATTGGATGACCCCAGCTCCGGACATCTCCATCGTCCTTGTACAGTTTTGTCTTGACAATGGGCTCCCCATCCCCACTGGGATGCATCTGTTGTCAACAGGGTCCACACTGTCGGGACCGTGGACCTTCCGTCTTTCAGGTGTATCCACCATCTGAGGGAAAGACGGGTAGCGGGAGAAAGGCAGATCTTCTTGTGCAATCCCCGTGGAGACCTGTTCCAGGTTCTCAACACTTCCATCTGCAGGGGACGCAAATGCCATAAAGCCAAAGGCACCGCCCTGGCCGAGGATGACATCAGGCCCAGGACTCTCATGGCGGTCCGGATGGTTACCTGCCGAGTGCGCAATAGGAATCGTGCACTGGCTTGGATTCTTTCCTTCCTTGGACTGGAGAGGAAGATCTGCATCGCTTCTGAATCCACTATAAATCCGAGGAATTTTCTTCAGGTGGATGGAACGATTTCGGACTTCTCCCAATTGATAATCCTAACTCCTGTAGGAAGTTGATGGCAAGGTTGAGCTGCTGGAGGAGAGCAGCAGGAGACTGAGCTTTCAGTAGCCAGTCGTCTAGATAAGGGACGATGAAAAGACCCTGAAGTCTGAGGGCTGCGGCGACCGGAGCGATCACCTTGGTGAATACCAGTGGGGCGGATGTGATGCCGAATGGCAGAGCTGTGAATTGATAGTGCTCCCTGTGGCCGGCCATAGCGACGGCAATCCTGAGGAACTTCCTGTGGAAATGAGCAATGGGGACATGTAGATAGGCGTCCTTCAAATCGAGGGTAACCATCACCTCTCCTGGCTGAAGAAACACAGCCACGGAATCCACGGTTTCCATTTGAAATGACCTCTTCCTGATAAACCGATTGAGGTACCTCAGATCTATTATCATCCTCCAGCCCCCTTTTGGGGACCAGAAAGACGGGGGAGTAGACTCCCAGACCGAGGTCTGAGGCTGGTACCTTCTCCAGGGCGCCCTTGGTAACATATTCGGCAACCAAGGCTTCTAGACTGGCCTGCTGAGAAGGTGGAAGAGTTTGGGTGGAAACGAACCGATCTGGAGGTGAAAGATGAAAGTCGATGTGATACCCGTGTTGTATGATCTTCAACACCCATGGGTCTTGGATATGGGTGAACCATGCTCTGGAAAAGGAGGAAAGACGTCCTCCCACAGGAAGGGGGGCCACAGGGAGCTGCCCCACGTCAAAACTCAGGCTTCCTCTTGGTGTCCTCCTTGGAAGCGCAACGACCAGCTCCCCTAGGGCGATATCTAAAACGCCGTTGTTGGGAAGGGCGTCTATAATTAGAGGAAGAACCTCTGCCTCTAGAGGGAGCACGTCTGCCCCTGGATGCTTGAGGTAGGGACCTTCCCCTACCTTCAGCTAATCCCTCCATAATGGCGTCTAAGCTTTGGCCAGACACCCTTCCCGGCTCAAAGGGGAGAGCACAGAGTGCTGCTTTAGACGCAAAATCTGCCCGCCAAAGCTTTAGCCAAAGGGGTCTACGGGCCACAGTAGACAACGCCATAGATTTGGCGGAGATTTTTAATTGATGGCAGGAGGATTCCGCCAAATAATCTGCAGCCCTATGAACTCTTTTCATAGAGGCCAGAATCTCATCTCTGTCTACGCCCAAGTCTATATCCCGCTCCAAGGCGGCTAAGCGGTTGCGCAAAAAGTCACCAACCATAGAGGAGGCTATGGCCACAGAGGCTTGCGCGGAGGAAGCTGAGTAGACCTTCTTCAGAACGGAGTCCGCCCTACGATCCAGAGGGTCCTGAAGATTTGAACCATCTTCCAAGGGCACCAGGGTTCTGCGGGACAGCTTTGCTACGGCCAAATCCACCTTCGGGGGAGGCCCCCAGGAATCCCACTGGGTAGTGTTAACAGGAAACAAACTCTTGAAGATCCTGGAAAGCGAATGTCCTTTCTCTGGCTGTTTCCACTGCTGCACCATAAGGTCGGTCAGGGTGGCGTCCGCATGGAAGGCAATATGTCCCCCAGAGGCAGACGTGGAGGCTTCCCCGTCAACATCTCGGCCCACTGTAGACCGGATGGACTTCAGCAGCCTGCCCGTTTGTTCATAATGGAACGCAGTTCTGCTGGAATAACTGAGTCGTCCTCGGAGGAATCATCCTCTGCCACCCGCAGGTGTTACAAGGGGGGGGGGAGAGACGAGGAACGGAGCTCAGAGCATGGTCTCCTGGTGAGCTGAGACAAGGTGCAATGGATCCCTTTGAGGGAATCATCCTGCAAAACAAAAAGGAGAGTACAAGCAAGGGAAAAACTATTTACCCAAGCGATGCCCAAACTCACCATCTCCTTGACCCATGCCATCATATCTCTGGGAGAGGGCTCCACAGGTGGAGGACCTCTGCACCCGCGACAACGGGCCCACTCATAGCCTGAAAATAGGCAAGTTATAGGACCAGTAGTACCCCGCAGGGCACAACCTTTCAAGCCGCTACCTACCATCAGGGAGCGGTGTGTCGCAATCGAAGCAGGAAAGATGTTTCCTCTTGGAAGAGGTTTTCCTCCTACCATCCCCAGGAGGGGTAGTAGAGGATGACATATCCAGGTCCTGTAGGCCGGACAGCGAGGTGACGGATCCCAATAAAGTTTGCAAACTGGAAAAGAGTTCAAGATCAATGAACACCACAATCGCACGCCTTCAGCAGATACTGCAGGAAGGTCTCTGACACCAGGCCAGCCAGCCTCTTAATTCTGGCCGGCTGGAAGTGGGCGGAGCCACAATCAAAGCAGGTGAGGCAACCTGCCCAGACAACTAACCCTGTAATCAGGGGTCTGCAAAGATATACATTCCCCCCCACCAAGAGGCCCTTAACACGGGCACTTACCCCCACATCTCCCCGTCTTTTCCGGCCTTTAATAAGGCCTGAATCTTCCCTGAGTGAGCGGCCGCCAGCGCCAGGCCGTTGCCATGGCGCTATGATACTTCCGGCGAAACCGGAAGTGCGCGCTTACAGCGGCCGGCGGGGAACAGGATACACAACAGTGTGGTTCCACCCGCCGGCAGTCCGCGCGGCCACCAGTGGCGGCATGCGGAGTCCCCGGACTCTCACCAAAATGTCAGGTAAGTCACAAGGAGCAGGGGAAGCGGAGGAGAGGGGGGGCAGGGGGGATAGAGGGGGGTAGCCACACATGGCTAACAAGCACCTTCTCCCCGCAGGGCACAGAAGGTGACAAGAAGAAAACAACCGCTCAGGAGGTGAGTGATCCTGCTGAGCTACTCTAAGAGGACACAAGTCCTCCCACCTGTCCTCTGTCCACACAGGACAGAAAAAAACACGCAGAGGGGAGGTTCTTGTGCCCTCTTAGAGGGCCTGCCACGCATTTGATTGGCTAATTAAATATCCGCCTGTCCTACCAGCACACAGGGGCAGAAATACCCCACATTGTGCCGCTGTTGAGGACGACAGGGAACTTTAGTTTTCCTTAGTGATCGACTTCTTGTTACTTTTTTGGCAATTATAAATTTAATACGTTTTTGGAATTTGTCTTCTGGATTTGGCAAATTGCTTTTTGTAATTGCTATTTTTTTCTACAGTTTCATTGCGCCTCTTAGCCCCTTAAGAACGTGGCCTAGTTTGGGCCTTTTTTTTATCACCCCATTTTTAAAGCCATAATATTTTCATTTTTGTATCCACACAATAATGTTGTATTTGTATTATCCTGTGATACTGTTTTTTTGGAATGTTTTTGAATTTGAACTTTTATATATTTTTGGGGAAAGGAATGGAAATATTAAGCTGCATTTCCACCATTGTTTTTCAGGTTTTTGCAGGTTCATTTTTAAAGGAGTTTTAAAGTTCATATTCAGACTTGGAGCATGAGCTAACTGAAGTGTTTTACCCAATACATGTCCATATTTTGCATACTGCTTTCAGGTTTTGAGCCCTGATTAAGAATAGATAAGTTTCTTAAGATGTGCTTCTGTTACCTGTGTATGTAAGGGTGCATGCACACGATGTAATGCGGCACTGATTCTTGCACAATAACTCGTGTAAGGATCAGTGCTGCAAAACAGAATCCCATTGACTTCAATGGGTTCTGTTTAGCATGCGTAACACATTGAAATCAATGGGAATCTTTTTAACCCATTGATTTCAATGTGTTACGCACGCTAAACGGAACCCATTGAAGTCAATAGGATTCTGTTTTGCAGCGCTGATCCTTACACAAGTTATTGTGCAAGAATCAGCGCCGCTTTACATCGTGAGCATGCACCCTAAGTCGACAGATAAATGCGTCTTACGCAAGCAGGAGCTCTGTGTAAGAATGAGCTGAAAACCAGGAAGTGGAGGGGAGAGGAGACAGGAGGGCAGCTGAAATCCTGAGATGAGAACATGTCTGTAAGGTGTTCATACTGAGGTATACAGAATATGTTAACATTATTCATCTAGTCATTATGATATGGTAATTTATATATTTTTAATGCTTTTAAACTTACATAAGAGACCAGTTTTTTGCTTAAAACAGTCCTTTGTGGGGCCACACGGTGGCTCAGTGGTTAGCACTGCAGCCTTGCAGCGCTGGAGCCCTGGTGTTCAAATCCCGCCATGGGCAAAAAACCATCTGCAAGGAGTTTGTATGTTCTCCCCGTGTTTGCATGGATTTCCATCCCATATTCCAAAAAAAAGACATACTGATAGGGAAAAATGTACATTGTGAGCTCTATGTGGGGCTCACAATCTACATAAAAAAAAAAAAAAAAAAAACCAAACAGTCCTTTGTTTACCATGTCAGGCCATCATCAACAGGAGAGTGGTGGCTCATTGATGCAAGCATTCATTGGTTACCGTCAGGGCCCATGGAGGGAAGTGGCAGTGGACTCTGAGCTCATTCTCTGTGCCAGGCACAGGAACAGAGTACAAAAGCGGTGAGTATTGAGTCGCATAGTCACCGACTACTCCCTGGGCAACATACTGTGTAGGAGCTGGGGGCATAACACTGTAACACTGTGTGGCAGCTACTGATGGGCCATTTGAAATTGTAGGGATAATGTAGAGGACAATGTGATATATAAGGGCACCAATAGGGTGTTATAATTTGTGGGGATCTCCCCTCCCCTTTGAAAAATACTGCATATACTGTAGTTCTGATTTCAAGAACAATAACATTATTATTTCTCCATTAACATAGTTTTATGAGGGCTGTGTTTTTACAGGATGAATTGTAGTTTTTTTGGTATTGTTCTGTGTTTTTGGAAGGTGAAATGGAGAAAAAAACACAGCTTTATTGTCATTGTTTAATGGCATTTATTTTACAGAAGAAATGGCATGTTAATTTTGTAGCATGAGTCACTATGGATGTGGCAATGAGATTTTTTACAAAATTTGTTCTTTGTTATAGGTTTTATGTACATTGTATTTTTACTGTTTTCAATTCTACTCTAGGACTTGACCCTATTGTTGTATGAACTCTCAGCTAATACACTGGTATTGCAGTGTATTATTCCTGACAGTTATGCGCTGACCGGCAACTTATTAGGTCCTGCTCCGGGCATAGTTTAAATGCTCTCACAGAAGGAAGACCTAGGGGTCACTGTTAATCTCTTGATGCCATGGCAGCCCACCTGCAATCTGCAATGTACTATTGCACTGCTGTGCAGGGATGGGTTAACTTTTAATAGCTGATAAGGACCCTATGACACAACCTCACCTGTAGATGCGCCTTACCAGATATTGCCTTCTTAGCATTAGAAGTATTCAATGTCACTTTCACTTTTTATCATCTATCATACATATGTATTTGAACACATTTGCAAGTGGCTGGAGGTTTAGCTTGTATTTGGATTTAGTAGTTATGAAAAAAATAAATTACTATATATTATGATTGCATTATGTAAAATTTACACATCTAGCAGAAGATCACATCTAATACCGACTTTCTCAAACAGGTCATTTGATCAATACTACACAATTTTTCTGATAGCATTTGTATAAGTAACTCTACCGATAAGTAAATACTAGAAGGTTGAAATATGGAAATTTTCTTTAACAGAATTTCCACGTACTCTGCCTATTATCTAACAGACTGGCATTTTTTTGTACTTTTGATGAGGACACTCCAGACTTTACTATTGTGTGGACAGAATTTAAAAAATAAAATTAATGGATAAATAATATAACATATTTACCCTTATATACTTGAGTATAAGCCGACCCGAATATAAGACGAGGCCCCTAATTTTACCACAAAAAACTCGGAAAACTTATTGACTCAAGTATAAGTATTGGGGGGGGGGGGGAGGATGCAGCAGCTACTGGAAAATTTCAAAAATTAAAATGGTTACCAATAAAATTACATTAACTGATCACCGAACTTTACATTAAAAATGAATTGATAGGGCTGCAAATGCAGACACATATAGGACGGGTATAGGGCACATCATAGTCTATGGAGTCCGTGTGCTTGCACAGCGCTTGCAAGTGCAATTATATTCCGTCCGGGTGGACTCCGTGCGGACTGTAACCAGATGGAATACATATGCTAATGTGAACCAGAAGTGTAGACAGCACAGAAATGCAGACACACGTCAGGTGTGGGGCTGAGCTTGCATGGCTATGTCTCCCCGGCGTGTGATGGATCGTGGGGTGGAGTCCAGGGAGCAAAGAAGCATGGAGACCCACTGCTGATTGTGGATTGTGGCCACTGGAGCAGCGCTGCTGCCAATAGGGGAGTGGTGAAACAGTGCTGTCTCCAGGGCCACCCCAAGTCATCTCTCCCTGACACCCTGCTCCCTGAATCGGTTATAAGCCAAGGGGGGCTTTTTCAGCACAAAAATTGTGCTGAAAATGTTGGCTTATACTCCAGTATATACGGTAATAGTTTTATCTTCTTTCAGATTTAGGTCGTATATATTAAAGCTATTGTTACAGAGTCATCCCTACCATTTACACAGACTATGCCATAAATCCGAATTGTTATTTGTCCCAAATTACTTAAAAATTTCATATAAAAAGTAAGTTATGATGACTAGTTTGTCAGCAATGTAGAAATACTATCAAATCTTTCAAAAATAAAGACATTATTCAGCGATAACCAACTTTTGTTCTCTAGTTTACGTCCAGTGGGTCTTCTTTACCGCATTCAGTTTGGATTTGTCACAGTCATGGTAGACCTGTTTGGGGTCCACTCAAGCAGAAAAACTAATTTCACAGTGTAGTATACAAGGTGAAATCGCTGAAATTCTCTTTACAAATACACAAACCTATTTCTTGCCAGTAGAGTTTATAGCTTAAATGGGGAAGACGTGGTCACAAATCTAATAGGAAGCATCATGTATAATTTGTGAGGTCATCTAGTTTAAGTGACCTTGGTTCAGTGAAAAGGCCAGTCCGTCGCAGTATAATAGAAAATGTATACGTAGACAGCCAAGTTCAGCCAATTCTAACTAAATGTGAACCAAGGAAGTTAGCATCTCAGGAAGCCGCATGTTTTATTATGAGAGCACATCTTGGGTCAAGACATTTTGTTCTTTTGCACAGTACATGCATGTATTATGCAGCAAACCATTAAACATTTACAAACATGAATGCACAATTCACTGCACATTCAATAGAGGCAAATAGAAATGCAAAATTTTAATAGCTAAGCCAAAGACGTAACGGAGTTTGACATTATTTCTAAGTTTTACAGATTGGCTTTGCGCTGTCTATATTATTATCATACTGTATGGCATCATTTACGGGACTTTTCATGTGGTTTTTTGGCTTTTAAAAAATGGTACAAAAAATGATACTAAGATGCCATTAAAACCAAGCCCAAATAATACTGCCAAGTAGTAAAAATGCAAGGGACCCAGATCAATAGTTAAACAAAATGGTATCTGGTAGGAATGTGTTAAGTACACTGCTGCGGAATATGTTGGCGCTATATAAATAAACATTATTATTATTATTATTATTATTATTATGACAATAGTCAGGTTTTCTAATAGTGGGTGAGAAAATGGCTTAGCCTGTCAAGCTTGTTCTACATCAGATTCATCAATGCAATTTTTTGAAAAAAAAAAACAAAACAAAAAAAACTGTCTCAATCTTACTCCAGCAATGGGGTGACATAGAGTGTGGCAGGTTTCAGGACAAATGTTAGGCAGGTTATTTTGCACGGACACAAAGTCCTGCATGTCCAATTTTGTGTCTGTGCAAAATAAAAAACGGTTTCCAGGCGGAGAGGCTGCATATGGACACCAATGGTTACCTTTAAAAACCCATTCAAATAAATGGGTTTTAAAGCTGACCACCGACAAGCCGCCCCCTGTCCAGTTTCCCGGTGGTTTACGACGGAACCCCCATTGGCGGACAGTGGCGGTAGTGTGAACACCCCCTAAGGCACAAAAGGTGCCTAAAAGACATAATAAATGTGGTGCACAACATATATTCCAGTTTTATGGTGCATGTTGAAAAGGTTGATTTATTACGTATGTCTCTTTGTGCGCCAATCTAAATCCCTATGTGCATTGAAGCTAGATGTGCCAGAAATCTTTAGGGCCTCTAGCATCTTGATGATTATGGTGGTTCTGTCCAGAAATGAAATAATACAGTATATGCCAGTCAGGGACTGGTTTCAGTTTTTGGTGTAACTTACATTAGTTTTCTTGCATGCGTTATAGTAAATTTTACAGGCCAAAGCATCTAAGTAAAGTGGTGAGAGGGGCACAGAACGGTAAAGGTCACAATAGTCCTGCCTAATCAGAAAACTGTTCTCCGGTGCTTGATAAATTGACCCATTAAGTCATAATTTTGTCAAATTTAGCTTGGTATATCTTCGCCAATGTGTTTCAGGATCGGACTGACCCCTTTGTTACAGTAGATACCTCTGTAACATGGATGGGAAAATGAACTCAATTTTTTAACCAAAGCTACAGTACCTATCTACCTGCCATTGACCTTGGAGAATTCTTATTGCTAGCGTATGTTCACATTTGCATTCGAGTCTCTGTTTGAAAATTCCATCAGATTTAACAGGAACAATATCAAAACAATGAACATCACCCCAGATCTCTTCAGACTCTTCAGACTTCCTTTTAAGTTAGTGAGGTTGAGCAGGCATTACTAGATTTTCATGATTGCCATTACAAATGGAAGCCACAACACAAGTAGATCTAACCAGGGGTAAGGAGCCATCTAGCACTTTCCTGTATGAGGACCATATACAATAAACATTTACTTCTTTCTCAACTACCAGGAGTGTTGGAAGTGTTGGAAATATCTTTCATTCTCAGTGAAGTTTCCAAGTTTGGAGAAGAATGACAGAAGATGTTTAGCCATCTATAAACATCTATGTAATATTTAATACTTAGAGGGCCATTTATCACCTCCACTGACTCTTTGTATTGTTCAATAAGTGCATTTTTCTCTTGTCCACACCATTTCTGAGCCATCAGTGCTCTTAGTTTCAACATCAAATATGCTAACTAGGCTCTCTACTGTCAGGTGGGCGGTCCTTGGCTGGAGGCAGCAGTCCAGGACAGCCCACATGGCAGTGGAAATTTTAATTAGCATATTGGGTGCTGAAACTAACAGCACAGATTGTTCAGGAACTAAAAGGAGTAGAGAAAAATTCCAACTGTGCCGGAATCAGTGGAGCAATACCTTCTGATGGAAACAGTTGGAATTGGTAGAGGAGGTTAAAGGTCCTCTTTATTTAGCAAACTGTTTGCTGTTCTCACATATCTTGAAAAATATACATAAAATGTAATATAATTTTATGTTTTCAGCTATATAGAACAGAAAGTATTTACCGTAGATAAATATCTTTCACTGCAGCTGCTGTCTATTCACTTTCTAAAGCTTATTACATTTGTTAGATCTTACAGTTTACAATATGAATCATAATTTAACACCGCGATTTACGTCTATAGACTGATTCCAGGGGAAAAAAAAAAGCAAATAAACTCCGCCAGAAAATATCAGCTAATGAGACTTTTGTCACATACTTTGCTCATACTTGAACAAAGAACACATCAATATGCATGGGATCTATATTGATCCTTGTGACAAACATAGTATCTGTATGTGGCCATATCTGCAGCTTTGGGAGTCTGCCATCCTGGCTCTTAATATTGAGAGAGGGATCTGTATAATCTTATGGAGGGGGAAGGGGGATTTTTAATGCTGTCCTAAATTTTGACAGTTTAAGCTACATTCATACAACAGTGAACAATGGTTGTCCAGATGGACATCCATTTTTTTAATGGCTATTCATGTGACTGTTATTTTGATGGTACTGTTATGTTCATGTCTATGCCCAGACCCAGAATCTGGACTGCAGACTGCACCGCTAAAGGAAACAGGGGAAGGAGACTTTCCCTGACACTATGGTGGCTAGCTAGGCCCTGCCTGCGGATGGTGGTCATCTGTACCCAAGCTAGCCTTGGCCCCGACAACTCCTGGCTCTCTAACACAAAGGCCTAGCCGACAGATAGGGCAAGAGCTACAGAGAGTTAGGAACTGGGGATACTAAGGTGGTCACCCCTGCAGAAACCAAGGTGCAGCTGCAGACGTGGTAACCACGAAAACCGGCAACTGGGGAAGCCAGCCCTCTTCCTAATAAAGGCCCCAGGATAGTCTCATAGGATAATGATAATGACCCACACCTGAGGTCCGATTCATAGAACCTCAGGTACACTCAAAAGGCCGATACCAAATGCCCAAGCAGATGGCCTAATAGCAAGGAAACCACCATAAGAATCCAGACCACCGGATCAAAACCCCAATCAACCCCAACAGAAAACACCAAATTTTATTAAACAAAACAAGGTCTGACAGGTATATTGCAACGGACATTCAAAGTATGGGTCAAGGAACTGATACAGAATGTATATTGGAAAATTGTAGAACTTTTCATTACACAAATAATGACATTTATTTGCTGCAACCCCTTTAATTACATTCAGTTTAGAACTAGACTATTTATCTCAGTGGCTCATGCTGGAGGATAACTTTGGTGTATCATTTATGTAAGTTTATGCCACCTCTTGGCTTAGGCCCGGTTCACATCTGCGTTCAGGTTTCCATTCAAGGAGTCTACTTGAGGACCCCTCAAATGGAAACCTAATTCGCATAAAAGAGCGGTTACCTAATCCATAGACTATAATGGGGACCGTGTGGTTTCTGCACAAAAAATTCAGGGAGAAAAGTGCTGCTTGCAGGACTTTTCTGTCCGAATTTTTCATGCGGAGAGGGGAACAGAATGACCCGAATGCCAATGTGAACCAGGCTTTACTGTACTTTAGACCAATTTTAGTGTCAAAACTGGAATATCCAAAGCATTGCCTGTGTTCTACTAAGCCATACCAACTTATTGAATGAGGCAGAGAGCCAGAATTCTGCTGCATTTTAGTGAATCTTCCCTGTTTGTTTTTTACATAAAATGTCCCCTTTTTGTCCTTAATATGTTTAGTATTATGTCTCATTACATGATGGCTGATGGGTGAAAAGAGAACGTTTTTCCTAATCTCATACAACCCTGTTAAATGAAATGTCACTACTTAATAGAAAACTTTTAAAATGTTATCAAATGTCTTTATCAGAGAAGAGATTTATAGCGAGCACTTCTGTTATCTCATCACATTACTCCTGACTTGAAGACAATGACTTGATAATGAGCCATGATTCTTCTCCCCCCTTTCCCACTCCTGTCTATCAATATAATCTTAAATTATTTCATACACTTAAATAGAACAGTCTTCTGAGTCATCTCAGCAATATTACGCTTTTCTATAAAAGATGCCTAGAAATTGTAAGGCAATGTGTAAAGAATTTGCTAACTAAGCTGATGCTCCCCATAATGTATTCCGGGTCTTGGGCATTAGATTCGTAGATACATTAGCTAGATGTTAGATATTTTTCTCTAGTGTTACCGTATAATTATCATTCACTAGAGAAGCTTTAATTAATAGCCAGAAATGTCAATATCAGGCAACAGATGTATAAATAGAATTAGACAACATTTATCTAAGCTTTGCCAAAACTTTGTCTTAGAATGAAGCGGGGGAATAGTCATTGTCTATGTGAAATCTAAACCGAACTGAGCAAGATTTACTATACATTTATTATTAATCTATTTGTATTGAGGAAATAATATACTAATGGCCTGAGCAGTCAGATAGGCATTGCCCAAGGGCCCAGTATGATGCCCAATACAGAAGATGCCAGCAGGGATTACTCTTCACATCATTAATAACTTTTGTTCCTCAAATGATCACACGTAAATTGGCATCCACATGCCCACAGGGGCACACAGAATATAACAATAGATAGTGCGGTAAATGAGATGTCTTTCCGTGTCTGTAAAGTCAATAGTATGAGTTACATTTAACCAATATGAGACCAAAATAAGAGCCATCGATTAGGTCCAATTTTGAGGGGGCTAAATACACACACAGGGAACATGCAGAGCAAAAGGGGGTCAAGCATGACACATAGATGTAAATAACATTACACGCTTATCCAAGACATAACACAGTGTATCAGGATAGTGCAGGATAGGTAACAGGACAGACTTCTGGTTCTTACACAGTGCACCCTTAGATCAGTCAATATTCTTAAAGGGATTATCTGGGCTAAAGTTATGAATATCCTAGGGATAATTAATCACTATCATATTATTAGTGGTCTGACACCTAGCACCCACACGCATCAGCTGTTCTCAGCTGTTGACACAGAGAATAGAGCAGGAAGCAGACAGTTATATTCGGCTGAACTGAGTCACTTGAGCTTAACTATTGAATGGGTGCTGAAATGTAGTATCCAATTATGGTTTCTAGACTAGAGCTGCCTGCTTCCTGCTCCATTCTCTGTGCATCAGTTGCTGAAAACAGTAGATCTGTGGAGGTGCCGGGTGTAAACCAGATTAGAGACTGTGCTGTGTAAAGAACTCAAGACAATGTTAAAGAAACCTTGTCCCCAAGCACACCAGTGTGTTCTCAGCCTGTCCCAGATCAGTTATCCTATTGTTACTGACTGTGTTACTGAAATGTTCAATTGTAATCTGTTCAAGATTCATACAACATTACAACGCATTCTTAGAATTTAACAGGTCTACTAGAGGGCCATAGACATAACAAAACATTACTCACCTCTGCTTGGACTCTGCTCAGTTTGTCTGTGTATAGGTTCCTCGGCTGACATTATCTATGACATCTCCTTTGTAGGAAGGAACAGTGGCAGCCAATCACAGGCCTTACTGGTGACTACTGTGACATGTAAAGAGGTGACACAAAAAGTAAGGGGACCTATATACACACATATGAAGCTGCCACTGCTGGAAGTGGAGTCTTTGGGAAAGCGAGTCATGTTATTGGCCCTAATAGCAACACTATTTTAAAAAAATGTCGGTCAACCCCTGTAAGTAAAGCATCTTTGGTTTGCAAACACCATCTGCAAGTTGAACACCGTAATACATGTAGTCCATTGTCATCTAACACTAGGAATATCAAAATGACAGATGTATTAACATAACAATGTATCTAAAAATAACTAACATCAAATATACACAATTATACACAAAATAGCTGAAAAAGAGCAGAATGTTCGTGACGTATTATATAATGTATAAGAAGAACATTTTAAAAGATATTGGAATAAATGCAGCATTTAGTGCATCAGGGACGGGTCCTTTCAAGTTGGAAATCCATTTTCTATTACTCTGTAAAGGTGCAGTGTGGGTTAGAACATCAATTTTATTGACCACCATTTTGGTTTGCATAGTGTCAGAGGAGATTGTATCAGAATTGTGATTTCAATCTTGTTATTGTGAGCAATACCATTTTGGTTGTGTCAGTGAATGACATTCGTGTCAACCTTTCAATTCTGCCAATACTTTTCCAATGGTAAAAACCTATGTCTTATAATAGATACGCACCGATCTCTGTCCTGTCACTAATTCACACTTCAAGAGGTATTCCATGTCAGTCTTCCATGAAGCGTGTGTCTACGATAGCCTGGAGTAGAAAACAGCCCATCGGTTGTCTGCACTTAGCTCTCTGTAAGTCCAATTCTCTTTTTGGGAGGGTTATGTTTTGGCTGCAGTCACGCCTTTCAGTGGCATAACTAGCAATGGCGGGGCCCCGTGGTGAACTTTTTACTTACCAATCCTGGCTCCAGCTCCCAGCCACCTCCACAGAAGGGGAAGCGCTGGTGGTCGTAAGCAGGAGCCAGAATTGGTAAGTAAATAGGGCCCCTTACCTGTTGGAGTTACTCCAGCAGGAAACAGCTTATTAATTAAAAATAAAAAATCTGCAGCAGTAGCGACTGGCACTGGACCCCATAATGTCCCGGGCCGTGTGGCAGCTGCTACCCCGGTAGCTACACCCCTGACCCCTTTCCTCCATGAATGCTGAGAAAAATAAAGGCAATCCTGATATAATACAGTAATACATTAAGTACAATATATCATTTATGTTTGTTTTATCTAATGATACAGTAGCTAACTCCGTTATAAAATCTACTTGCAGAAACGACTCAAGGTTACGCATATTTTTTAAAGAGTTATAACACCGTACCTCTATATTATATTGTATGCTTCATTCCATGATTTTCAGGATATTTATACCACATGTACCTATTATTTATTGCTCATTTTTGTGCATTTGTGAAACATTTGTTCATTGTAGCAATAATGATAATAATAATAATAATAATAATAATAATAATAATAATAATAATAATACTGATGTAAATATGTTTATGAGTAAATATAAAGTATATTAAATTTTGTTCACATTATGTTGGAAATAATCTGGAAACAAAGTAGAGATAATGCACATCACATTTTTGCATGGCAACACAGACTTCTGGAAAATGTCAGAAAAAAATACTCCTACATTTCAAAGCAAAAGCAACAGAAACATAATTATGACAACTGAACTGGTAAAGTATCCAAAAATGAAATAAAAAGTACTCGATAAGACGTAATCAAGAATTGCAGCATGAAGTATAATGTTCAAAATGTCTTTGAATATATCCTACAAGTCCTAAATTTCTTGCATAAAATAACTCATAGCTAAGAAGGAAAAAGAAACAAAGAAGTCAATCGAGGTGTAAATGTGCAACAAAAAAAGGCACTTTCAATGTCCTGTAAGTCTCACTTAGTAACCTTTCTATTCATATTCTGAACAGGGGTGTAGCTACAGGAGATGCAGTGGCACCAGTTTGTACCAGGCCCTGGACTCTAAAGGGACCCAAAGGTACCCCTGCTACATAAAATACACAATAACATAGGTAGGGGCCCCAATACAGATTATGCACTGGGGTATAAGAACTTCAGGTCAATGTCTCTCACTCCGCATCTGTGTTTGCTAAAGCAATAGACCTGTTGCATGTGTTTTATAATCCTCAGCAAACTAAGGTTCCTTAAAATATTATAGCTCAAGGTATATAATAAGACACATTAAGTCTGATCTACCAATTTTTGTAATACTACTTTTTTTTTTTTTTAGCCCCAATTCATAGGACATTAACAAAACCATTATGGAATTACCATAGAAGTGGATGGAGGTCATGCAGGTGTACCACTGTTCCATTTGGGGACTTTCAGTCCTCCATTGTTGTGATTGTTGGGGATCCCAGAGGTTGTACAGCCCAAAATTGCAAGATTATCCTCTATTCTGTAAATTGAAGTGTTAGTAGTGGGAAAACCCATGTAAGGCTGAGGCCCCACACTGCGGAAATGCAGCTTTTTTTTTGCAGATTTTGTTGCGTTTTTTTGAGCTGAAGTCAAGAATGGCTACAAGTGGAACGGGAAATATATAGGAAGTTCTTCTACTTCTACCTTTTGTTCAATCTACTCCTGGCTTTGGCTCAAAAAACGCAACAAAATCTGCAACACAAAAAGCTGCGTTCTGCAACGTGAGGCCTCAGTGTTAGGCTGAGGCCCCACGGTGAGGAAATGCAGCCTTTTTTTGTTGCAGATTTTGCTGTGTTTTTTCCAGAAAAAGCCAAGAATTGTTACAAAAGGAATAGGAATGATATAGAAAGCTTTTATACTTCTCCCTTTTACTTAATCCACTCCTGACTTTGGCTCAAAAAACCTCTGGAAAATCTGCAACCAAAGAAGCTGTATTTCTGCAATGTGGGGCCCTTGCGTTAAAGCTGGTTGTACACAGTGATGTAGAAAAATACATTATCCTGCATAGATTTAGGGGCATAACTATCAAGGGTGCAGATTTTTGCATACAACTGGCCCAGCATGTCTGAAAAATTAAGTACAGCATATGATGAAGCCAGCGCTAAGCAATAGCATAATATTTAGGAACTCTACTAGAGATTTTGCATTCGATCCCAAAAGCTTTAAAAGGGAATACATCCCCAACATTTTTTTTCTAAACCAAATTTTTTATGAAACTTCTATGTTTTATTTAAGTTTTATATGTTTCTTATGTTTTTATTTTTAATTTATCATGTTAGAATCTACATGTTAAAAAAGTATTATTGTAACATCTCTGACTGTTCAGGTCTTTGCACTGTCCACCACTCACACACTTTGGCGCAGGAGATGTGTTCAGTTGGATTATCTACTTAGAGTTTTTTGCTGCTCTGTCTGAACACTGTCCTATTCCCTCACTTTGGTAATTGATTTACCATCACACTCATCTTCTTCACCTTTGTTTCCAACTGCCCTTCTGATAGTTAATGTTATCCTTGCCTGTGTGATTGACAGCCTATCTTCCAATCAGTCTGGGGCGGGTTGTTCTTTCCTATTTATTCTTGGCTCACATTCACATTGGTGCTTGCTATTGCCTTATACTTGCTGGCTGTTACTCTTGCTGATTTATTACCTGTACTCATATTATTGACCTCTGGCTTTATCTTTGATTATTCTCTTGGATTTTGATTCTGTACTGTGTTGCTCGACTTTTACCGAACCATGACTAGTTGACCTCCCTTTGTTGTTGTTTGTTTTGTCTGCGTTCTGTGTCATCACCTATATCTAGGTAGGGTTTTGCCACCTGTCTCTTAGGACAGGATTGGCAAGCAGGAAGGGACTGTTGGGAGGTTCAGCTTAGGGCTCACTGTCTTGTCGTGCCCCTGCCCCCAGGGTTCACCAGCAGCTACTGGGGAATTGCTCCTCTAGCAATCACCTTAAAACTATATTCTGCACTTTGTTTTACTTTGGACATTAAGCCTAATAATAGTCTGACACTTGCCAATTCTGTAGAGATTTTCATTGCAGCAGTCACTCCATTTAGATACCAAACAAGAGAGGATAATAATAGATCACCCTTCTACAGATCACATCCATACTGACTAGAGATGAGCGAACACCCAAATGTTCGAAGTTCGAAATCCGATTCGAACAGCCGCTCACTGTTCGACTGTTCGAATGGGTTTTGAACCCCATTATAGTCTATGGGGAACATATACTCGTTAAGGGGGAAACCTAAATCTGTCTCAGGAGGGTCACCAAGTCCACTATGACACCCCAGGAAATGACACCAACACCCTGGAATGACACTGTGACAGCAGGGGAAGCATGTCTGGGGGCATATAAGTCACTTTATTACATGGAAATCCCTGTCAGCTTGCGATTTTCGCAAGCTAACTTTTTCCCATAGGAATGCATTGGCCAGCGTTGATTGGCTAGTCTCCACAATTCGGCCAATCAGCGCTGGCTCTGCTGGAGGAGGCGGAGTATAAGATCACTCCACACCAGTCTCCATTCAGGTCCGACCTTAGACTCTGCCTCCTCCGGCAGAGCCAGCGCTGATTGGCCGAATTCTGAACACTGGCCAATCAACGCTGGCCAATGCATTCCTATGGGTATGCGGTGATGCAGCCGTGCTGAGCAAGTGCACACACTCACCTATGCTGTGCAGAGACTCAGCAGTGTCGAGCCAGTTCTGCTCAACTACACCGTGTGCCGGTCGGCTCTGCTGTGCGAGCTCGGCACACACTCAGCTCTGCTGATTCTGTATACTGATTCTGTATACTGGCCAATCAACACTGGCCAATGCATTCCTATGGGTATGCGGTGATGCAGCCGTGCTGAGCGAGTGCACACACTCACCTTTGCTGTGCAGAGACTCAGCAGTGTTGACCCAGTTCTACTCAACTACACCATGTGTCGGTCGGCTCTGCTGTGCGACCTCGGCACACACTCAGCTCTGCTGATTCTGTATACTGGCCAATCAACGCTGGCCAATGCCAGCGGTGATGCAGAGCTGAGTGTGTGCCGAGCTCGCACAGCAGAGCCGACTGGCACACGGTGTAGTTGAGCAGAACTGGCTCAACACTGCTGAGTCTCTGCACGTCTTCTGTATCTCATTCGGCCAATCAACGTTGCTCAATGCATTCCTATGGGAAAAAAGTTTATCTCACAAAAAACACAATTACACACCCGATAGAGCCCCAAAGGTTATTTTTAATAACATTCCCAAATAAATAAAGGTTATCCCTAGCAATCCCTGCCTATACAGCTATCCCTGTCTCATAGTCACAAAGTTCACAGTCTCCTATGACCCGGATTTAAAATCCACTATTCGTCTAAAATGGGGGTCACCTGATTTCGGCAGCCAATCACTTTTTCCGATTTTTTTCAATGCCCCCGTTGTCGTAGTTCCTGTCCCACCTCCCCTGCGCTGTTTATTGGTGCAAAAAAAGCGCCAGGGAAGGTGGGAGGGGAATCAAATTTTTTGGGAGTTTGCCACGTGGTGTCCGTATGGAATCGAACATCTCGAACAGCCTGATATCCGATCGAACATGTGTTCGATAGAACACTGTTTGCTCATCTCTAATACTGACCCATCATTTTCATCCAGCACTAACATTAGATGATGTTACCTTATCTACTCCTCCTCCCTGCACATAACATACTGTATCTAGAAAACTCTTCCATAGACTATTGTTGCCTTTGGCCATGACTTTGCTATACAGCATATCACTAAATGTTGTTAACAGAGTGAAGGAGCAGCTCAGGCAAAATGGAAGCTCCTATAATCAGGTACAGAAAATACATCAATATTAGATGTGCAAAGGTCCAACACCCGGGAACACTGCAGATCAACTCCTCCAGGGCACCGAGGTATGTTTACATGCCGGGAGCTGCACCGCAGTACATAAAGTGTATGTCTATGGGGTGGCACCGCAGTACATAAAGTCTATATCTATGGGGCAGCAGTGCAGTACATAAAGTCTATGTCTATGGGGCGGCACCGCAGTACATAAAGTCTATATCTATGGGGCAGCAGTGCAGTACATAAAGCCTATGTGTATGGGGCAGCATCGCAGTACATAAAGTCTATGTCTATGGGGTGGCACCACAGTACATAAAGTCTATGTCTATGGGGTGGCACCACAGTACATAAAGTCTATGTCTATGGGGCGGCACAGCAGTACATAAAGTCTATGTCTATTGGGCAGCACAGCAGTACATAAAGTCTATGTCTATGGGGCGGAAACGCCGTACATAAAGTCTATGTCTATGGGGCGGCACAGTAATACATAAAGTCTATGGGGCAGCAGTGCAGTACATAAAGTCTATGTCTATGGGGCGGCACAGCAGTACATAAAGTCTATGTCTATTGGGCAGCACAGCAGTACATAAAGTCTATGGGGCAGCAGTGCAGTACATAAAGTCTATGTCTATGGGGCGGCACAGTAATACATAAAGTCTATGGGGCAGCAGTGCAGTACATAAAGTCTATGTCTATGGGGCGGAAACGCCGTACATAAAGTCTATGTCTATGGGGCGGCACAGTAGTACATAAAGTCTATGGGGCAGCAGTGCAGTACATAAAGTCAATGTCTATGGGGCGGCACTGCAGTACATAACATTTTATTCCTGCTTGCTCTGTTATATATTGAGCAGTAAATACATCTTCATGCATTAAATATATATTCTATAGAACTACAGGAAGGAATGAGCAGAGTTCTTGCTTCATCCCATTGCCTCTACTTACTGTATTCAGTGCATAGAATTTCTATACCCAGTGAAGCTTCCAGTCAACATTTGGTGCCGATGACACAGGAAAAGAAAGGGACTTGTTCAAGGGCACAGAGATCTGACATTGAGATTTCTGCTGAGGTCTTAAGATAATCTCTCAATGTCATTGTTACGAGGTCCGAGGCCTACGCTATTGATTTTTTTTCTTTTTTTTCATATGACATAAGGTGAAAAATAAAGGTATTGGAAGAAGTTTTGTTACTTTCAAAGCAAACTGGTTTTTTGGAAGTTAAGTGCAAGGCATTATTTCTTTTATACGCATCAACAGGTAATCCTATGAACACAGAAACCTTATTAAACCTGCAAACAGTATCTGAAACCATAAAATCCCCTGTCATTGCTATCTTTAATAGAAAAACAAGCATCTCTTGGAGGTTATCTGGAGCAGATCAGCTGGACCTTTATTACCCCCTGGATTATCTCATAGATGGGGACTCGGCTGCAGTACATAGATATCACTGGTTATAGACAAAGAGTTATAGAATATCTGTCACCGGTCCTGATATGTCGAAGACATGTATTCCCCATGCAATAAGAATCATGGATCATGTTTTTTTAGAACTTTATGAATTAATAAACTGACGGCTTGGTGTTACTATTATTCTAGTCAAAAGGGCGTGTCCTTATGTAGTCTGGACACACCCTCAACTGGTTATACCCACATGGCAATTGATTCATAACTGTCTAGGAGGAATAACAGAGGAACACAAAGTTGTAGAAAAAGATTCTCCAGAATCAAGAGGTATTTATATACAGTCTATATAAGAAAAATGTATCTTTGTACACTTTGTACTACATGAACATAGCCTAGCCTTAGGACCCAGTAGCAATAGCTTTTTTGGGAACATCACTACATCATATGTGACTATATAATGCAACGGGTTGTATGCACACGGCCGAGGGCAGTCCGGGACATACAACCCACACATGGACCATTTTCCAGGGACAGAACTTGGCTGTATGAGTAACAAACTCTGCTATTTCTATTCAATGGACATCATTACCCTAATAATTGTTTAATGATGGTTAAGTACACTTCATGGCTTAAGACTACACAATAGTGATTTTGTTGGATAGCTGTATTTAGTGTACATAGTGCATTATTATTATACAATACAGGATTACTACTATGTGAAGTCTCGTCATACTAATAATTCCATTAATACTTACCATAAAGAGCCTCTTCACTTGCTGTGAAAATTATTTAACCAATTATAGGCCAAAGTAATTATATAATTTACTGCTATTAACTCATGTAATTAACTCATGCTAATCACTCTCTTCCAGTATAATGAACAGTATGGCCATATCATTATGGAGTGAGTGGCAGCCACAATTCTTGGTTGACACAATATCATAAATGCAGGATGTTATACATGTTTACTGTCAGATATTACATTACATGTTCATGTTTCTTACCCTCAACATTTGGTTCATTGCAGAAAACATTTGTGCAAATATAATTACATTGTAAATGTTTATTAGAGATGAGCGAACAGTAAAATGTTCGAGATTCGATATTCGTTTCGAGTAGCCCCTCAATATTCGACTACTCAAATCAAATATCGAACCCTATTATAGTCTATGGGGGGAAAATGCTCATTTCAGGGGTAGGCAACGTTCGATCAAATTACACTTACCAAGTCCACGAGTGAGGGTCGGGCTGGATCCTCCGAGAAGTCTTCTCCGTGCAGCGTCCCCGCGGCATCTTCCGGCTCTGAATTCACTCTGCCAGGCATCGGGCCTGGGCAGAGTCAACTTCGCATGCCCGCACTACAAGCGGGCATGCGCAGTCGGCTCTGCCCACGCCCGATGCCTGGTAGAGTGAATTCAGAGCCGATAGACGCCACGGGGAAGCTGCACGGAGAAGATTTCTAAAGGTAGGAGAAGAACCAGCGTTGATTGGCCGACTGTATAGCATTCGGCCAATCAATGCTGGTTCTGCATCAAACTTTTCCATTCGAATAGCGAGTGGTACTCGATCGAGTACGAGTATTTCGAATACCGTAGTATTCGATCGAATACCTACTCGATCGAGTACTACTCGCTCATCTCTAATGTTTATATATTAGAAAAGAAGAGGCAAAGAGACCCCCACCAATGTCAGCACTGCGCTCCTATGACCATCAGCCCCAGTTCATCTATCCTCCAAGAGTTGAACATGTGCTTTTGCTCCTTCGTTTTAATACTCAGCACCTAGACTCCCAATGAACAAAATGCCAGGCATATTGCTATGATCATAAATGCCTTGAAAAACCCCTACAAATACTCCCTTGTGTATCTATACCTACCTTTGAATTTGAAAGATTCCAATTTTTCATGAAACCAATTGAATGTAACCTGATAAAAGCAACATTTCCCTAAGTAGACATGATACCCCCTCCTGAACCATGTGTATGACCTCCCACCTAGCCAAACCAGTATCTTCTTCTCACTGGAGAGGAGCAATAACCTTAAAACAGCTATCTTAGGATGGGCCGCTTTTCCTTTTGGAGGTGATGTTGGAGACCATGTCTCTAGGTTTCTTAGAAAGCTTGACATTAATTTTCCAAAAGGTGACGCTACAGTTTTCCTTTCTCCATGTAGTAGAACTGATTTACATATTGCTTTCCCAGAATTCCTAGTAGAGCATGTGTAGTCTGTAAGAAGGGCCTGATAAAGCCAACACCTCCCTAAGGAGACAAAGTACCTCTTCTGACCAATGAAATATCATCACATAATAGCAAAACCCTTGACAAAGTATAACTAACAATATAACCTCTAAATAGCGATGCATACTAGAGATGAGCGAACACTAAAATGTTCGAGGTTCGAAATTCGATTCGAACAGCCGCTCACTGTTCGAGTGTTCGAATGGGTTTCGAACCCCATTATAGTCTATGGGGAACATAAACTCGTTAAGGGGGAAACCCAAATTCGTGTCTGGAGGGTCACCAAGTCCACTATGACACCCCAGGAAATGATACCAACACCCTGGAATGACACTGGGACAGCAGGGGAAGCATGTCTGGGGGCATAAAAGTCACTTTATTTCATGGAAATCCCTGTCAGTTTGCGATTTTCGCAAGCTAACTTTTCCCCATAGAAATGCATTGGCCAGTGCTGATTGGCCAGAGTACGGAACTCGACCAATCAGCGCTGGCTCTGCTGGAGGAGGCGGAGTCTAAGATCGCTCCACACCAGTCTCCATTCAGGTCCGACCTTAGACTCCGCCTCCTCTGGCAGAGCCAGCGCTGATTGGCCGAAGGCTGGCCAATGCATTCCTATGCGAATGCAGACTTAGCAGTGCTGAGTCAGTTTTGCTCAACTACACATCTGATGCACACTCGGCACTGCTACATCAGATGTAGCAATCTGATGTAGCAGAGCCGAGGGTGCACTAGAACCCCTGTGCAAACTCAGTTCACGCTAATAGAATGCATTGGCCAGCGCTGATTGGCCAATGCATTCTATTAGCCCGATGAAGTAGAGCTGAATGTGTGTGCTAAGCACACACATTCAGCACTGCTTCATCAAGCCAATACAATGCATTAGCCAGTGCTGATTGGCCAGAGTACGGAATTCGGCCAATCAGCGCTGGCCAATGCATTCTATTAGCCCGATGAAGTAGAGCTGAATGTGTGTGCTAAGCACACACATTCAGCACTGCTTCATCAAGCCAATACAATGCATTAGCCAGTGCTGATTGGCCAGAGTACGGAATTCGGCCAATCAGCGCTGGCTCTGCCGGAGGAGGCGGAGTCTAAGGTCGGACCTGAATGGAGACTGGTGTGGAGCGATCTTAGACTCTGCCTCCTCCAGCAGAGCCAGCGCTGATTGGCCGAATTCCGTACTCTGGCCAATCAGCGCTGGCCAATGCATTCTATTAGCCCGATGAAGTAGAGCTGAATGTGTGTGCTAAGCACACACATTCAGCACTGCTTCATCACGCCAATACAATGCATTAGCCAGTGCTGATTGGCCAGAGTACGGAATTCGGCCAATCAGCGCTGGCTCTGCTGGAGGAGGCGGAGTCTAAGATCGCTCCACACCAGTCTCCATTCAGGTCCGACCTTAGACTCCGCCTCCTCCGGCAGAGCCAGCGCTGATTGGCCGAAGGCTGGCCAATGCATTCCTATGCGAATGCAGACTTAGCAGTGCTGAGTCAGTTTTGCTCAACAACACATCTGATGCACACTCGGCACTGCTACATCAGATGTAGCAATCTGATGTAGCAGAGCCGAGGGTGCACTAGAACCCCTGTGCAAACTCAGTTCACGCTAATAGAATGCATTGGCCAGCGCTGATTGGCCAATGCATTCTATTAGCCCGATGAAGTAGAGCTGAATGTGTGTGCTAAGCACACACATTCAGCACTGCTTCATCAAGCCAATACAATGCATTAGCCAGTGCTGATTGGCCAGAGTACGGAATTCGGCCAATCAGCGCTGGCCAATGCATTCTATTAGCCCGATGAAGTAGAGCTGAATGTGTGTGCTAAGCACACACATTCAGCACTGCTTCATCACGCCAATACAATGCATTAGCCAGTGCTGATTGGCCAGAGTACGGAATTCGGCCAATCAGCGCTGGCTCTGCTGGAGGAGGCGGAGTCTAAGATCGCTCCACACCAGTCTCCATTCAGGTCCGACCTTAGACTCCGCCTCCTCCGGCAGAGCCAGCGCTGATTGGCCGAAGGCTGGCCAATGCATTCCTATGCGAATGCAGACTTAGCAGTGCTGAGTCAGTTTTGCTCAACAACACATCTGATGCACACTCGGCACTGCTACATCAGATGTAGCAATCTGATGTAGCAGAGCCGAGGGTGCACTAGAACCCCTGTGCAAACTCAGTTCACGCTAATAGAATGCATTGGCCAGCGCTGATTGGCCAATGCATTCTATTAGCCCGATGAAGTAGAGCTGAATGTGTGTGCTAAGCACACACATTCAGCACTGCTTCATCAAGCCAATACAATGCATTAGCCAGTGCTGATTGGCCAGAGTACGGAATTCGGCCAATCAGCGCTGGCTCTGCTGGAGGAGGCGGAGTCTAAGGTCGGACCTGAATGGAGACTGGTGTGGAGCGATCTTAGACTCCGCCTCCTCCAGCAGAGCCAGCGCTGATTGGCCGAATTCCGTACTCTGGCCAATCAGCACTGGCTAATGCATTGTATTGGCGTGATGAAGCAGTGCTGAATGTGTGTGCTTAGCACACACATTCAGCTCTACTTCATCGGGCTAATAGAATGCATTGGCCAGCGCTGATTGGCCGAATTCCGTACTCTGGCCAATCAGTGCTGGCCAATGCATTCTATTAGCTTGATGAAGCAGAGTGTGCACAAGGGTTCAAGCGCACCCTCGGCTCTGATGTAGCAGAGCCGAGGCTGCACAAGGGTTCAAGCGCACCCTCGGCTCTGATGTAGGAGAGCCGAGGGTGCACTTGAACCCTTGTGCACCCTCAGCTCTGCTACATCAGAGCCGAGGGTGCGCTTGAACCCTTGTGCACACTCTGCTTCATCAAGCTAATAGAATGCATTGGCCAGCACTGATTGGCCAGAGTACGGAATTCGGCCAATCAGCGCTGGCCAATGCATTCTATTAGCCCGATGAAGTAGAGCTGAATGTGTGTGCTAAGCACACACATTCAGCACTGCTTCATCACGCCAATACAATGCATTAGCCAGTGCTGATTGGCCAGAGTACGGAATTCGGCCAATCAGCGCTGGCTCTGCTGGAGGAGGCGAGGGTGCGCTTGAACCCTTGTGCAGCCTCGGCTCTGCTACATCAGAGCCGAGGGTGCGCTTGAACCCTTGTGCACACTCTGCTTCATCAAGCTAATAGAATGCATTGGCCAGCACTGATTGGCCAGAGTACGGAATTCGGCCAATCAGCGCTGGCCAATGCATCCCTATGGGAAAAAGTTTATCTCACAAAAATCACAATTACACACCCGATAGAGCCCCAAAAAGTTATTTTTAATAACATTCCCCCCTAAATAAAGGTTATCCCTAGCTATCCCTGCCTGTACAGCTATCCCTGTCTCATAGTCACAAAGTTCACATTCTCATATGACCCGGATTTGAAATCCACTATTCGTCTAAAATGGAGGTCACCTGATTTCGGCAGCCAATGACTTTTTCCAATTTTTTTCAATGCCCCCAGTGTCGTAGTTCCTGTCCCACCTCCCCTGCGCTGTTATTGGTGCAAAAAAGGCGCCAGGGAAGGTGGGAGGGGAATCGAATTTTGGCGCACTTTACCACGTGGTGTTCGATTCGATTCGAACATGGCGAACACCCTGATATCCGATCGAACATGTGTTCGATAGAACACTGTTCGCTCATCTCTAATGCATACACAATAGACACACAATAACAGAAAATTGTACAATTGTGTTGTTTTGAAAATCCTGTGATACTGTATCTGGCCGGGTCAAGGCAAAGCAAGAAAAAACACATTTGTAAGCCGGTATTTTAATATATATACTTTCATTCTGAATGATGTGCCTAGTAAAATGAATACTGTAATGCGAATTCTGAATTCTATTTCCTACTTGGAAAAGTTTGTTGGTTTATAAATTATTTCTCTGATGACATTTTAATTCATTACTCAAAGCAATGTCTATTCCTACTCTATATTATTCATCGCTGGTGCTTTGCCACTGGATAATAATTATTTTTTCAATAAAGCTGCATCTACTGCTCCCTACATGATTTGTAATGTATTCCATCTCTGGCTATCTGTGTTTTCACCTTGACGGTAGCAATGTGTCCTCCACGTTATGGATCACGTATCTCTTCTGGCTTTGTTGCAACTTTAATTTTGATTTTGGAATGTATCATCCATGAAGTTTTTCTCTAGAGCCATAGCAGTTTCTCCGCAGCTCTCTGATAAAATTAATACTTTATGCAGATGACGACTGTGTTTATTTTCTTGACATGCTCATCATGGATTAATCAAAATGATTATACAATACAGTAGGACATTCCGCGCTCGGCTTAATTGCCTGTTACATCCGTTTTATACAAATAGCAGACAACATATTAGGATTATCATTTCCCTGGACAAAATGCTGTAAGGACTGCAATAAATTAGGATTATTAGCTGTGTTATCGGTGCGGGCTATGGTTTATTACTATCAGAACTATTACTTGTTTCACTCTGTTTGCACAGTTAGGTATTAAGAATTAAAGAATACTCTTCACTTTTTCTTTTATTTTGTAATAAATAGTGTTTAGTAGGATAACTACAGATAAAAAAAAGATGCCTGGTAGTGAGAGATGAGAGGTCAAATTTGCTTGCAAGAAAATAAAACCCACTCATATGCACTTGTGTCAAGTCCAAACAATCATTTAAAGAATAAGAACACAGTCACTGCAAATACTCCCCCAGGTTTCTGTATCTTAAAGCAGATCGACTAGCACTCACCATATTGTTTCTACAACATAAAAGAATGATTCTCCAATAACACAGTTATATTTCCTCAGGCCTTCCTTTGAAAAATCATATGCTTCCTCGAGATGTTGAAATGCAAGGGGACAGCTAGTTTTTGTAGTTCTCTGCTACAGCTCCACTCCTGGTGAATTGTATTCCTTAACCGTGTAATATAGGACACACTAATGTGTAGTGAACAATGCAGCCACATTGCTCACCTTGTAGAACAAGACTCCCAACTGGTTGTGTGCCGACATACACAGCAACTGGTTGGTCTTCGAGGACCAACTGGTTGGTCTATTGTAGGTCTACGAGAGTGGAACATCCAGGTTCTCATAGACTTACATGGAAAAGTGACTTCAGGCGGGTGTGTAAATCATCAGGTCTAGAGATGAGCGAGTACTGTTCGGATCAGCCGATCCGAACAGCACGCACGCATTGAAATGAATGGACGTAGCCGGCACGCGGGGGGTTAAGCGGCTGGCCGGCGTCAAAGCGGAAGTACCAGGTGCTTCCATTCATTTCAATGCGTGCGTGCTGTTCGGATCGGCTGATCCGAACAGTACTCTTTCATCTCTAATCAGGTCCAATGGGCAATCACATGACCAGCCGGGGACCTGTTCTGCACTCGAATAAGGTAAATGATTTTCTGGCTGCATCTTGGTCATTCATGTAAATATTGTAGTACTAGATTCAGTCTGATTAGAGTTGGTGGAGGCCCCTGGGCAAAGAATACAAGGGATCCCATCCTACTTTTGGGACTCAGAAAACACTTGACCCCCTATCAAAGCACATATACTGTAGAAGAGGTGGTTGAGCATTGCCTTCTCCAATGAAGTCTATGGAAACAGTCAATCCAGCAACAATTAAATAGATAGGTCTACAGAATAGCCATAAAAATAGGTAGGTGGTGGACATTTCAGGATGTGTCCCATGTACCTTACCCTTACTGATAAATGCAAACTTCTATTATACGGCTTGTCAATGTTACCTACATAAGTCTCCAGAGGATATACTCAATGATGACCTGCTAAGCTCACGTCAGCTGCTATAGGTGTTTGTGTTCAGCTTCTGTAGGTGGTCAGTATTCTTTTACTTGGATCAGTGACTAAATAACAGTTTCATAATTGTTCACCGTCACCTTAGAGTACTACGACCTGGAGAGCAATGTGAAGCTTAGCGTACAGGCTGCTCAAACACTCTGTAATCCTTGTCTAGCACTATAATATGACTGTGATGTGTTGACTGTTTTGCCAAGCTCATTTGAGCAGGTTAAAATCTTTTTACCGTATGTAATATAAAGTGACAAGTGTTGATACTACTGTGTTCTGGGAAACCCTTGACCAAGTTCAAAGGAATCCCTTGGTTTGGAAACATTGAGTATTAGAGGCAATCTTTCAGGAAGGTTGTCATCTGTGATGGTATAGTTACCACAATAGCGTATATAACAGTGTATGAAAATAAACCTATAGTAGCTCAGCTGTATGGGAATATATTCTATGTGAAAAGGATAGGAAGTAGAAGATTGTGTCTGAAAAACTGAAAGCTACAGCCTGTCTGCCGACACTACATTCTTAATATGTTCTAGAACAGAAAACCCAAACTCATAGTATCTATTAGTGAATTCTGATTTAATTCAAGATCCTCAACTTTTGGCCAGAGTGGAAAGTGGTTGTAAAGAGTATATTTTGTGCTGGAGGACCTGTCCATCCATGTATTTATACAGACTGTCCATTGATTTGAATCTGTAAAGTGTAATGCTTCTTATTCCCTGTAGAGGTGCTGCAGGAAAACTGAACCCTTAGGCCTGGCTCACATCTGTGTTTGGTATTACGTTCTAGGAGTCCGTTTGGGGATACCCATATGGAATACTGAATGCATTAAAAAGCCAAGAGCAATGAAAGCACACAGACCCCATAGATTATAATGGGGTCCGTGTGTTTTCTCAAGTCCACATGCGCCTGCGGAGAGTAAAGTGCTGCCCAAAGTACTTTTTTCTCTGCACGATTCATGTGGGCACCATGCGGAAAACACATGGGCCCCATTATAGTCTATGGGGTCCGTGTGCTTTCGTTGCTCACCGCTTTTTAATACATTCATTATTCTGTTTGGGGGAACCCCAAGCAGACTCCCGAAACGGAATACTGAGTGCCAATGTGAACCAGGCATTACTGATAAGTTTCCCCATATAATACAGTGCATTGATGAATATCCCAGTACCGCGACATTTTGTGATCACATTATTATTAGAGATGAGCGAACACTAAAATGTTCGAGGTTCGAAATTCGATTCGAACAGCCGCTCAATGTTCGTGTGTTCGAACGGGTTTCGAACCCCATTATAGTCTATGGGGAACAGATACTCGTTAAGGGGGAAACCCAAATCCGTGTCTGGAGGGTCACCAAGTCCACTATGACACCCCAGGAAATGATGCCAACACCTCTGGAATGACACTGGGACAGCAGGGGAAGCATGTCTGGGGGCATCTAACACACCAAAGACCCTCTATTACCCCAACATCACAGCCTAACAACTACACACTTTACACACTCAATACCACCTCTCTGACAGTAGGAAAACACCTTGAAACATGTGTATTTGGCACTTGCAGTGAGGAGAGCTTGTCACCAGCAGTGAATTTGGCCCTTGTAGTAAGTTGAGGTTGGCACCAACATTTGTTTTGAAAATCAGGGTGGATTGAGCCTCTAACCAGCAGAGTTTGGGCAAATTCATGGTGGAGGGAGCCTCTAAAAACCCCAGTTTGGACCAATTCATGGTGGAGGGAGACTCTAAAAACCCCAGTTTGGACCAATTCATGGTGGAGGGAGACTCTAAAAACCCCAGTTTGGACCAATTCATGGTGGAGGGAGCCTCTAAAAACCCCAGTTTGGACCAATTCATGGTGGAGGGAGCCTCTAACCAGCCCAGTTTGGACCAATTAATGGTGGAGGGAGCCTCTAAACAGCCAAGTTTTGGGAAATTCATGGTGGAGGGAGCCTCTAACCAGCCCAGTTTGGACCAATTCATGGTGGAGGGAGCCTCTAACCAGCCCAGTTTGGACCAATTCATGGTGGAGGGAGCCTCTAAACAGCCCAGTTTGGGCAAATTCATGGTGGAGGGAGCCTCTAAAAAACCCAGTTTGGACCAATTCATGGTGGAGGGAGCCTCTAATTAGCCCAGTTTGGACCAATTAATGGTGGAGGGAGCCTCTAACCAGCCCAGTTTGGACCAATTAATGGTGGAGGGAGCCTCTAACCACCCCAGTTTGGGCAAATTCATGGTGGAGGGAGCCTCTAACCAGCCCAGTTTGGACCAATTAATGGTGGAGGGAGCCTCTAAACAGCCAAGTTTTGGGAAATTCATGGTGGAGGGAGCCTCTAACCAGCCCAGTTTGGACCAATTCATGGTGGAGGGAGCCTCTAAACAGCCCAGTTTGGGCAAATTCATGGTGGAGGGAGCCTCTAAACAGCCCAGTTTGGGCAAATTCATGGTGGAGGGAGCCTCTAACCAGCCCAGTTTGGACCAATTAATGGTGGAGGGAGCCTCTAAACAGCCAAGTTTTGGGAAATTCAAGGTGGAGGGAGCCTCTAACCAGCCCAGTTTGGACCAATTAATGGTGGAGGGAGCCTCTAACCACCCCAGTTTGGACCAATTCATGGTGGAGGGAGCCTCTAACCACCCCAGTTTGGACCAATTCATGGTGGAGGGAGCCTCTAAACAGCCCAGTTTGGGCAAATTCATGGTGGAGGGAGCCTCTAACCAGCCCAGTTTGGACCAATTAATGGTGGAGGGAGCCTCTAAACAGCCCAGTTTGGGCAAATTCATGGTGGAGGGAGCCTCTAACCAGCCCAGTTTGGACCAATTAATGGTGGAGGGAGCCTCTAAACAGCCAAGTTTTGGGAAATTCATGGTGGAGGGAGCCTCTAACCAGCCCAGTTTGGACCAATTAATGGTGGAGGGAGCCTCTAACCACCCCAGTTTGGGCAAATTCATGGTGGAGGGAGCCTCTAACCAGCCCAGTTTGGACCAATTAATGGTGGAGGGAGCCTCTAAACAGCCCAGTTTGGGCAAATTCATGGTGGAGGGAGCCTCTAAACAGCCAAGTTTTGGGAAATTCATGGTGGAGGGAGCCTCTAACCAGCCCAGTTTGGACCAATTCATGGTGGAGGGAGCCTCTAAACAGCCCAGTTTGGGCAAATTCATGGTGGAGGGAGCCTCTAAAAAACCCAGTTTGGACCAATTCATGGTGGAGGGAGCCTCTAATTAGCCCAGTTTGGACCAATTAATTGTGGAGGGAGCCTCTAACCAGCCCAGTTTGGACCAATTAATGGTGGAGGGAGCCTCTAACCACCCCAGTTTGGGCAAATTCATGGTGGAGGGAGCCTCTAACCAGCCCAGTTTGGACCAATTAATGGTGGAGGGAGCCTCTAACCAGCCCAGTTTGGACCAATTAATGGTGGAGGGAGCCTCTAACCACCCCAGTTTGGACCAATTCATGGTGGAGGGAGCCTCTAACCAGCCCAGTTTGGACCAATTCATGGTGGAGGGAGCCTCTAAACAGCCCAGTTTGGGCAAATTCATGGTGGAGGGAGCCTCTAAAAAACCCAGTTTGGACCAATTCATGGTGGAGGGAGCCTCTAATTAGCCCAGTTTGGACCAATTAATTGTGGAGGGAGCCTCTAACCAGCCCAGTTTGGACCAATTAATGGTGGAGGGAGCCTCTAAAAAACCCAGTTTGGACCAATTCATGGTGGAGGGAGCCTCTAAACAGCCCAGTTTGGGCAAATTCATGGTGGAGGGAGCCTCTAACCAGCCCAGTTTGGACCAATTAATGGTGGAGGGAGCCTCTAAACAGCCAAGTTTTGGGAAATTCATGGTGGAGGGAGCCTCTAACCAGCCCAGTTTGGACCAATTAATGGTGGAGGGAGCCTCTAACCAGCCCAGTTTGGACCAATTAATGGTGGAGGGAGCCTCTAACCAGCCCAGTTTGGACCAATTAATGGTGGAGGGAGCCTCTAAACAGCCAAGTTTTGGGAAATTCATGGTGGAGGGAGCCTCTAACCAGCCCAGTTTGGACCAATTCATGGTGGAGGGAGCCTCTAAACAGCCCAGTTTGGGCAAATTCATGGTGGAGGGAGCCTCTAAAAAACCCAGTTTGGACCAATTCATGGTGGAGGGAGCCTCTAATTAGCCCAGTTTGGACCAATTAATTGTGGAGGGAGCCTCTAACCAGCCCAGTTTGGACCAATTAATGGTGGAGGGAGCCTCTAACCACCCCAGTTTGGGCAAATTCATGGTGGAGGGAGCCTCTAACCAGCCCAGTTTGGACCAATTCATGGTGGAGGGAGCCTCTAACCAGCCCAGTTTGGACCAATTCATGGTGGAGGGAGCCTCTAAACAGCCCAGTTTGGGCAAATTCATGGTGGAGGGAGCCTCTAAAAAACCCAGTTTGGACCAATTCATGGTGGAGGGAGCCTCTAATTAGCCCAGTTTGGACCAATTAATTGTGGAGGGAGCCTCTAACCAGCCCAGTTTGGACCAATTAATGGTGGAGGGAGCCTCTAACCACCCCAGTTTGGGCAAATTCATGGTGGAGGGAGCCTCTAACCAGCCCAGTTTGGACCAATTAATGGTGGAGGGAGCCTCTAACCAGCCCAGTTTGGACCAATTAATGGTGGAGGGAGCCTCTAACCACCCCAGTTTGGACCAATTCATGGTGGAGGGAGCCTCTAACCACCCCAGTTTGGACCAATTCATGGTGGAGGGAGCCTCTAAACAGCCCAGTTTGGGCAAATTCATGGTGGAGGGAGCCTCTAACCAGCCCAGTTTGGACCAATTAATGGTGGAGGGAGCCTCTAAACAGCCCAGTTTGGGCAAATTCATGGTGGAGGGAGCCTCTAACCAGCCCAGTTTGGACCAATTAATGGTGGAGGGAGCCTCTAACCACCCCAGTTTGGACCAATTCATGGTGGAGGGAGCCTCTAACCACCCCAGTTTGGACCAATTCATGGTGGAGGGAGCCTCTAAACAGCCCAGTTTGGGCAAATTCATGGTGGAGGGAGCCTCTAACCAGCCCAGTTTGGACCAATTAATGGTGGAGGGAGCCTCTAAACAGCCCAGTTTGGGCAAATTCATGGTGGAGGGAGCCTCTAACCAGCCCAGTTTGGACCAATTAATGGTGGAGGGAGCCTCTAAACAGCCAAGTTTTGGGAAATTCATGGTGGAGGGAGCCTCTAACCAGCCCAGTTTGGACCAATTAATGGTGGAGGGAGCCTCTAACCACCCCAGTTTGGGCAAATTCATGGTGGAGGGAGCCTCTAACCAGCCCAGTTTGGACCAATTAATGGTGGAGGGAGCCTCTAAACAGCCCAGTTTGGGCAAATTCATGGTGGAGGGAGCCTCTAAACAGCCAAGTTTTGGGAAATTCATGGTGGAGGGAGCCTCTAACCAGCCCAGTTTGGACCAATTCATGGTGGAGGGAGCCTCTAAACAGCCCAGTTTGGGCAAATTCATGGTGGAGGGAGCCTCTAAAAAACCCAGTTTGGACCAATTCATGGTGGAGGGAGCCTCTAAACAGCCCAGTTTGGGCAAATTCATGGTGGAGGGAGCCTCTAACCAGCAGAGTTGGGGGAAATCAGGGTGGAGGGAGCCTAGTATTAGCAGAATTGTGCAACGCTTATGGTGGATGAGTATGAGGATGCGGAGGAATTGGAGAGGTTGAGTACAGACATGGAGTTTCATGTTGGGGTGCTTTACACAGGTGGGCACAAAAATGACGGCTCTACCCAGTGGTGGTTCATTTTTATCAAAGTGAGCCGGTCGGCACTCTCAGCTGACAGACGGGTGCGCTTGTCAGTGATGATGCCACCGGCTGCACTGAACACCCTCTCAGATAGGACGCTGGCGGCAGGACAGGACAGCACCTCCAAGGCATATAGGGCAAGTTCAAGCCACAGGTCCAACTTCGACACCCAATACGTGTAGGGCGCAGAGGGGTCGGAGAGGACAGGGCTGTGGTCGGAAAGGTATTCCCGCAACATGCGCCTATACTTCTCACGCCTGGTGACACTAGGACCCTCCGTGGCGGCACTTTGGCGAGGGGGTGCCATCAAGGTGTCCCAGACCTTAGACAGTGTGCCCCTCGTTTGTGTGGACCGGTGAGAACTTGGTTGCCTACTGGAGGAACTGCCCTCCCTGCCGCCAACGTCACATGCTGGAAACATCTCCATCATATTCTGCACCAATTGCCTGTGGCAAGCATTGATGCGATTGGCCCTCCCCTCTACCGGAATAAAAGACGAGATGTTGTTTTTATACCGGGGGTCAAGGATAGCAAAGATCCAGTACTGGTTGTCCTCCATGATTTTGACAATACGCTTGTCGGTTGTAAAGCACCCCAACATGAACTCAGCCATGTCTGCCACAGTGTTAGTTGGCATGACTCCTCTGGCCCCACCGGAAAGTTCAATCTCCATTTCCTCCTCATCCTCCATGTCTACCCATCCGCGCTGCAACAATGGGACGATTCGAAGTTGCCCGGAAGCCTCCTGTATCACCATCACATCATCGGACAACTCTTCTTCCTCCTCCTCCTCCTCCTCCTCCTCCATTAAACGCAGTGAAGCGGACAGATGTGTGGACCTACTCTCCAGCTGTGACGGATCGGATGCTATCCCTAACTCCTCTGTGTGATCTGAGTTATCCCTGATGTCAATCAGGGATTCTCTCAGAACACACAAGAGCGGGATTGTAAGGCTCACCATCGCATCCTCAGAGCTCACCCTCCTTGTGGACTCCTCAAAGACCCGTAGGATGTCACAAAGGTCTCTCATCCATGGCCACTCATGGATGTGAAACTGAGGCAGCTGACTTTGTGGCACCCTAGGGTTTTGTAGCTGGTATTCCATCAAAGGTCTCTGCTGCTCAACCACTCTATTCAACATCTGAAACGTTGAGTTCCAGCGTGTGGGGACGTCGCACAAAAGCCGGTGTTGTGGCACATGCAGGCGTTGCTGGAGAGATTTTAAGCTAGCAGCGGCTACTGTCGACTTGCGAAAGTGGGCGCACATGCGCCGCACTTTCACCAGTAGCTCTGGAACATTGGGGTAGCTCTTTAGGAAACGTTGCACCACTAGGTTGAAGACGTGGGCCAGGCATGGAACATGTTGGAGTCCGGCAAGCTCCAGAGCTGCTACCAGGTTCCGGCCGTTATCACAAACGACCATGCCTGGGCCCAGGTGCAGCGGCTCAAACCATATTGCCGTCTCATCGAGGAGGGCATCCCTCACCTCGGAGGCAGTGTGCTGTCTGTCCCCCAAGCTGATCAGCTTCAGCACAGCCTGCTGACGTCTACCAACGCCAGTGCTGCAACGTTTCCAACTCGTAGCTGGGGTCAATCTAACAGCGGAGGAGGAGGCGGTGGCGGAGGAGGAGGCGGTGGCGGAGGAGGAGGCGGTAGAGGAGGAGGAGGAGGAGGGGGGTGTTCTTCTCGTGTCCCTGCCAGGAATGTTAGGCGGGGAGACGAGGTACACCGGGCCAGTTTGGGAAGCAGTCCCAGCCTCAACTACATTCACCCAGTGTGCCGTCAGTGAAATGTAGCGTCCCTGTCCGCATGCACTTGTCCACGCGTCGGTGGTCAAGTGGACCTTTGTGCAAAGCGCGGAACTAAGGGCCCGCCTGATGTTGAGTGACACGTGCTGGTGCAAGGCGGGGACGGCACACCGGGAGAAGTAGTGACGGCTAGGGACGGCATAGCGAGGTGCCGCAGTTGCCATCAGGTCCAGGAAGGCGGGAGTTTCAACAAGCCGGAACGCCAACATCTCCTGGGCCAGCAGTTTAGCGATGTTGGCGTTCAAGGCTTGCGCGTGTGGGTGGTTAGCAGTGTATTTCTGCCGCCGCTCCAATGTCTGAGAGATGGTGGGTTGTTGTAAAGAAACGCCTGATGGTGCCTTTGATGGTGCAGGAGAAGGAGATAAGACAGGACCAGGGGAGGATGAGGTAGAAGTCAACAAAGTGGCGGAGGCAGATGAAGTGGTGTCCTGGCTCGTCCTCTGGAGTGCATCGCCAGCACAGTCAGCAGTGGCAGTGGCAGAGGCAGAGGCAGAGGCAGTGGCAGTGGCGTGAACGGCAGTCGGCCTTTGTCCTGCCGTTGCTGCCTGCCACTGATTCCAGTGCTTGGATTCCAAATGACGGCGCATTGAAGTGGTGGACAGGTTGCTCTTCTCAGAGCCCCTAATCAATTTCGAGAGGCAAATTGTGCAGACAACACTATATCTGTCCTCGGCGCATTCCTTGAAAAAACTCCACACCTTCGAGAAACGTGCCCTCGAGGTGGGAGTTTTTCGGGGCTGGGTACGAACTGGAACATCTTGGGAGATTCCGGGTGTGGCCTGGCTTCGCCTAAGCTGCTGACCTCTGCCTCTGCCTCTAGCTACCCTTTTTGGTGCTGCACCTGCCTCAACATCCACACTACTTTCCCCGCTTGACATCCCCCCTGTCCAGGTCGGGTCAGTGTCCTCATCATCCACCACTTCCTCTTCCAACTCCTGTCTCATCTCCTCCTCCCGCACAATGCGCCGGTCAACTGGATGCCCTGACGGCAACTGCGTCACATCATCGTCGATGAGGGTGGGTTGCTGGTCATCCACCACCAAATCGAACGGAGATGGAGGAGACTCTAGTGTTTGAGCATCTGGATACAGATGCTCCTCTGTTAGGTTCGTGGAATCGTGACGTGGAGAGGCAGGTTGAGGGACAATGAAAGGAGCGGAGAACAGCTCTGGGGAGCAGGGACAGTTTGGGTTATTGTTCTGTAAAGCTTCGGAATTTTGGGAGGAAGGAAGACAAGACTGTTGGGTAATAGGAGGAGAGGAGGCAGAGTCTGACTGGCTGCTGGACAATGTGCTGTAAGCGTTCTCTGACAGCCATTGCAAGACCTGTTCCTGGTTCTCGGGCCTACTAAGGTTTGTACCCTGCAGTTTAGTTAATGTGGCAAGCAACCCTGGCACTGTGGAGTGGCGCAATGCTTGCTGCCCCACAGGAGTAGGCACGGGACGCCCTGTGGCTTCACTGCTACCTTGCTCCCCAGAACCATTCCCCCGACCTCGCCCACGGCCTCGTCCACGTCCCTTTCCGGGAGCCTTGCGCATTTTGAATTCCTAGTTAGAAATTGGCACTGTATACCAGTAGTAAAAATTGTGGGTGCACGTAACCCCAATATATTCTTTGAATTCCCAGTCAGACACTGGCACTATATGGCAGTAGCAAGAAATGAGGGTATTTGTATTCCCAATATACTCTTTGAATTCCCAGTCAGACAATGGCACTGTATACCAGTAGTAAAAATTGTGGGTGCACGTAACCCCAATATATTCTTTGAATTCCCAGTCAGAAACTGGCACTATATGGCAGTAGCAAGAAATGAGGGTATTTGTATTCCCAATATACTCTTTGAATTCCCAGTCAGACAATGGCACTGTATACCAGTAGTAAAAATTGTGGGTGCACGTAACCCCAATATATTCTTTGAATTCCCAGTCAGACACTGGCACTATATGGCAGTAGCAAGAAATGAGGGTATTTGTATTCCCAATATACTCTTTGAATTCCCAGTCAGACAATGGCACTGTATACCAGTAGTAAAAATTGTGGGTGCACGTAACCCCAATATATTCTTTGAATTCCCAGTCAGAAACTGGCACTATATGGCAGTAGCAAGAAATGAGGGTATTTGTATTCCCAATATACTCTTTGAATTCCCAGTCAGACAATGGCACTGTATACCAGTAGTAAAAATTGTGGGTGCACGTAACCCCAATATATTCTTTGAATTCCCAGTCAGACACTGGCACTATATGGCAGTAGCAAGAAATGAGGGTATTTGTATTCCCAATATACTCTTTGAATTCCCAGTCAGACAATGGCACTGTATACCAGTAGTAAAAATTGTGGGTGCACGTAACCCCAATATATTCTTTGAATTCCCAGTCAGAAACTGGCACTATATGGCAGTAGCAAGAAATGAGGGTATTTGTATTCCCAATATACTCTTTGAATTCCCAGTCAGACAATGGCACTGTATACCAGTAGTAAAAATTGTGGGTGCACGTAACCCCAATATATTCTTTGAATTCCCAGTCAGACACTGGCACTATATGGCAGTAGCAAGAAATGAGGGTATTTGTATTCCCAATATACTCTTTGAATTCCCAGTCAGACAATGGCACTGTATACCAGTAGTAAAAATTGTGGGTGCACGTAACCCCAATATATTCTTTGAATTACCAGTCAGAAACTGGCACTATATGGCAGTAGCAAGAAATGAGGGTATTTATAACCCCAATATATTCTTTGAATTCCCAGTCAGACAATGGCACTGTATACCAGTAGTAAAAATTGTGGGTGCACGTAACCCCAATATATTCTTTGAATTACCAGTCAGAAACTGGCACTATATGGCAGTAGCAAGAAATGAGGGTATTTATAACCCCAATATATTCTTTGAATTCCCAGTCAGACAATGGCACTGTATACCAGTAGTAAAAATTGTGGGTGCACGTAACCCCAATATATTCTTTGAATTCCCAGTCAGAAACTGGCACTATATGGCAGTAGCAAGAAATGAGGGTATTTGTATTCCCAATATACTCTTTGAATTCCCAGTCAGACAATGGCACTGTATACCAGTAGTAAAAATTGTGGGTGCACGTAACCCCAATATATTCTTTGAATTCCCAGTCAGAAACTGGCACTATATGGAAGTAGCAAGAAATGAGGGTATTTGTATTCCCAATATACTCTTTGAATTCCCAGTCAGACAATGGCACTGTATACCAGTAGTAAAAATTGTGGGTGCACGTAACCCCAATATATTCTTTGAATTCCCAGTCAGACACTGGCACTATATGGCAGTAGCAAGAAATGAGGGTATTTGTATTCCCAATATACTCTTTGAATTCCCAGTCAGACAATGGCACTGTATACCAGTAGTAAAAATTGTGGGTGCACGTAACCCCAATATATTCTTTGAATTCCCAGTCAGAAACTGGCACTATATGGCAGTAGCAAGAAATGAGGGTATTTGTATTCCCAATATACTCTTTGAATTCCCAGTCAGACAATGGCACTGTATACCAGTAGTAAAAATTGTGGGTGCACGTAACCCCAATATATTCTTTGAATTCCCAGTCAGACACTGGCACTATATGGCAGTAGCAAGAAATGAGGGTATTTGTATTCCCAATATACTCTTTGAATTCCCAGTCAGACAATGGCACTGTATACCAGTAGTAAAAATTGTGGGTGCACGTAACCCCAATATATTCTTTGAATTACCAGTCAGAAACTGGCACTATATGGCAGTAGCAAGAAATGAGGGTATTTATAACCCCAATATATTCTTTGAATTCCCAGTCAGACAATGGCACTGTATACCAGTAGTAAAAATTGTGGGTGCACGTAACCCCAATATATTCTTTGAATTACCAGTCAGAAACTGGCACTATATGGCAGTAGCAAGAAATGAGGGTATTTATAACCCCAATATATTCTTTGAATTCCCAGTCAGACAATGGCACTGTATACCAGTAGTAAAAATTGTGGGTGCACGTAACCCCAATATATTCTTTGAATTCCCAGTCAGAAACTGGCACTATATGGCAGTAGCAAGAAATGAGGGTATTTATAACCCCAATATATTCTTTGAATTCCCAGTCAGACAATGGCACTGTATACCAGTAGTAAAAATTGTGGGTGCACGTAACCCCAATATATTCTTTGAATTCCCAGTCAGAAACTGGCACTATATGGCAGTAGCAAGAAATGAGGGTATTTGTATTCCCAATATACTCTTTGAATTCCCAGTCAGACAATGGCACTGTATACCAGTAGTAAAAATTGTGGGTGCACGTAACCCCAATATATTCTTTGAATTCCCAGTCAGACACTGGCACTATATGGCAGTAGCAAGAAATGAGGGTATTTGTATTCCCAATATACTCTTTGAATTCCCAGTCAGACAATGGCACTGTATACCAGTAGTAAAAATTGTGGGTGCACGTAACCCCAATATATTCTTTGAATTCCCAGTCAGAAACTGGCACTATATGGCAGTAGCAAGAAATGAGGGTATTTGTATTCCCAATATACTCTTTGAATTCCCAGTCAGACAATGGCACTGTATACCAGTAGTAAAAATTGTGGGTGCACGTAACCCCAATATATTCTTTGAATTCCCAGTCAGACACTGGCACTATATGGCAGTAGCAAGAAATGAGGGTATTTGTATTCCCAATATACTCTTTGAATTCCCAGTCAGACAATGGCACTGTATACCAGTAGTAAAAATTGTGGGTGCACGTAACCCCAATATATTCTTTGAATTACCAGTCAGAAACTGGCACTATATGGCAGTAGCAAGAAATGAGGGTATTTATAACCCCAATATATTCTTTGAATTCCCAGTCAGACAATGGCACTGTATACCAGTAGTAAAAATTGTGGGTGCACGTAACCCCAATATATTCTTTGAATTCCCAGTCAGAAACTGGCACTATATGGCAGTAGCAAGAAATGAGGGTATTTATAACCCCAATATATTCTTTGAATTCCCAGTCAGACAATGGCACTGTATACCAGTAGTAAAAATTGTGGGTGCACGTAACCCCAATATATTCTTTGAATTCCCAGTCAGAAACTGGCACTATATGGCAGTAGCAAGAAATGAGGGTATTTGTATTCCCAATATACTCTTTGAATTCCCAGTCAGACAATGGCACTGTATACCAGTAGTAAAAATTGTGGGTGCACGTAACCCCAATATATTCTTTGAATTCCCAGTCAGACACTGGCACTATATGGCAGTAGCAAGAAATGAGGGTATTTGTATTCCCAATATACTCTTTGAATTCCCAGTCAGACAATGGCACTGTATACCAGTAGTAAAAATTGTGGGTGCACGTAACCCCAATATATTCTTTGAATTCCCAGTCAGAAACTGGCACTATATGGCAGTAGCAAGAAATGAGGGTATTTGTATTCCCAATATACTCTTTGAATTCCCAGTCAGACAATGGCACTGTATACCAGTAGTAAAAATTGTGGGTGCACGTAACCCCAATATATTCTTTGAATTCCCAGTCAGACACTGGCACTATATGGCAGTAGCAAGAAATGAGGGTATTTGTATTCCCAATATATTCTTTGAATTCCCAGTCAGACAATGGCACTGTATACCAGTAGTAAAAATTGTGGGTGTATATAGCCCCAATTCTATTGCTAGGGGACTTGCAGGGTATTTCTGGGGTGAAGGTGGGGGGGCACACCGTTGGAACGGGTATCGGGGTATATATCGGGTATACGGGAATACACTGACAGTGTATTCCATTCAGGATCCTGGGAAAGCTGGGTTGCGGCGATTGAGCCCGTCAGTGCCACGTTACACTGACAAGCTTCTCCCTGGAATTTAGCTCTTACAAGAGCTGTTGGTTGTCTTCTCCTTCCTATCCTAGCCTGTCCCTGCCTACCCAGAATCTAAGCCCTAGCTAGCTGGACGGAAACCTCCGTCCTCGGTGAATTGCAAGCTCAGAATGACGCGAAGCTGGGCGTCGCTGTTCTTTTAAATTAGAGGTCACATGTTTTCGGCAGCCAATGGGTTTTGCCTACTTTTTTCAACGTCACCGGTGTCGTAGTTCCTGTCCCACCTACCCTGCGCTGTTATTGGAGCAAAAAAGGCGCCAGGGAAGGTGGGAGGGGAATCGAGTAATGGCGCACTTTACCACGCGGTGTTCGATTCGATTCGAACATGCCGAACAGCCTAATATCCGATCGAACATGAGTTCGATAGAACACTGTTCGCTCATCTCTAATTATTATCAGGGGACCTTTCAAACCAGATGCCATTGTCCAAACAGTATAGCACTTTTAATTTGAATTATATCCATATAATAGAGAAGTAGCTTAATTGTACAATTAGTATATGACTAACGGTATACAGCTCGAAGATCTGTTGATGTAGTGTGTTGATTATTTATTATAATAATTTATTTTAGAATGACTACACTTTATTACTGTATTAATATCCAACATGAATTTGTAGTTTCATAAATGGGAAAAAAGTAACAATAAAAGCTTATTTATGACAATATAAATCACAATGAATTACATTTCTCTATCGTGATGTCCAACGAATATGTATTAGTTTATTAAGTCAAGTGTGAACTCTCATCTATCTATCTATCTATCTATCTATCTCCTATCTATCTATCTATCTATCTATCTATCTATCTATCTATCTATCTATCTATCTATCTATCTCCTATCTATCTATCTATCTATCTATCTATCTATCTATCTATCTGATGATATAATGGCAGCCTGTATCATATGTATCATATATTGTTCAACATTTGAGGCACTTAAAGTAAACTTAAAGGGGATATCCGTTTTCTACAATTAGGGCGAGTTCACGCAGAGTTTACGGGCGCGCATTCTGGCATGTATACATGTGTTAGAATGTGAGCGCTGAAAACAGATCCCATTCATTTCAATGTATCGTTACAGGTGTATAACGCCCGTAATTTTGCGGCTGCAAAATTACGCACGTTATACGCCCGTAACGACCCATTGAAATTAATGGGATCTGTTTTGAATGCTCACATTCTGATACATCTATATGTGCTAGAATGCGAGCGCATTAACTCCGAGTGAACTGGCCCTTAATATAGCCTATCCTTAGCTCTCGTCACACTGCTCATTTGCCATACAAACCATAGCCGTGAATGTAGGTACTTCAGACTTCTGCAGACTTCTTCTACTCCATAGACTTCTATCTGACAGCGCTGTAGTACCTATACGAGCTGCTACAGTTTCTACAGCAGAGAGTCGTGCTGCTTCGCTCCTGGTGACCTGCAGGGGTTCTATCGATTGTAGAAAGTGGATAACCACTTTAACTATTGCTTCTCAATATCAACAGCCTTGCCCCTTTCTGCAAAGACATTTTATCTAAATACTTTAGGCTACCAAACGATAAATCAAGAATGATAAGAATGTAATGCTATTCACTAAAATAATATTCTCAGACTCAAAATAAAAAGAAAAGATATGATAAAATAAAATTGTTTATTGTTCCTTAGGTTTTGATGTGTTCTTGTCTTGTCTCAGTGACCAAAAAGCTCAATGCCTTTCATGATGAGAGAATAAGAATAAAAAACGCTAAGTCTTATTTTTCAATGCCTTAGATTCTTATTTAGCATTTCTTAGCCACTTCAGGACCAGTCCATTTTCCCTATTTCAATCATAACTTTTTTTTTTTTTGGTATATTGCGATTTTGAAGACTATCCACAGGATATGTCATACATGTCTGATAGATGGGAATCCCAATTCTGGGGCCACCTGAACAACTTAGGCTCACCTGGTGCCAAAACCAAGCTGTAAGCTACCGTACATTGTTACCACTACTCCCTTAGAAGTGAATAGGAGCTAAAATGTTTTCTGAACTTAGATGCAGAAATAACATAACTGGTTTGTGCTGCTCCAATTCACTTTTAGGGGCGTTATGGGAACATCATAGCTCAGTGAGTCCGAAAGCCAGTCCTAGAGCTACTGTAGGTGCAAGTCCCAGTGGCCGGACCCCCATCTATTAGATCTCAAGATATGTCATTCATGTCTATTTATTACATTCTATTTACTAAAATTTCTTATTCTCTTCCCTGTTCTTTCTCCCTTTAGAAAACGTCCCGCAATTCATTTATTTCTTATTTTCTGCTAAACTACATAGAAAATAGTCCTCGACTTCTCACTACTAGCTGGAGACATAGCCGACTGTATTTTTAGAGACGGATTTGTTCACGGCGGGTAGTCTCTTAGAACTCAATATTATCTTTGCAGAGCTTAAGATATTTATACAAAACTCTGGTTTACCCCTATCTGTGGAATTTAGGTAGTTAGAAGGGATTTCAGCGGATTAACAAAGCTGTCTGTGGGTGGTTACATCTATTAAGATATCACTTTAAGTGGGGACATACTGGATACTGTAATTTTTTTTTTTTAATAGTAAAATATGTATTCTAGGAAAAAACAGGTCTCTTACACAAAGAAATTGTAACATTGTGATGTAAAACAAATTATCTGCAATTTTTCAGTTATGTTACTTCATCTAAAAGGAAGCAGTGTAATGACAAAGGTAGCTGAGCCTCATCGATATACGGGGATATTGAGAATTTCATTAGGTTACCGGACACAAAATATAACAAAATAAAAAACATGAGTCTCTTCTATGAACAAATACATGCTTCAAGGGCACATATCTTCTTAAAGGGACTTTACCATCATACATGGGTTTACATTAGTTAAGTATTTAATTCCAGAAGATTAGTCATGGACATTTCCCTTTATTCCCCTTGTAGAGCTGTAACAGCATCCACTTGATGGTGTATCCCTATATTTTGGAATCTGTGAGCTTGGATTCATTTCCAAAAAAACATAAATGATATATGGTACTGATGTTGTCTTTAGAGATGAGCGAACAGTAAAATATTCGATGCAGGGGAAGCATGTCTGGGGGCATCTAACATGCCCAAGTCACTGTATTACATCGGGATACCTGTCAGCTTGCAATATGCGTGAGCTGACTTTTTCCCATAGGAATGCATTGACCAGAGTTGATTGGCCGAATGCCATACAGAGTACAGCATTCAGCCAATCAACGCTGGTTCTGCCGGAGGCTTGTCTGTGAAGAGACAGAGTCTAAGATCAGACCAGAATGGAGACTGCTGTGGACCGATCTTAGACTCTGCCTCCTTCAGCAAAACCAGCGTTGATTGGCCGAATGCTGTACTCTGTATGGCATTCGGCCAATCAACGTTGGTTAATGCATTCCTATGCCGAGATTTAGCAGTGCTGGCAGCAGAGTTGAGTGTGCAGCAGGGTTCAGCGCGTCCCTGATGCAGCAGAGCTGAGTGTGCAGCAGGGTTCAGCGGTTCTCCGGTGTAGCAGCGGTTCTCCGGTGTAGCAGTGCTGGCCATGCGCTCAGCTTGGCTGCATCTCCAGAGTAGCCTAGCTCAGCGCACGGCCAGCTCTGCTTCATCTCCAGTGTAGCAGAGCTGGCCATGCGCTCAGCTCGGCTGCATCTCCTGAGTATCTGAGCTGATTGTACAGCCAGCACTGCTAAATCTCGGCAAAGAAATGCATTGACCAGTGTTGATTGGCCGAATGCCATACAGAGTACAGCATTCGGCCAATCAATGCTGGTTCTGTTGGAGGAGGCGGAGTCTAAGATCGGTCCACAGCAGTCTCCATTCTGGTCCGATCTTAGACTCCGTCTCCTCACAGACGAGCCTCCGGTAGAACTACCATTGATTGGCCGAATGCTGTACTCTGTATGGCATTCGGCCAATCAACGCTGGTCAATGCATTTCTATGGGAAAAAGTCAGCTCCCGCTTATCGCAAGCTGACAGGGATCCCGACCAGATAGAGCCCTAAAGAGCTGGGTGAGTGACATTCCCACCTAAATAAAGCTAATCCCTAGCTAACCCTGCCTGTATATCTATCCCTGTTTCACAGTCACATAGTTCACAGTCTCAAATTAACCGAATGTTAAATCCACCATTCGTATAAATTGGAGGTCATCTCATTTAGCCAGCCAATTACTTTTTCCGATTTTTTTTCGATGCTTCCATTGTCGTAGTTCCTGTCCCACCTCCCCTGCGCAGTTATTGGTGCAAAAAAAGCGCCAGGGAAGGTGGGAGGGGATATGAAGTTTTAATTTGTTTGCCTCGTGGCATTCGATTGGAATCGAATACCTCGAACGGCCTGATATTCGATTGAATATCTATTCGATCGAACAGTGTTCGCTCATCTCTAGTTGTCTTTACTAGAGATGAGCGAGTACTGTTCGGATCAGCCGATCCGAACAGCACGCTCCATAGAAATGAATGGATGCACCTGGTACTTCTGCTTTGACGGCGGCCGGCCGCTTAACCCCCCCGCGTGCCGGCTACGTCCATTCATTTCTATGCGAGCGTGCTGTTCAGATCGGCTGATCCGAACTGTACTCGCTCATCTCTAGTCTTTACTACAAATGGAAGTGGCATTTGTGCTATTTTAACTTGGAAATACTATTGTTTTCTGATTTTTGGGAGAAGACTTGGGTCCAGAAGAAAGCGAGATAGGGTCGCATTTTGCATTGCTAAGATCACTAAAAGGGGATGTGGTCTCATGGGAAGAGGACATGGACACCCCAAACATACTGTCCTTCCCAGAACCCCGCTAACAAATGTTGGCAAGGATGGGGATGTTGGTACATTCTACTCTTAACCTCCCTGCTACGGGGACAAAACTGAAGCTTTATCTAGCACTATTTTGGATTTCCTAATGTAGGAACAGCTGACAGTTTCCAAAAGCGTAAATAGAACATTGTGCAAACATATTTTATTTTATTCTCATTATCAAGAGTTGGATCCCCACCATTACTGAAAACACACATAAGTTGTATACTGCTACTAATGATGGACAATTCATAGGTCTGGACTGAATAACTGAATATACTGTATATGAATAGGACCAATCTCCACCATCTCAGTAAAGGTAGATACAATATAGGGAGAACATATGAAACGAAGACCTAAGGCTTGTAATAGAGCACAGTGGGATCAATTCAATAGTTGTTGTGACCTTAGTCTGCCAAATATAGTGATCTTCCAGCTTATGTGTATAATTAGAATAATGGGGTCTCAATGGTAGTGATAACTACTGGTAGTGAATGCAACAGCAACACAACTGTTCACCAAGAACTTTATGTATTGGATTTCCAAGACCGATCAGGAATGGAGAAGATGGAAATAACTATGCAAAATTCCAAGTATTCATCAAAGAAAGACAATAAGAGGCAGATATATAAATTACTGTTTGCTTTATCTGCTCATATGTACCGTAAGTTTATGGTGAGAATGGGAGTAGGGATTTCCTGAAAGTGATCCTTTGTTACTGGGATAATATCATATATTAGTACTTGAGAGATTATCTGCAGTGGTGATTGGGATCTGGGCTGTAGCTCCCTCATTAAAGAGATTCTCTTTCTCCCAATCTCACATTAATCCTTTGATGATGCGACTGCAGACTAGGTGGGATCCGTAGTGAGTTTATTTCACAGGCTCTATTAATTACTATAGGAGCCATATATTATACTGTGAATGACATAACTGCCTCCACAACTGTGCCTTCAGGGGCAAATTATGTCTCTCTCTACACCTAAGGTCAGATCAGGTAAGAGAATTTTCTTCATCAACCCCTTTAAATAACTCAAGCCCTTCCTTAGCTTGATGGCAGAAGATCACAAAAATAAGTATTTTTGTGCCCAAAACAGCATCGCCTTTACTAATGCATGGTGTCTGCAACAGTGTCGGACTGGGTTGCCTAGGGCCCACCAGTGAAATTAATTCTGGGGATCACTATATAGATAAATGCAAATATTAATTTCCTTCCAGTATTTTGGCGCCCTTTATCTCTGTGAACAATACATTTGAAGACGGGGTCTCTGAAGTGACAGTAGAGAGACAAAGCCGAAGATGAAAGATAGTGGTCAGACTGCCACTCTGCCTAGATTATATATATATATATATATATATATATATATATATATATATATATATATATATATTTTAACTGATTTGTTTATTAAAGATGAACTTCCATGTCCTTCTTCACATGTGGTTTTATATACCGCTAGAAAACCAACAGTGAGCTGAATTCATAGTTCAGCACGATCTCTGTCCACCGTCAGAAGGGCATTCCTGACAGTCTACCTGGGCTGTGAGGAATGCCCTTTCTGACAGTACCCCATAGACTTGTACTGGGGAGGGGGGAAGCTTCTCACTGCTCAGCATCATTCCTGGGCGGTAAGGACCCCCTCTGACTGTACAGGGCTATGGACGAGTACTATGAGGCAGGGCGTTCCTCACAACCAAGCTAGACTGTCAGGGACACCCTTCTGACGGTGGGCAGAGATCAGTGCCAAAACTAACAGCACCAATATCTCCAGCCTGGGGGCACATTGTCTCGACCTGAATACTTGTATAGAATTTGTGTGCGTTTCTGGTGGGGGTTTGATCCAGTATTCTGTGGTCTTCTGGTGGTTTCCTTGCTGTGGAGCCATCTGTTTGTGTATGGAGTTTTGGCCTTCAGAATATACTTGAGGTTCTTTGGATTGAACCTCAGGTGTTGGTCATTACCATCATCCTATCGAACGGTTCTGGGGCCTGTATAAGGAAGAGGGCTGGCTTCACTAGTTGCCAGTTTTTGTTGTTACCAATTGGAATTTGTGACTCTGGGAAGAGTATTGTTTTATGGAATTACAACTGACTAGGAAGTGGTGTGAGTGTTGCCTTGTGTGTGAGTCTGGTTTGTCCCTCCACACTTCTACATTACCCTGTCCTTCAGTTCTGTTTGCCTGGCACTATCTGGTTATTTGTGAGGTTTGGGTTCCAGTTTGTTTTGCCCCAGTCCTGTGTTAACCCTTTCCTCACCTCTCCAGTGTTCCTCTCCTCATTCTCTTGTTGCGTATTGTGTTGTGTTGCGTGTCTGTTGTCCAGCACATCCCATCCTGTTTGTTTTGTCTGCAGCTGCACCTTGGTTTCTGTAGGGGTGACCACCTTAGTATCCCCAATTCTAACTCTCTTGTAGCTCTCACCTTATCTGTCGGCTAGGCCTTTGTGTTAGAGAGCCAGTAGTTGTCGGGGCCAAGGCTAGCTTGGGAGCAGCTGACCACCACCTGCAGGCAGGGCCTAGGTAGCCGCCGTAGTGTCAGGGAAAGTCTCCTTCTCCTGTTCTCTTAACGGTGCAGTCTGCAGTCCAGATTCTGGGTCTGGGCATAGACACGAATGTAACACACGTGACGGGAAAGCTGACGCTGAATTCACCACACTGTCATCTTTCTACTGGTGTATAAAACCACAAGTGCAGGAGGACACGAAAGGTCCTCTTTAAATATTCTTCCTAGATTATTTTCTGCCTATGTAAACTGGCTGAGATGTTCTATCTGTATAGAATGCAGTGAGTGTACTAGGGTCAGGGGATAATCATACACATTAGGGAGACTGTGTGCCTACATAGGCATACGGAGACTTACAAGTCATTCCTGCTCAAATCTATTCTCCATAATGTAATTAGGAGAACAGTGCCTCTATATGCTGCCCTCTAGGGACAGCCCCCCTTAACATCATGCATGACTCAGTTAAAAAGCCTACTGACATGATGTGGAGTTCTCCTAATTACATCCTGGTGAGTGTACAAGTCATGCACCACTCTTTCAGGAGCTAGGGGACAAGGGGCTCACTAGCCACCTAGGTCATGGGCCCACTGGGGGAATCACATGCTCCTCTATAGACCAGTCCAAGCCTGGTCTGCTATTCAACAGAATGAAGCTAAAATATATTAACGTTCACTGGCCATGAAGCAGATTTTTTTTTTCTAGCTTCATACAACTTGAATAAAAATCAGGGCATAAGGGCATTGAGGAGAGATGACCCCACTCTCAAAATCCTTGCTTTCTGGGCTAGAGTGGAGAGGTACTCTAAGGTTGTGGCCACATGTTGTAGAATTGACTTGCAGGTCAGTTATTGCTGCAGGGTCCTCTGTGGGTTTATAATACAATTGCGCTAAGCCCGTCGTCACTACCACTTGATGATAGTCTTTCATTTCACTCCAGTGTACAAAATTAATTCCTCATAAATTAATAACGCAGATTCGATTACAGAAAGATGCAATACAAGCATGATTGATATGCATATTTCTCAGTATGTATTGCTACCCAGCCGCACTCTCGACCCTTGCAGCATCCTTACTTAAAGGGATTAATATTAAATCAAAGAGCAGTGTGGAAACACAGGGGGAGATTACACGAGAACCTGCTTGTTTCTCATTTTGATGAAATAATAAGCGATACATTACGTAAACTTTCATTGTCGGTACATTTACCGTGTTTGTAAATTCATAGAACATGAGGAGAAGAGGAAACATTTTGCTAAGAGATAAGGAGATCATATGGAAAAACTGTGGGGAAAGATACACGAGAGGCGGAAAACCGTTCATGGCACAAATTTTGTGAGCGTTGTGCAGCTGCAACAGCTGGCCTCATTCATATGGTAATGACACTTTTATGTTCTTTTGTAGGTAGTAAGGCAGAAACCTTTTCTATTTACCACTTGCTCCATTCTTTAAAGACGCCTACCTAAAATAATGAAGGGTTCTTAGTCTTAATTATTAAAATGACATTATAATGAGATTAACCTGCCAGTAACATTTACGGTACAGATGTAGTAGACGCTGCTCACGCTGGTGGATTTTTACCACAGTAATGGATTTTATTTGTAAAACTTTCAAGGTCTGTAAAACTTTAACATTAATTTTGTTGTAGCTGGAGAAGTCTTCATTAAAATCAGGTCACGAGCAAAGAATAACACCAAGATCGTTTTAGTTAGTCACATTTTGTGTTACACAGCCGTCAAAATTATGCACTATAAAATTTATGGTACTTTGACTGGATTCACACTGGATTCTTAGTGAAATTTTTGAAACACTTTTTCAAAAATTGTTGGTTTTTTTTGCAATAAGTTTATTGCATCTGCAGTGGATCGTATGGAACAGGAGGCTTGGTAGGACACTAGGCTAAAGATGATGGACGGTCATTCAGGTCCCTCTTCTCACAATTTTCTTGCTGCTGGTCCATGGTATTTCTCTGATCACAGCTTTTTTTTTTGACCATGGTGGCACTTTTGCCTCCTAACAAACCCAAGGTGGTGCACCTGCAGTGATGAGGGGTTTTGACTATATATGATGGGCACACTCTAGTGTCTGACTCCTGCTTGACAGAGATTGGGGTGCCCTTGGTGTTACATGAAAGTTAGGCAGCAGGCTGTGTGGCATTGAGCAGGTGCTACACTTTACTTAAAGGGGTTATGCCATTAAAGACACTTATTCTCTATCTACAGAAAAGAGAATAAGAAAGTTCCCCTGAAGTCTTCCTGTGAATGAAGCACCAATGGTGCTCCCTGCACTTCTATGGTGTTATTGGGGTTGCACACTCCAGCAGCCCTACTGATGTGAATGGAGTGCCTGTCAGGCAAGCACCACATTGTCATAATTGCTGGTAGTCTCAGTGGTCAGACCCGCCAGCAATGTCACACTTATACCCTATGGATTTTACTGGCACAACAGTAAGTCACACAACCTTATCTCACAACTGTTTTGAATGGAGATATCCATTCACTTTTATGGGTGTACCAAAAATATCTGAGCAAACAAAGAACTAGCTTACTAGAGTACCATAGGAAGCTCTGAGTCAGCAATGAGGCTAATAGATCAAACAGAAGACATTTGGAGTTGACCTTGAAACCAATCACTTGAGTCTAATGAGCAGATTCATAAGTAACCACTTGACTTTATCAGTGATGAGGTTTCCATGCTAAAATGTGATTAAATTGCATGTCAACTAGTTTTGTATAAATGTAGGATTTGCTCTTATAACCACTTCCTCTAGAGGCCCATGAGCGACTGGAGATAAAGACTTGTTTGGTCAATCTTGAATTAACAGTATGCATTCTGTAACATTCAATAAATTGATCTTAAAGGGATTTTATCATTAAAATCACATTTTTTTTTCTCGATCACAAGTAGGAATAGCTTTAAAGGCTATTCTTCTCCTACCTTTTAGATGTCTTCTCCACACCTCTGTTCAATAGAAATCCCGGTTTTCTTCTGTATGCAAATTAGTTTTCTCACAACACTGTGGGTGGTCCCCAGTGCTCAAACAGCACTGGGGGCGTCCCCAATGCTGCGAGAGAAATCTCTAGCGCCGCCTCCATCTTCTTCAGGGACGGCCTCTCTGCACCTCTTCTTCTGGAGCTGGGTTCAAACTTCTACGCATGCACAGTTGGCTCTGCCGTCAGGCCTCGGGCAGAGCCGACTGCGCATATCCGCCTGGTGTAAGCAGCCATTTTCTTGTGGACATTTACACAGTAAGCTGGGGTAAACGGCCACAAAAAAATGGCCACACGTATGAGCAGTTGGCTCTGCCCGAGTCCCAGTTTCGGAAAAAGACGTGCGGACCCCCAGTGCTGCGAGAGAAATCATTTGCATACAGACAAAAAACAGGATTTGTACCAAACCGCGGCGTGGAGAAGACATCTAAAGATAGGACAAGAATAGCCTTTCTTAAAGCTATTCCTACGTGTGATCTAAAAAAAATGTGATTTTAATGATAGAATCCCTTTAAAAATTTGGTGTTCTTACTGCCAATAAGCTGGTATCCCGTCTGACCACATATACAAGTATCTCATACATATAGTCATGTATTGTTGAGATCCATCAGTAATGTGGATGCACTAGAGGTTAGGCTTTCTGCTCCTTATTCATCAGTCCATTAATAAAGAGTAATTCTCATCCTGACATACTATTTGTAACCATATGGTATAACTTGGCTAAAGCCATATAATAAAGTGAATCTGTGACTTTTGTAAAATATAAAATAAACTCATCTGATTGTCTCCATTATATTAAACATGTAACTAATGGTAATGGGATGTAAAAGATGCCAGCTGGCTACTTATAGACTCCATAGATTGATAGGCTGCCATCTGCATCTATAATTCAAACTTTTATTTTGGAAAAGAAAACCCTAGAATTAAAGCAACGACTCTACGATATAAGCCAAAAATCTACAAGTTTCCCATGTTTTTCTGTAGAAGTCAATATGTTGATAATGCTATTTCTTCTCTGAACGCAGAAGCAGATTTTAATTCCATCCCAGTAAATTCACTCTTTAGCGATTTACTGTGTTTGGCATAATAATGTTATTTTCTCAGATCACGTTGGCTTCGTTTTTTTGGTTATTGTCCCATTCCTGTTTATTCCGGTAATGCTGCTTTGAACGGCATTGACTAGATTTAGGTAAGCTTCCTATTTGCCTTTTACTGCTGACTGTAATCACATTGTAGGACATGTAATAGATGCACAGCCACCTCCATTTATCTGCACTCACAGACAATTATACGCCAGTTATTCTGCAGGTTTACAATTGATGACCAACAAAGGCTTGAAACAATTAAAAAGACTTCTCAATGATTAGCCCAGGTTATAACAATGGTGGGGGCGTTCTGCTACAATAAGGGCAGTATTCGCTGGACTTATTCTATGTCGATAACTATTTGATTTCCATAATAACCTATCTTAAATACAAGAATACACCAAATCCACTGACTAGAGGAAGAACAAGCTCGCAGCAAAGTACACAAATGTATTTTTTAGTATGAGTCACTTTTTTTTCTAAAATAAGACCATTGTGTGTTGTTTAGATTTCTTTGTGTTCTTGGTCTGCATAAAGCTATACCACCCACTTTGAGTCCTGTATATGAGATGTAGGTAAGGATTTGTATACTGGCGTGAGGTGCTGTAACTCCTGTTAGGTGATAAGTTTTGGATTCATTAGTTGACCTCCAGTTTAACCCATTGAGGAACAAAAAGAACTTTCTGATTCAAATATACTTTTATTTTCATCACAATAGGTAAAACATTGTATGTAACCACCTATATACATCAAGTGTATGCTCTAAGGCATCAAAGCAGGAGATCTGATGAAGGGGTGGTGTTTGTATTAACACCGTAAACCCTGAAACGCGTTATCTGTTTGTCAATAAAAGTTGCATCATTTTCGTTATCTCCAGCTTCGGCTGTTACTGTCAAGGGAAGCGTGCACCCACTGAGTTTTGGTTGTTGTGGAACACCTTAGATTCTGCCGGACCACCTATATACTGTTATACATTGTCTTACAAAAAAGTACATGATGCATCTCCTTTCTAATCAATAAGAGAGGAAACAATGGGGCAGGTTTATTAAGACTTGCGTATGGCACGGTAAGTATTAATAAAGTTCTGCCCCTCTCCACTCACACTTACACTTATCGATCGAGGCGCAGAATGGAGGTTGTGGCGTAAATTTGTTCCATGAAATGCTCTTATACCTCTACACTAGTTTTTCATAAAGGATTGAAAAATCTGCCCCATTGTCTTTATAATAAACAATATTGTACAAAATTTTTAGGCTGATGTGGAAAAAATGCAGTAAAGTAAGAGGTAGACATGTTAATAGTTTATTTTTGTCAGTTAACACAGTGAAGTAAACTAAAGAAAAATGGAAATCCCATCAATGTAATGGCTTTTTGTTGTCTTCCGTAATAAGATATCACATTGCAGCAGTTTAACCAATTGTAGAAGTTCAGGATAACTTTGCTACATCTGGATATCAATTATTGTTTGAACAATATGAATATTAACGAAGGAAAATATAGAAAATCCAGCACTCAAAGATCCACATGCCACAACTAAGAGGCTATATGCTTCGAAACGCGTAGGCTAAATCGCCACCAACTTGGATTTGCTACTTATTTTTACTTGGAGTATATCTCCCATGAAATAAATGTCAAGTTTTATCCTTAATCATGGTGGATCTTTGAGAGCTGGATTTTCTATATTTTCTTCCGTTCATTGCTCATCTCAGCCGGTGAAGATCGTCCGGGCACCACTTTTCAAGAGATCCTACCTCTGCACCAAGGCTTATGGACACTATATGTGAGTACCAGGAAAAAATGAAAGAAATTTGGAGCTCACCGTAAATAGTCCGAAGTCCTACCGGGGTGCACGACCAGCTTAGGGACCCAAAAAGCATTGAAGTGAACAAAGAGAAGGAAAATCGGCATCACTCCGTGGACAATAAAAAAACATTCTTTAATCCATATAGACGACAAAATTCAAAGAAGAAACAAAAGGAATGAAAAACAAGAAATTTGAATTTTGTCGTCTATATGGATTAAAGAATGATTTTTTATTGTCCACGGAGTGATGCCGATTTTCCTTCTCTTTGTTCACTATATGTGAGTGACCACTCTTTTTCTTAATATATTTGTTTAATCTGATTACGTATTGATTTAGGACTTGCGTATTAGGCTGTATGTTTTTCCTCATTTTTGTAATATGAATATTCGTTGAGGTTTATAAGTCTGGGTTCATATCTGCGCCAGGTATGTGTCTGGTACAGATCTATCTAAGGGTAAGGTTACATGGGGTTCTTTGGGCTGGATTTTGGAATCCGTGTCAGAATCCGGCTCCAAAAAACGCCTCCCATTGACTTCAATGGGAGCCATTCACTTATTTTTTCCTCTAGCGGAAGAAGCGACCTGCCCTTTCTAGCCGCGGATTACGCGGCGTGACACCTCCCTCCTGGCTAGGAGCATTCATTTGGGCCTAATCTGGAGCAGAATTCCGCAACTGGATGCTGGTGCACTGTTTCAGTTAAAAAGACTGGACAGTAAACTAACATGTAATGAATTCTATAATAGTCACTGGGGGTCCTCAGGCTCCATTATTCTCTACTATTTTTGGAATCTGTTTGTCCATCCTGGTCCACCTATGGCCCAGAAGATTGGACACCTGCCAAAGATCTGAACTAAGCGTAATACATAGCCAGCTAGAATATGACTCTCTACATAATGTTACTGTGTTACTGTGTTACTGTGTGGCGCCAGCCACAGTGTGCCCCAAAACCAAGCTAGCCTATCAGCTTCAGCAACATCCATTATCAGCTACAATACCAACAGAAGTATCACCAACAATTCCCTTTCCATTGCTACCATAATGGTCTCACCATCTACAGCATAATGCTCTCCACCTATGGGCAACCACATCCTAGTTTCTAAATGGGATAAATCTAATGATGTTTATATTTGGGAGCATATTAGGCAGACATTTACTGCCTGATTATTTATGTGAACTATACCATGAAGTCACACTGTACAGTACCTGGTATACGATCTATTTACAGTACAAAGGTACAACCAATGCATGGAGAGAAATCACCTTTTAGTAGGGGCACACAATTTTGCCATTACCACTGCGTATCAATGACAGCAGCCACTTAGGTTGTTCTGTGTCTTACAGCTTTGTGGCCTACAAGATTCAATTGCCAGGGTATGATTGTATACTTTGCCCCCAGGGCCGCCGATAGGCCAGTACTACTGGTACTGGCATCAGGGGCCCGGCCAAATTGAAAAATGGGGGGGCCCGGTTTTGGCCCGCTACCGTGTGCCGGCCCCCTGGCGCCCGTAGCAGTCATTGTGTATGTCCTATTTCAACTCAGATCTGCATCCAGAGGACGCCGATCTGAGTTGAAGACATACGCGGCTGAAGCAAGGAGCTGACACAGGTCAGCTCCTCGCTTCACCGCTGCGTGCCTCTCTCGCTGACACATATGCGGCTGAAGCGAGGAGTGTGTCAGCTCCTCGCTTCGCTGCCGCCACTGCTACTGGCTTGTAGACGCGATGTGAACACATCGCGTCTAAAAGCCAGTAGCCGGTGGTAGCAGTGAAGCGAGGAGCTGACACAGGTCAGCTCCTCGCTTCAGCCATCGCGTCTACAAGCCAGTAGCCGGTGGCGAAGCGAGAAGCTGACACAGGTCAGCTCCTTGCTTCGCCGCTGTGCGCCTCTCTCGCTGTCACATATGCGGCTGAAGCGAGGAGCTGACCTGTGTCAGCTCCTCGCTTCGCCGCCTCCGCTACTGGCTTGTAGACGCGATGTGATGACGTCACATCGCGTCTATAACTGTGCGCCAGTGAGAGAGAGGCGCGCAGAGAGCTGCGAGGGAACAAAGGAGAAGGTAAGTCAGTCAGTGCAATGTGGAACGTGAAACTGGGGGCAGAGAGAGGACGGCATGACAATGGGGGCAGAGATGGAGGGACATGAATATGGGGGCAGAGATGGAGAGGACGGCATGACAATGGGGGCAGAGATGGAGGGACATGAATATGGGGGCAGAGATGGAGAGGACGGCATGACAATGGGGGCAGACATGGAGGGACATGAATATGGGAGCAGAGATGGAGGGGACATGAATATGGGGGCAGAGATGGAGGGGACATGAATCTGGGGGCAGAGATGGAGGGGACATGAATATGGGGGCAGAGATGGAGGGGACATGAATATGGGGGCAGAGATGGAGGGGACATGAATATGGGGGCAGAGATGGAGGGGACATGAATATGGGGGCAGAGATGGAGGGGACATGAATCTGGGGGGCAGAGATGGAGGGCATGAATCTGGGGGTAGAGATGGGGACATGAAACAGGACAGAGATGGAGGAGACATGAAACTGGGGGCAGAGATGGAGGGGGGGACATGAAACTGGTGGAAGAAATGGATGGGCGGACATGAATCTGGGGGCAGAGATTGGGTGGGAGACATGAAACTGGGGGCAGATGAAGGGTGTATATGAAGCTGGGGGAGAGATAGAGGGGGGACATATAATGTACGGGTGACTATAGGAGGATTATACTGTGTGCGGGCACATGAAAAATTAATGAGAATGGGTGGAGTCAACATAACAGTGGGTGGGTCTGTGTGCTTTGTATTAATAATGATGTAGGCCGCTATGCTATTAGCATAGCAGCCTGTTTGGGGGTGGGACTTTCACTATAAAGGAGTGTTCACATTGCGTTTTTGGCCTCCCTTGCCGGGATACGTTGGTAACCAGTCACAATCAGCTCCCCACTTATCCCTGCACGGAGAACTGCAGGCCCCCCTTTTTTTTAATGGCCAGTTCTTCGTGCAGGGATAAGTTGACAGCTGATTCTGACTGGTTACCAACGTATCCCGGCAAGGGAGGCCAAAAACGCAATGTGAATAAGCCCTGAGGATTTATTAGGAGGCTCTTATAGATGGTTTTGGCTCTCTATAGGTGCTGTCACACGGAGCAGATTGTACATGCAAATAGAATCTGATTAAGCCTTGTAAAGCTGCTAAATAAAGGGAAATGTAATATAGAATGGGTATGTCGCAAATTAAAGTAGTTTTAAAATGGCGGCGGGGGGGGGCAGACACTTAGGCTGTATGGGGCCCCAAAATTCCTGATGGCGGCCCTGTTTGCCCCACTACTGTTTCATATGTCACTGAATGTAATACAGATAAGGGCTCATGCACCCCTTAGACTCAATGGTACAGAGCTAATATGCCCTTCAATATGGCACTTGATATGGCATGCCAAAATGTATTTTCTGTTGGATTAGAGGATGACTCATGCTCATGATGACTTGTCTGTGTGCCTCACAATTTTTCCCTTAATCCCCATCCAGTTAAGTTAACACCTCCCCAAGTACCCACCAGTCAGCAGTAAGCATGGCTTTTGTGGCTGGAGTATTGTAAGGCCTAGTTCACACGGGCACGAATAGCGTATTTTGGTCCTGATTTTGACGTGGGAAGCCGCTCCGGAGTAGGCCCAAAATGAATAGGCCTAGTCCGGAAGGTGCTGCCACAAGGCAGACGCTGCAGCTCAATGAGCCGCGGAATCTGCCTGAAGAAAGGGCAGCTCGCTTCTTTTCTCTCATGTTGCCGCTCACGGAAAAAAGATCGCTATCGGTCTCCATAGACCACCATTGTGAGAGGGCGGATTATGATGTGGATTCTGTGCCAAAATCCGCCCCTTCTGTCCCCGTGTGAACGAGCCCTAATACAATTAGCTTGCTGCTGATAGTCTCTGTTGTACTTTGCTCTGTAGATCCCCTGATAAATATTTGAGAATTGAGGGATGAAACACACCAGGAAAAATGGGGTAAACCACATAGTGTAGGGTGAAAATCAGGGGCCACTCTTGTTAGAGTGGGAATTATCTGCAAATATTAATAGAGGTGACATGAAATGGAGTGTACATACCCATTGCTTGATCAGGTTTGGTTTAATGTATAGAGATGTATATGTCTGGCATACAAGGCAGAAATACTGTAGAGTTATGCACAAAAATTGCAACTTTTTCAACTTTTTTCTGTTTTGCGGCATTCACTGGGTGTTGTGGTAGATTTATTAATAGTATGCCAATGATTCATTAAATCTACGCCAGCTACAAACTGCTGCAGATTTCAGTAGAGGTGCCAGGATCATCTGATCATTAGAGATGAGCGAACACTGTTCAATCGAATAGATATTCGATCAAATATCAGCGTGTTCGAAGTATTCGATTCCAATCGAATACCAGGAGGCAACCGCACTAAAAATTTGTATCCCCCTCCCACCTTCCCTGGTGCTTTTTTTGTACTAATAACTGTGCAGGGGAGGTGGGACAGGAACTATGATAACGAAGGCATCAAAAAAAAAAATCGGAAAAAGTAATTGGCTGGCTAAATCAGGTGACCTCCAATTTATACGAATGGTGAATTTAACATTCGGTTAATTTGAGACTGTGAACTAGACAGGGATAGATATACAGGCAGGGTTAGCTAGGGATTACATTTATTTAGGTGGAAATGTTACTCACCCAGCTCTTTGGGGCTCTATCTGGTCGGGATCCCTGTCAGTTTGAGATATGCATGAGCTGGCTTTTTCTCATAGGAATGCATTGACCAGCGTTGATTGGCCGAATGCCATACAGAGTACAGCATTCGGCCAATCAACGCTGGTTCTGCCGGAGGCTTGTCTGTGAGGAGGCGGAGTCTAAGATCGGACCAGAATGGAAAACTGCTGTGGACCAATCTTAGACTCCACCTCCTCCAGCAGAACCAGTGTTGATTGGCCAAATGCTGTACTCTGTATGGCATTCGGCCAATCAACGCTGTTCAATGCATTCATATGGAACAGTGCTGGCTGTGCACTCAGCTCGTCTACACCAGAGATGCAGCCAAGCTGAATGCACGACCAGCACTGCTACACTGGAGATGTGAACCCTGCTGCGCACTCAGCTCTGCTGCATCAGAGATGTATCAGAGCTGAGTGTGCGCTGAACCCTGCTGCAAACTCAGCTTTGCTGCATCAGAGATGTGCTGAACCCTGCTGCACACTCAACTCTGCTGCATCAGAGATGCACTGAACCCTGCTGCACACTCAGCTCTGCTGCATCAGAGATGCGCTGAACCCTGCTGCACACTCAGCTCTGCTGCATCTCAGCTCAGCTCTGCTACATCTCTGATGCAGCAGAGCTGAGTGTGCAGCAGGGTTCAGCGCATCTCTGATGCAACAGAGCTGAGTGTGCAGCAGGTTTCACATCTCCGGTGTAGCAGTGCTGGCGGTGCGCTCAGCTCGGCTGCATCTCCAGTGTAGACAAGCTGAGCGCATGGCCAGCACTGCTACATCTCAGCATAGGAATGCATTCACCAGCGTTGATTCTGCTGGAGGAGGCAGAATCTAAGATTGGTCCACAGCAGTCTCCATTTTGGTCCGATCTTAGACTCCACCTCCTCACAGACGAGCCTCCAGCAGAACCAGCATTGATTGGCTGAATTCTATACTCTGTATGGCATTCGGCCAATCAATACTGGTCAATGCATTCCTATGGTAAAATGTCAGCTCCCGCATATCGCAAGCTGACAGGAATCCCAACGTAATACAGTGACTTGGGCATGTTAGATGCCCCCAGACATGCTTCCCCTGCTGTCCCAGTTGCATTCCAGGGTGTTGGCATCATTTCCTGGGGTGACTTGGTGACTCTCCTGAGTCGAAGAGTGGGATCCCCTGAAATGAGCATTTTTTCCCCATAGACTATAATGGGGTTCGATATTCGTTCAAATAATCGAATATTGAGGGGCTATTCGAAACGAATATCGAATATTTTACTGTTCACTCCTCTCTACTGATCATCTGATTGATAAATGATGTGCACCTTTTTCCGTTGCAGGAGATATGACAACTGGCGTTGAAAATGCCAGTCTTCATAGATCTTCCCCAAAGTGTGTACTGTTGGCAATTTTCACTTTTTATATTTATTTCTCTGTATATTTGGTTCAAGGCCTGTTTTAGGCTAGGGCTACTTTCCCGTCACTCAACCAAAGATCATGTTAGAGAATGAAGTGTATTGTGACCCAAGGGTGCCTTGACCCTCACAAAAATGTCGAGCAATGTCTAAAGTTTTTGCGACTAGAAGTTTGTTCTGATAGCTTTCATAAGTCTGCCCCACATCTTGTAATTCTCAGGTATGTTTAGACTGAAAAGTCCTATCTTATTAATATTCTCTGCAAGATCTGGCAAAGAAGTGAGGGTCTTGGTGCACGTGAGAACACAATTACTAGATGGGTAGTAGGTCTTGCAGGATAATTTCAGGGTTTGCACTAGCTAGACAAGCAGTAACAAGGTTAGATTTCAGTGATGCAGAGTGTTCCTGTGCCATATGGTACATCTAAGCATCTGCGCTACTTTGAAGCAAGTGGCTTTGATTCTTTTGCTGTGAGGTGGGGAACAAGCAAAGCAGCAAAGTGTAAATCATTGTTATATTACTGAAAATGTAACTTAATAAATATAATAGGTAGATTACAAATAATAATGTCTGAGGAAAAATGTCAATTATCTGCCTAATTAATTCTCAGCATGGTTTATATCACACATGGTGCTCTGGGAGATGATGGCGCATGCCAGGTGTTACTGATGCATTCTGCATCTGTAAATTGCTTCAATCATGTAAGTGAATGCACAACCATAGACAACAGTGCCACACTTCTACATTATGGGATATTTCTCTATATTGTTATATAGTCAGGGACATAGCTTACACTACACGCACCGTACAATCAGCCTATCCATTGTCCTGGCCCATCAGAGGATCAGAACAACGGATAGTTGCCCTTGTCACATACAGATCCCGACGAACCCTACTAACTATAATGAAATATGTTGGGTGTCCATTCTTTTACACTGAAATCACCACATGAAAAAGTCAGACTTTTTTGTTTTGGACACACACTGCGAATATGTCAATGTAGCCTTAGTGGGATACCTGGTCATGTTTACCATACATTGGGTGCCAACAAGTCACTTTGCTTTGGCCAAGATTGGAGTAGGGCAATAACTGAACTTTTCCCAGGTATAAAGTCTAATAATGGCTCTGGCTATAGCCATGATTTCTTTTTATCTACTTCTGCTGCTATCCCACCTGAAAGAGGATTTGTATAGCAGTGGGTAGAATATTCTATAATCTGGCTGTTATTCGAAGACTGCTTTCCCAGAACACACGTTTCTGTTACCTCATCCATACCGTACAAGTTTGTTTCCACTGATTTCCCTTAATATCATTGTTAAATATTTCATACCTCAAGAAGAAATTATAAGATCCCTTTCAGACAACGGAGCATGATCCAATTTCAACAGCCACATGGACCGATTGAAATCAATGAGGCCATAGATACATCATTTTTTCATGCGCACTCTCCATCTTCATGAAAAAATGTTAGAACGTGTTTAGTTGTGATCTATTTTTACAAATCAGAAAAAGACCTTGAATAAGTAGTCCAAGACTTCCTAGACACTGATGTTTCACAGCCTTGAATCATTTTTTTCTTTGTTCATCTACAAGGGCACTAACTTATAGCAGGTTACACGTAATGCCCATTCACAAACTAAAAAACAGCACTAATAAGTAGAGATGAGCGAACAGTGTTCTATCGAACTCATGTTCGATCGGATATTAGGCTGTTCGGCATGTTCGAATCGAATCGAACACCGCGTGGTAAAGTGCGCCATTACTCGATTCCCCTCCCACCTTCCCTGGCGCCTTTTTTGCTCCAATAACAGCGCAGGGTAGGTGGGACAGGAACTACGACACCGGTGACGTTGAAAAAAGTAGGCAAAACCCATTGGCTGCCGAAAACATGTGACCTCTAATTTAAAAGAACAGCGCCGCCCAGGTTCGCGTCATTCTGAGCTTGCAATTCACCGAGGACGGAGGTTTCCGTCCAGCTAGCTAGGGCTTAGATTCTGGGTAGGCAGGGACAGGCTAGGATAGGAAGGAGAAGACAACCAACAGCTCTTGTAAGAGCTAAATTCCAGGGAGAAGCTTGTCAGTGTAACGTGGCACTGACGGGCTCAATCGCCGCAACCCAGCTTTCCCAGGATCCTGAATGGAATACACTGTCAGTGTATTCCCGTATACCCGATATATACCCCGATACCCGTTCCAACGGTGTGCCCCCCCACCTTCACCCCAGAAATACCCTGCAAGTCCCCTAGCAATAGAATTGGGGCTATATACACCCACAATTTTTACTACTGGTATACAGTGCCATTGTCTGACTGGGAATTCAAAGAATATATTGGGAATACAAATACCCTCATTTCTTGCTACTGCCATATAGTGCCAGTGTCTGACTGGGAATTCAAAGAATATATTGGGGTTACGTGCACCCACAATTTTTACTACTGGTATACAGTGCCATTGTCTGACTGGGAATTCAAAGAATATATTGGGAATACAAATACCCTCATTTCTTGCTACTGCCATATAGTGCCAGTGTCTGACTGGGAATTCAAAGAATATATTGGGGTTACGTGCACCCACAATTTTTACTACTGGTATACAGTGCCATTGTCTGACTGGGAATTCAAAGAATATATTGGGAATACAAATACCCTCATTTCTTGCTACTGCCATATAGTGCCAGTGTCTGACTGGGAATTCAAAGAATATATTGGGGTTACGTGCACCCACAATTTTTACTACTGGTATACAGTGCCATTGTCTGACTGGGAATTCAAAGAATATATTGGGAATACAAATACCCTCATTTCTTGCTACTGCCATATAGTGCCAGTGTCTGACTGGGAATTCAAAGAATATATTGGGGTTACGTGCACCCACAATTTTTACTACTGGTATACAGTGCCATTGTCTGACTGGGAATTCAAAGAATATATTGGGAATACAAATACCCTCATTTCTTGCTACTGCCATATAGTGCCAGTGTCTGACTGGTAATTCAAAGAATATATTGGGGTTACGTGCACCCACAATTTTTACTACTGGTATACAGTGCCATTGTCTGACTGGGAATTCAAAGAATATATTGGGAATACAAATACCCTCATTTCTTGCTACTGCCATATAGTGCCAGTGTCTGACTGGGAATTCAAAGAATATATTGGGGTTACGTGCACCCACAATTTTTACTACTGGTATACAGTGCCATTGTCTGACTGGGAATTCAAAGAATATATTGGGGTTATAAATACCCTCATTTCTTGCTACTGCCATATAGTGCCAGTTTCTGACTGGTAATTCAAAGAATATATTGGGGTTACGTGCACCCACAATTTTTACTACTGGTATACAGTGCCATTGTCTGACTGGGAATTCAAAGAATATATTGGGGTTATAAATACCCTCATTTCTTGCTACTGCCATATAGTGCCAGTTTCTGACTGGTAATTCAAAGAATATATTGGGGTTACGTGCACCCACAATTTTTACTACTGGTATACAGTGCCATTGTTTGACTGGGAATTCAAAGAGTATATTGGGAATACAAATACCCTCATTTCTTGCTACTGCCATATAGTGCCAGTTTCTGACTGGGAATTCAAAGAATATATTGGGGTTACGTGCACCCACAATTTTTACTACTGGTATACAGTGCCATTGTCTGACTGGGAATTCAAAGAATATATTGGGGTTATAAATACCCTCATTTCTTGCTACTGCCATATAGTGCCAGTTTCTGACTGGTAATTCAAAGAATATATTGGGGTTACGTGCACCCACAATTTTTACTACTGGTATACAGTGCCATTGTCTGACTGGGAATTCAAAGAATATATTGGGGTTATAAATACCCTCATTTCTTGCTACTGCCATATAGTGCCAGTTTCTGACTGGTAATTCAAAGAATATATTGGGGTTACGTGCACCCACAATTTTTACTACTGGTATACAGTGCCATTGTCTGACTGGGAATTCAAAGAGTATATTGGGAATACAAATACCCTCATTTCTTGCTACTGCCATATAGTGCCAGTTTCTGACTGGTAATTCAAAGAATATATTGGGGTTACGTGCACCCACAATTTTTACTACTGGTATACAGTGCCATTGTCTGACTGGGAATTCAAAGAATATATTGGGGTTATAAATACCCTCATTTCTTGCTACTGCCATATAGTGCCAGTTTCTGACTGGTAATTCAAAGAATATATTGGGGTTACGTGCACCCACAATTTTTACTACTGGTATACAGTGCCATTGTTTGACTGGGAATTCAAAGAGTATATTGGGAATACAAATACCCTCATTTCTTGCTACTGCCATATAGTGCCAGTTTCTGACTGGGAATTCAAAGAATATATTGGGGTTACGTGCACCCACAATTTTTACTACTGGTATACAGTGCCATTGTCTGACTGGGAATTCAAAGAATATATTGGGGTTATAAATACCCTCATTTCTTGCTACTGCCATATAGTGCCAGTTTCTGACTGGTAATTCAAAGAATATATTGGGGTTACGTGCACCCACAATTTTTACTACTGGTATACAGTGCCATTGTCTGACTGGGAATTCAAAGAGTATATTGGGAATACAAATACCCTCATTTCTTGCTACTGCCATATAGTGCCAGTTTCTGACTGGGAATTCAAAGAATATATTGGGGTTACGTGCACCCACAATTTTTACTACTGGTATACAGTGCCATTGTCTGACTGGGAATTCAAAGAATATATTGGGGTTATAAATACCCTCATTTCTTGCTACTGCCATATAGTGCCAGTTTCTGACTGGTAATTCAAAGAATATATTGGGGTTACGTGCACCCACAATTTTTACTACTGGTATACAGTGCCATTGTCTGACTGGGAATTCAAAGAGTATATTGGGAATACAAATACCCTCATTTCTTGCTACTGCCATATAGTGCCAGTTTCTGACTGGGAATTCAAAGAATATATTGGGGTTACGTGCACCCACAATTTTTACTACTGGTATACAGTGCCATTGTCTGACTGGGAATTCAAAGAATATATTGGGGTTATAAATACCCTCATTTCTTGCTACTGCCATATAGTGCCAGTTTCTGACTGGTAATTCAAAGAATATATTGGGGTTACGTGCACCCACAATTTTTACTACTGGTATACAGTGCCATTGTCTGACTGGGAATTCAAAGAGTATATTGGGAATACAAATACCCTCATTTCTTGCTACTGCCATATAGTGCCAGTTTCTGACTGGTAATTCAAGGAATATATTGGGGTTACGTGCACCCACAATTTTTACTACTGGTATACAGTGCCATTGTCTGACTGGGAATTCAAAGAATATATTGGGGTTATAAATACCCTCATTTCTTGCTACTGCCATATAGTGCCAGTTTCTGACTGGTAATTCAAAGAATATATTGGGGTTACGTGCACCCACAATTTTTACTACTGGTATACAGTGCCATTGTCTGACTGGGAATTCAAAGAATATATTGGGGTTATAAATACCCTCATTTCTTGCTACTGCCATATAGTGCCAGTTTCTGACTGGTAATTCAAAGAATATATTGGGGTTACGTGCACCCACAATTTTTACTACTGGTATACAGTGCCATTGTCTGACTGGGAATTCAAAGAGTATATTGGGAATACAAATACCCTCATTTCTTGCTACTGCCATATAGTGCCAGTGTCTGACTGGGAATTCAAAGAATATATTGGGGTTACGTGCACCCACAATTTTTACTACTGGTATACAGTGCCAATTTCTAACTAGGAATTCAAAATGCGCAAGGCTCCCGGAAAGGGACGTGGACGAGGCCGTGGGCGAGGTCGGGGGAATGGTTCTGGGGAGCAAGGTAGCAGTGAAGCCACAGGGCGTCCCGTGCCTACTCCTGTGGGACAGCAAGCATTGCGCCACTCCACAGTGCCAGGGTTGCTTGCCACATTAACTAAACTGCAGGGTACAAACCTTAGTAGGCCCGAGAACCAGGAACAGGTCTTGCAATGGCTGTCAGAGAACGCTTACAGCACATTGTCCAGCAGCCAGTCAGACTCTGCCTCCTCTCCTCCTATTACCCAACAGTCTTGTCTTCCTTCCTCCCAAAATTCCGAAGCTTTACAGAACAATAACCCAAACTGTCCCTGCTCCCCAGAGCTGTTCTCCGCTCCTTTCATTGTCCCTCAACCTGCCTCTCCACGTCACGATTCCACGAACCTAACAGAGGAGCATCTGTGTCCAGATGCTCAAACACTAGAGTCTCCTCCATCTCCGTTCGATTTGGTGGTGGATGACCAGCAACCCACCCTCATCGACGATGATGTGACGCAGTTGCCGTCAGGGCATCCAGTTGACCGGCGCATTGTGCGGGAGGAGGAGATGAGACAGGAGTTGGAAGAGGAAGTGGTGGATGATGAGGACACTGACCCGACCTGGACAGGGGGGATGTCAAGCGGGGAAAGTAGTGTGGATGTTGAGGCAGGTGCAGCACCAAAAAGGGTAGCTAGAGGCAGAGGCAGAGGTCAGCAGCTTAGGCGAAGCCAGGCCACACCCGGAATCTCCCAAGATGTTCCAGTTCGTACCCAGCCCCGAAAAACTCCCACCTCGAGGGCACGTTTCTCGAAGGTGTGGAGTTTTTTCAAGGAATGCGCCGAGGACAGATATAGTGTTGTCTGCACAATTTGCCTCTCGAAATTGATTAGGGGCTCTGAGAAGAGCAACCTGTCCACCACTTCAATGCGCCGTCATTTGGAATCCAAGCACTGGAATCAGTGGCAGGCAGCAACGGCAGGACAAAGGCCGCCTGCCGTTCACGCCACTGCCACTGCCTCTGCCACTGCCTCTGCCTCTGCCACTGCCACTGCTGACTGTGCTGGCGATGCACTCCAGAGGACGAGCCAGGACACCACTTCATCTGCCTCCGCCACTTTGTTGACTTCTACCTCATCCTCCCCTGGTCCTGTCTTATCTCCTTCTCCTGCACCATCAAAGGCACCATCAGGCGTTTCTTTACAACAACCCACCATCTCTCAGACATTGGAGCGGCGGCAGAAATACACTGCTAACCACCCACACGCGCAAGCCTTGAACGCCAACATCGCTAAACTGCTGGCCCAGGAGATGTTGGCGTTCCGGCTTGTTGAAACTCCCGCCTTCCTGGACCTGATGGCAACTGCGGCACCTCGCTATGCCGTCCCTAGCCGTCACTACTTCTCCCGGTGTGCCGTCCCCGCCTTGCACCAGCACGTGTCACTCAACATCAGGCGGGCCCTTAGTTCCGCGCTTTGCACAAAGGTCCACTTGACCACCGACGCGTGGACAAGTGCATGCGGACAGGGACGCTACATTTCACTGACGGCACACTGGGTGAATGTAGTTGAGGCTGGGACTGCTTCCCAAACTGGCCCGGTGTACCTCGTCTCCCCGCCTAACATTCCTGGCAGGGACACGAGAAGAACACCCCCCTCCTCCTCCTCCTCTACCGCCTCCTCCTCCGCCACCGCCTCCTCCTCCGCCACCGCCTCCTCCTCCGCTGTTAGATTGACCCCAGCTACGAGTTGGAAACGTTGCAGCACTGGCGTTGGTAGACGTCAGCAGGCTGTGCTGAAGCTGATCAGCTTGGGGGACAGACAGCACACTGCCTCCGAGGTGAGGGATGCCCTCCTCGATGAGACGGCAATATGGTTTGAGCCGCTGCACCTGGGCCCAGGCATGGTCGTTTGTGATAACGGCCGGAACCTGGTAGCAGCTCTGGAGCTTGCCGGACTCCAACATGTTCCATGCCTGGCCCACGTCTTCAACCTAGTGGTGCAACGTTTCCTAAAGAGCTACCCCAATGTTCCAGAGCTACTGGTGAAAGTGCGGCGCATGTGCGCCCACTTTCGCAAGTCGACAGTAGCCGCTGCTAGCTTAAAATCTCTCCAGCAACGCCTGCATGTGCCACAACACCGGCTTTTGTGCGACGTCCCCACACGCTGGAACTCAACGTTTCAGATGTTGAATAGAGTGGTTGAGCAGCAGAGACCTTTGATGGAATACCAGCTACAAAACCCTAGGGTGCCACAAAGTCAGCTGCCTCAGTTTCACATCCATGAGTGGCCATGGATGAGAGACCTTTGTGACATCCTACGGGTCTTTGAGGAGTCCACAAGGAGGGTGAGCTCTGAGGATGCGATGGTGAGCCTTACAATCCCGCTCTTGTGTGTTCTGAGAGAATCCCTGATTGACATCAGGGATAACTCAGATCACACAGAGGAGTTAGGGATAGCATCCGATCCGTCACAGCTGGAGAGTAGGTCCACACATCTGTCCGCTTCACTGCGTTTAATGGAGGAGGAGGAGGAGGAGGAGGAGGAGGAAGAAGAGTTGTCCGATGATGTGATGGTGATACAGGAGGCTTCCGGGCAACTTCGAATCGTCCCATTGTTGCAGCGCGGATGGGTAGACATGGAGGATGAGGAGGAAATGGAGATTGAACTTTCCGGTGGGGCCAGAGGAGTCATGCCAACTAACACTGTGGCAGACATGGCTGAGTTCATGTTGGGGTGCTTTACAACCGACAAGCGTATTGTCAAAATCATGGAGGACAACCAGTACTGGATCTTTGCTATCCTTGACCCCCGGTATAAAAACAACATCTCGTCTTTTATTCCGGTAGAGGGGAGGGCCAATCGCATCAATGCTTGCCACAGGCAATTGGTGCAGAATATGATGGAGATGTTTCCAGCATGTGACATTGGCGGCAGGGAGGGCAGTTCCTCCAGTAGGCAACCAAGTTCTCACCGGTCCACACAAACGAGGGGCACACTGTCTAAGGTCTGGGACACCTTGATGGCACCCCCTCGCCAAAGTGCCGCCACGGAGGGTCCTAGTGTCACCAGGCGTGAGAAGTATAGGCGCATGTTGCGGGAATACCTTTCCGACCACAGCCCTGTCCTCTCCGACCCCTCTGCGCCCTACACGTATTGGGTGTCGAAGTTGGACCTGTGGCTTGAACTTGCCCTATATGCCTTGGAGGTGCTGTCCTGTCCTGCCGCCAGCGTCCTATCTGAGAGGGTGTTCAGTGCAGCCGGTGGCATCATCACTGACAAGCGCACCCGTCTGTCAGCTGAGAGTGCCGACCGGCTCACTTTGATAAAAATGAACCACCACTGGATAGAGCCTTCATTTTTGTGCCCACCTGTGTAAAGCACCCCAACATGAAACTCCATGTCTGTACTCAACCTCTCCAATTCCTCCGCATCCTCATACTCATCCACCATAAGCGTTGCACAATTCTGCTAATACTAGGCTCCCTCCAACATGATTTCCCCCAACTCTGCTGGTTAGAGGCTCCCTCCACCCTGATTTCCACCAACTCTGCTGGTTAGAGGCTCCCTCCACCCTGCTTTCCCACAACTCTGCTGGTTAGAGGCTCCTTCCACCATGAATTTGCCCAAACTGGGCTGTTTAGAGGCTCCCTCCACCATGAATTGGTCCAAACTGGGCTGGTTAGAGGCTCCCTCCACCATTAATTGGTCCAAACTGGGCTGGTTAGAGGCTCCCTCCACCATGAATTTGCCCAAACTGGGCTGTTTAGAGGCTCCCTCCACCATGAATTTGCCCAAACTGGGCTGTTTAGAGGCTCCCTCCACCATGAATTGGTCCAAACTGGGTTTTTTAGAGGCTCCCTCCACCATGAATTGGTCCAAACTGGGCTGGTTAGAGGCTCCCTCCACCATGAATTGGTCCAAACTGGGGTGGTTAGAGGCTCCCTCCACCATGAATTGGTCCAAACTGGGTTTTTTAGAGGCTCCCTCCACCATGAATTTGCCCAAACTGGGCTGTTTAGAGGCTCCCTCCACCATGAATTGGTCCAAACTGGGCTGGTTAGAGGCTCCCTCCACCATGAATTTCCCAAAACTTGGCTGTTTAGAGGCTCCCTCCACCATTAATTGGTCCAAACTGGGCTGGTTAGAGGCTCCCTCCACCATGAATTGGTCCAAACTGGGGTTTTTAGAGGCTCCCTCCACCATGAATTGGTCCAAACTTGGCTGTTTAGAGGCTCCCTCCACCATGAATTGGTCCAAACTGGGGTGGTTAGAGGCTCCCTCCACCATTAATTGGTCCAAACTGGGCTGGTTAGAGGCTCCCTCCACCATTAATTGGTCCAAACTGGGCTGGTTAGAGGCTCCCTCCACCATGAATTTGCCCAAACTGGGCTGTTTAGAGGCTCCCTCCACCATGAATTTGCCCAAACTGGGCTGGTTAGAGGCTCCCTCCACCATGAATTGGTCCAAACGGGTTTTTAGAGGCTCCCTTCACCATGAATTGGTCCAAACTTGGCTGTTTAGAGGCTCCCTCCACCATGAATTGGTCCAAACTGGGGTGGTTAGAGGCTCCCTCCACCATTAATTGGTCCAAACTGGGCTGGTTAGAGGCTCCCTCCACCATTAATTGGTCCAAACTGGGCTGGTTAGAGGCTCCCTCCACCATGAATTGGTCCAAACTGGGGTTTTTAGAGGCTCCCTCCACCATGAATTGGTCCAAACTTGGCTGTTTAGAGGCTCCCTCCACCATTAATTGGTCCAAACTGGGCTGGTTAGAGGCTCCCTCCACCATGAATTGGTCCAAACTGGGTTTTTTAGAGGCTCCCTCCACCATGAATTTGCCCAAACTGGGCTGTTTAGAGGCTCCCTCCACCATGAATTGGTCCAAACTGGGTTTTTTAGAGGCTCCCTCCACCATGAATTGGTCCAAACTGGGCTGGTTAGAGGCTCCCTCCACCATGAATTGGTCCAAACTGGGGTGGTTAGAGGCTCCCTCCACCATTAATTGGTCCAAACTGGGCTGGTTAGAGGCTCCCTCCACCATTAATTGGTCCAAACTGGGCTGGTTAGAGGCTCCCTCCACCATTAATTGGTCCAAACTGGGCTGGTTAGAGGCTCCCTCCACCATGAATTTGCCCAAACTGGGCTGTTTAGAGGCTCCCTCCACCATGAATTTGCCCAAACTGGGCTGGTTAGAGGCTCCCTCCACCATGAATTGGTCCAAACTGGGGTTTTTAGAGGCTCCCTCCACCATGAATTGGTCCAAACTTGGCTGTTTAGAGGCTCCCTCCACCATTAATTGGTCCAAACTGGGCTGGTTAGAGGCTCCCTCCACCATGAATTGGTCCAAACTGGGTTTTTTAGAGGCTCCCTCCACCATGAATTTGCCCAAACTGGGCTGTTTAGAGGCTCCCTCCACCATGAATTGGTCCAAACTGGGGTGGTTAGAGGCTCCCTCCACCATTAATTGGTCCAAACTGGGCTGGTTAGAGGCTCCCTCCACCATTAATTGGTCCAAACTGGGCTGGTTAGAGGCTCCCTCCACCATGAATTTGCCCAAACTGGGCTGGTTAGAGGCTCCCTCCACCATGAATTGGTCCAAACTGGGTTTTTTAGAGGCTCCCTCCACCATGAATTTGCCCAAACTGGGCTGGTTAGAGGCTCCCTCCACCATGAATTGGTCCAAACTGGGGTTTTTAGAGGCTCCCTCCACCATGAATTTGCCCAAACTCTGCTGGTTAGAGGCTCAATCCACCCTGATTTTCAAAACAAATGTTGGTGCCAACCTCAACTTACTACAAGGGCCAAATTCACTGCTGGTGACAAGCTCTCCTCACTGCAAGTGCCAAATACACATGTTTCAAGGTGTTTTCCTACTGTCAGAGAGGTGGTATTGAGTGTGTAAAGTGTGTAGTTGTTAGGCTGTGATGTTGGGGTAATAGAGGGTCTTTGGTGTGTTAGATGCCCCCAGACATGCTTCCCCTGCTGTCCCAGTGTCATTCCAGAGGTGTTGGCATCATTTCCTGGGGTGTCATAGTGGACTTGGTGACCCTCCAGACACGGATTTGGGTTTCCCCCTTAACGAGTATCTGTTCCCCATAGACTATAATGGGGTTCGAAACCCGTTCGAACACACGAACATTGAGCGGCTGTTCGAATCGAATTTCGAACCTCGAACATTTTAGTGTTCGCTCATCTCTACTAATAAGCTGAACTGGGGTGAAGCCTTACAATATTTGCAGTTTGCCACTAGTACTTCTTGAAATATTAACATCGTTTTTTTTTTTTGTCTGTAATCTTGTCCTTAAAATTTATATATTATTTTACTTAATATGGTAAATGTCAGAAAAATGAAATAAATATTTGTCAGCATCTGTTTATTCTTAAATATTGAGTAGACGTATAAACTTTTTTCTTCCCCTAGAAGAACATCGCTTAGGGTCATTACCCCTACAAGATGTTTATACAACTGGGTTCTGAACCAATTTCCCACATCGCTTGCCACCGTCTGGGAATGAATTAATCTAATTAGTGGTTAGAGATCAATGTACATCTACCACCAGTTAGGGAAGGGACGTATACTGGTGTCAATTGTGTGTTTATTTATTACCCTTTAATTGTCTGGCCAGCGCAATAGAGGCATCCTGCTACTTGGACTAATAAGATTCCATTTTGTTCTATCAGTGGCTAAGTATCTGCTGTTTTTCAAGTCGAATTCATGTTTCAGTATTTCATCAGTATTTTTCATCCATATTTTTTTTCAGATAAGCTCGGAGTGGGATATGAACACTAAAAATTAGGGTTGAGCGATCGGGATCGGAAAAGATCAGATTCCGATCAGCGATCGAGTAAATTTCACAATCGGAATTCCGACCCAATCTTTTCCAGTGGGATCGAGATCGGAGGTTATCTCAAGATCGGCTCAACCCTAAAAGTGACTTTTCCCATAGAAAAGCATTGACTAGGGTTGAAGATCGGGATCGGAAAAGATCGGATTCCGATCGGTGATCGAGCAAATTTCACGATCGAGATCGGCTGGAAAATGATCGGAAATCGGATTTTAAAATCGATCTTGAAATCTCAAGATCGGCCCAACCCTACTAAAAATATATTTAAGAAGTTAACTAGAATTTTGGCTTTATTTGTGCAAAAATAGTGTATGGCCTACCTGTTGTGAACTATGTTTATTGTATGTTTTAGACCCTTTTTATGTCTTCACCAACAAGAGGGTGGGACTTAGTGTTAAAGAGGAGTGACTTGTTTAGGGGGAATGGAGCTCAAGATAAAACAATGGGACTAGGGTTGAGCCTGATCGCGATCGTGAAATTTGCTCGATCGCCGATCGGAATTTGATCCTTTCTGAACCCAATCCTCAACCCTAGTAAATGCTTCTCTATGGGAAAAGTCACTTTTAGGGTTGAGCAGATCTTAAGATAACCTCTGATCTCGATCCCGCTGGAAAAGATCGGGTCGGAATTCCGATCTCGATCGTGAAATTTACTCGATCGCCGATCGAAATCCGATCTCCTCCGATCCCGATCGCTCAACCCTAAATGGGACACATTTACTAAGAACATTATTTTATACAGGCATGACCTGTTAATGATTAGAGATGAGCGAACACTAAAATGTTCGAGTTTCGAAATCCGATTCGAGTAGCCCCTAAATGTTCGACTACTCGAATCGAATATCGAACCCTATTATAGTCTATCGGGGGAAAATGCTCGTTTCAGGGGTAGGCAACATTCGATCAAACTATACTTACCAAGTCCACGAGTGAGGGTCGGGCTGGATCCTCTGAGAAGTCTTCTCCATGCAGCGTCCCCACGGCATCTTCTGGCTCTGAATTCACTCTGCAAGGCATCGGGCCTGGGCAGAGCCGACTGCGCATGTCCGCACTACAAGTGGGCATGCACAGTCGGCTCTGCCCAGGCCCGATGCCTGGCAGAGTGAATTCAGAGCCGGAAGACGCCGCGGGAAAGCTGCATGGAGAAGACTTCTAAAGGTAGGAGAAGAACCAGCGTTGATTGGCCGACTGTATAGCATTCGGCCAATCAATGCTGGTTCTGCATCAAACTTTTCCATTCAAATAGCGAGTGGTACTCGATCAAGTACGAGTATTTCGAATACCGTAATATTCGATCGAATACCTACTCGATCGAATACTACTCGCACATCTCTATTAATGATTGTGGCATGTCTCAGAAGGGGGGCGCCCTGGTAAATAAATATGCTCCATTGAGGAGTTGCTATAGGTTTTAGGTGGTTCTTGTGCTGGAAAACTGGTTTAAATAATTGTAAATGTGTGGGGTGTGAAGCCCCTGGCCCTAACCAACTGACAACACCCACAACTCCATCTTGCTATGCCCAATTTTTACAAAGTGGTTCAAGCAGCAAGAAATGAGGCAGTTTTTTTTTTTTTTTTTTTAATGAATGTGCCCCATAATTTCCTTTAATTTAATTACTTAATAGTAATTGTCACTGAAATATACTAAGAAGATAGATCTACGGATCCAAATATCACCATGCTGTACTATATTCATCATCGGACCCTACGACGAAAACCTGACAAATCCCTTTGTAGTCAATAATGTCAGTCTGGAGCCATTGGTTTCTGTCAAATGATGGATTAGGCGCTACTGTCATTTCCATTGTTACACTTCTATGATGGAGCAGAACAATGGTAATGATATAGCATATGTGAACAGTCCCTGAAACCGACCTTTCAAGCTTCATACAAAATGTTCATTATAGTTTATGGTTCATGAGGCTGGTCCAAGTACAGTTCCATTCAAGTTCTGAAATACTACACCTATAGAAGCTTGTATAGTTCCTCCATATCCCTATAGTTGCATATAATATAAACATAAAATTAAATATTGTTTGATGGGTTTAAACAGGATCCACAAGAAAGCATGACCTCTAGGGCGATACTTGGTGTCCTGCACAAAATAGTGGAAGCTCCAGGAACACCAGATGGTCAACATGGGAGCTCCTTATACCAGGTCTCACAGTAAATGAACTGAAAAATTCTGTCCATATTTATCAAGTCTCCATTTTTTATAAATGAGACATTCATGTGTGTTGGAAAAAGTGGACAATACTTTGAGGCCTTAGGACTTTTTGAACCGCACTGGATGTTGAGTATTAACAAATCTCCACCATGATGTCTTTGAGAATTCTCCATGCGTCTTCATTCATGCCTCTAGTTCTACAGATCTGTTAGAGGACTGAATACAAGAAACTTATCTTTGTAGTTATTACAGATCTGTAATATATACTAAAGTTGAACTTCACTTTTGGAAAGGTTTGGGACGGATCATGAATAAAGATTGAAGGAGCTGAAGTGTTGTTTTTTTTCTACTTGTTTACTTCAGAAAATTGTTGCTTCAATTGCTTGTAAAGTGGCTGCGTAGGAAGAACTCAGCTCTACATATGGTAAAACTTTATTTTGTGCCTAGCTGAATCTATTTTACATGCACATTTTTTATTATACATAAATAGCCCTTGCTTATATACCGTGCAGTATAAACATGCATGCTTTTAGAGTAGTCAGTCTTTTATAAATGCATAGTTGCTGAGCCATGTCAAATAGTTGGTAGGATATTAAATATTCACCTTAGACATAGACACTACGTTGTGAAAACGCAGCAGGAAAAATCCTGTATTTTACAGTACAAGCAAAGTGAATTAGTTTCTGGTTAATCTCTCACACAAAAGTTGCATTTTCAAAAAAAAAAAAGAAAAAACGCTACAAAAACTCGATAAAAAAAAAAAGTCACAGAAAAAATGTAATGTCATGATTCCCTTATTGTGGCTGGGTTAGTTTCTTGTGTCTGCAGACCATAGAAAGTTCCTGCATTTATGGTTTTATCCATTGGCAACCGTTCAAGACAACAGACTGTCACCACTAAGATGGTTAGAGAAAATCTTTAAAACTCAAATTTTTTAAATACTTATATTTTCAAAAATGTTTAACTTTTCATTCTTTACAAATTTAACAGGAGTCATACAGTGGGCCCCTCACTGGTTCCCTTATAACAGTAATAGGTCAGTACTTACCTGTCTGCTCCCCATTCCCACTCTATCTCTCTGATCTGGGTACACTGTTGTGATGTCATGTATGCCGAGAGCATGTAAAAGCGGGAAGGGTTGTAGAACAGACAGGTAAGTATTGATATTTATCCCTTATCCCATGCAGCTTTTAGGCCACAGGCTCAATGTGGCCTGTGGCCCACAAGTTGGGAAGTGGTTGAGCTGAAAGCCTGTGGCCATGGATGCCACTTATCCCTAGTTCTAGATCGGAAGAACGGGGAGAAGTGTCTGCAACCACTTACCAATGTTCATTCCTCCTTGTAGCCTTTTCTTCCCTTTTCAGCCTTCAATGGGCCCTGTGCAACCCTGGAGGCTGAAGAGTGAAGTGGATGCCGCAAGCAGGAGCAGGGATAGGTAAGTTAGTAGAGGCCATTACCAGACCTTCGCTCCTTATTAAAAAAAAACTGTGGAGGTCTGGTAGAGCCCCCTAAAGGCACGGGTCATACCAGGGTATTCATCTAGCCTGAGCCTCTTTATTTTTATTTTTTTTTTAAATGTAGATTGTGAGCTCCATATAGGAATCACAATGTACATTTTTTTCCCCTATCAGTATGTCTTTGTCGAATGGGAGGAAAGGAGGAAATCCACGCAAAAATGGGGAGAACATACAAACTCCTTGCAGATGTTGTTCCTGGTGGTATTCGAACCTAGGACTCCAGTGCTGCAAGGCTGCAGGGATAACCACTGAGCCACCGTGTTGCCCCCGCCTGAGTCTCTTTATGAGCTCCAGTTGAGAACAATTCTAATTGTGATTGATACATCCATGACCTTTGTTGTTGGCGAAAATTACTGGGATTTATTACGTGTGACTGACTAGTTTTAGTCTATGAGTCTGTGACTACAAACACCTGAAAGGTAAAGATTGTCGTCATTTAAATGAAGATTGAGGTGTACATGTCTAGGGATGCAGCCTCACATAAATCCAAAAACTATCAATAGGTCAGTAGAGATGAAATCGGTGATTTATTCACATGCAAGGTGCTTGCGACGCCTCAGCTGTAGATCAACCTTCTTCAGACATAAATGTCATCTTTATGTGCAGTGATTCACATGGTAATGCTTAGTATGTGATATACAGTATGTGCGGCTATCATGGATGTTCTCGGTGGATGCTTTTGACACCACGTCTTTGACTCTTTATGTGCTTAAATTTCATATATATATATATATATATATATATATATATATATATATTTATATACCGAGAGATAAAGCTATCTTGCTACATTTTCATTATACAGGTTTCCATCTCTGAGTTTATTATTACATACATGTAGGTACTGTATAAATGACTTGCTGCGATTTCCAAAACCGCAATGATTGCACTGTTACTGCTGTGCGTATTTTTCCATGGACTCTAGGGTCATGGACCTGATTTGCCTACTGAAGTCAATGGATCAGTAAAACAGACAGAAGGCCATTCAGACATAACATCATGGCTGACAGTGAGCCTTGGTTGTGTGAATAGAGCCGTAGTAACAGTCTTCAATTTTCACTCTCTTTTTTTTTATAACATGATACTTACGGTGCTGCCTGTTTAATGAGTGTTGGAATAAGAGTTATGCCGAAACAAGCTGCTCCTCTGATAGCTATATATAAGGTGTGTAGTTTCTTGTCAGACTGCTTACAGCATCATTATCACTGAAAATATTTCCTGCTTTGGAAAGCTGCACAAATGGAACTTCAGCTGCCGTGCAAATTAATGTTTGCAATAAAATTAGCAAATGTTGTAGTACATGGGAGACGTCGGAATTGTCTGCTACTAATTGGTGCTGGAGGTTTATGGATTTTTAGAACTATAAAATTAAAAAAACAATTCCTAAAATTTGAATTTATTTATTTATTGTGGACAACAATACCTTTTACATTACAGCCAGAGCTAATGCTGAATGCAGATTATTCTAATATAAAGGATACATACATTGTGGATTAACTGTGCATTATGTGATCCATTCACAGTATTGATCTGTCCTATCTGAAAGGGCAGGCACAACAATATAAAAGGGCTGCCGTAAGTTGTCAGAGGAGCCGGGCGATAGATTGATGAGTTAAGTGCTTTGCATGTTCATAGGTTTTGGCTAGTCCGAGGTGGCTCTGACATGTTGACACCATTCTGAGCTGCAATTACAAACTAACACATTCATGTGCTCTATCAATAATGGGGTTTCTAAAATGCAGTTTTTAAGGATTGTTTAGAAGATTATTAGGACCTACTGACAGAAATGTAATTATTGTCTTATATATGGCAGGGGCGTAATGCATATTGATGTATTTTGTATCCATCCCTCCATATTTTTTTATTCTTGACAAGAGCATTGAAGGAGATAGATTCTCAAACAGAAATCATTTTTTCTCTATGGAGGAACAGAGTTTCCGTTCTCCTGGGCCGTGTTAATCATAGAACTGAAAATAATGGAAAGAAAAAAATGGATGGACCTCTAATGTCAGAAACACAGACAGGGCTAGAACCATGGAAACAAAGAATATTGAAGACACTTACTGTAGATTTCTCAACCCAATCTACCTGAAGCTACTCTAGCCATGAAATAATATTTCCTGACATTGATTCTGATCGTTTCCCTATATAATTTCAAATGTTTAGTTTTTATTAAAAACACTTCCCTCCTTTATAAATACCGTATATACTCGAGTATAAGCCGACCCGAATATAAGCCGAGGCCCCTAATTTTACCACAAAAAACTGGGAAAACTTATTGACTCGAGTTAAATAACTATATATCCATGTTGTCTGGAGGCACAAATATACCCTCCTTCATCCTTTCCCTACTATACATAACAGGGCAAGGCGAGATTTTGGCTTAACTCCCTGGACCTGTTACCCAATGAAGAGAGGAGGAAAGGAGGGCGTTCATGGACAGTGTGGGGTGTAGCAGTTTGGAGCAACAGAGCAGCCCTTGCTACACCAGATTTCTTATTTGTATATTCTGAAATAAATGAAGGAGACGTACATTTTCTGACAAATTTTCAGTTTTCTGTGTCAATAGTTTAATAGGCTACACACTACTGACAGACTCCCTCCCTTCAATAAATATATATATTGGCAGCTGACATTGGCAGGAACCAGAATATCACCAGCCAGTGAGCCGCACCTCTGAAGTCAAGCCTGTCTTACAGTTTGACAAACACGCATACAGTCCTATGAAAAAGTTTGGGCACCCCTATTAATCTTAATCATTTTTTGTTCTAAATATTTTGGTGTTTGCAACAGCCATTTCAGTTTGATATATCTAATAACTGATGGACACAGTAATATTTCAGGATTGAAATGAGGTTTATTGTACTAACAGAAAATGTGCAATATGCATTAAACCAAAATTTGACCGGTGCAAAAGTATGGGCACCCTTATCATTTTATTGATTTGAATTCCCCTAACTACTTTTTACTGACTTACTGAAGCACAAAATTGGTTTTGTAACCTCAGTGAGCTTTGAACTTCATAGCCAGATGTATCCAATCATAAGAAAAGGTATTTAAGGTGGCCAATTGCAAGTTGATCTCCTATTTGAATCTCCTCTGAAGAGTGGCATCATGGGCTACTCAAAACAACTCTCAAATGATCTGAAAACAAAGATTGTTCAACATAGTTGTTCAGGGGAAGGATACAAAAAGTTGTCTCAGAGATTTAACCTGTCAGTTTCCACTGTGAGGAACATAGTAAGGAAATGGAAGACCACAGGGACAGTTCTTGTTAAGCCCAGAAGTGGCAGGCCAAGAAAAATATCAGAAAGGCAGAGAAGAAGAATGGTGAGAACAGTCAAGGACAATCCACAGACCACCTCCAAAGAGCTGCAGCATCATCTTGCTGCAGATGGTGTCACTGTGCATCGGTCAACTATACAGCGCACTTTGCACAAATAGAAGCTGTATGGGAGAGTGATGAGAAAGAAGCCGTTTCTGCGCGTACGCCACAAATAGAGTTGCCTGAGGTATGAAAAAGCACATTTGGACAAGGCAGCTTCATTTTGGAAACAAAAATTGAGTTGTTTGGTTATAAAAAAAGGCGTTATGCATGGCGTCCAAAAAGAAACAGCATTCCAAGAAAAACACATGCTACCCACTGTAAAATTTGGTGGAGGTTCCATCATGCTTTGGGGCTGTGTGGCCAATGCCGGCATCGGGAATCTTGTTAAAGTTGAGAGTCGCATGGATTCCACTCAGTATCAGCAGATTCTTGAGAATAATGTTCAAGAATCAGTGACGAAGTTGAAGTTACGCCGGGGATGGATATTTCAGCAAGACAATGATCCAAAACACCGCTCCAAATCCTCAGGCATTCATGCAGAGGAACAATTACAATGTTCTGGAATGGCCATCCCAGTCCCCAGACCTGAATATCATTGAACATCTGTGGGATGATTTGAAGCGGGCTGTCCATGCTCGGCGACCATCTAACTTAACTGAACTTGAATTGTTTGTCCAAAATACCTTTATCCAGGATCCAGGAACTGATTAAAAGCTACAGGAAGCGACTAGAGGCTGTTATCTTTGCAAAAGGAGGATCTACTAAATATTAATGTCACTTTTCTGTTGAGGTGCCCATACTTTTGCACCGGTCAAATTTTGGTTTAATGCATATTGCACATTTTCTGTTAGTACAATAAACCTCATTTCAATCCTGAAATATTACTGTGTCCATCAGTTATTAGATATATCAAACTGAAATGGCTGTTGCAAATACCAAAATATTTAGAACTAAAAATGATTAAGATTAATAGGGGTGCCCAAACTTTTTCATAGGACTGTATATACCAGTATTTGGAAATAGTATACACTGTTTATCTGGGCCAAGCATGAAATAAAGTGAACATTGTAGTAATATTTACATGTGCTATGTTTCATTTAGCAGAGAGCTGTATATGTGCCTATCAATAAGCATTGTCTATATAGTGCACTGTACATTAATATCTAGGAATTTTGTAGTACAAAATTCTCATGGTCGGAGGTCAGCACTTAATGGCAAAAAGGCAGCTTGTATGTCTATCCCAAGGAAACACAACTCACAAGCCTCAGACTATGTGGGAAACTTGAGCACAGTTATTGACCAGGATCTGTCTCTCAGGAATCAGGTATCCTCCATTATCAAATGTTCGTACTTCCACCTGAGGAACATTGTATAAATCAAACACCTTACGGTAACAGAAGATCTCTCCATACTGGTCCATGCCTTCATAACCTCACACCTGGACTACTGTAATGCCCTATGCATTGGTCTTCCAGGTAAGGAGATACATTGCCTTCAGCTAGCCCAAAATGCTGCAGTCAGAACAATAACCAAACAACCCCAACATTCTCCCATAACCCCCATCCTCCAGTCACTGCATTGGCTTCTTATAAAATGGAGAATAACTTTTAAGGTCTGCTTGGTGACCTTCAATTCCATGAATAACTTAGGTCCTGACTACTTAAAAGAACTTCTGCAGCCCCATGTTCCATGCTGACTTCTTATATCTGCAGGCACAAATATACTGTCTATCCCCAGGATCCACCTTAAACGATTTGTAGCCTGAGCATTCTGCCTGCAGCTCCCATCTCTGGGTCACATTACCCAGACCCATTAGAGAGGTCTCATCCCGGGACAATTTTCAATCAAGACTCAAAACGCGTTTCTTCAGTTTGGCATTTGAGGGCAAATAATACCCTCACTATACACAGGTTACTGCAAAATACCGTTTAGTTAACCACTGGACTGCGCTTTGAGTCTATTGTGAGAAAAACGCATTACAAATGTTTCTTGTTGTTATCTGTGAACTATTATATATACATAATGTATCTGCCAATTATATACAGCACTTGTCATGGAACCACGTTGTGTTGGGAAAACCAGCTCAACTTGTGAGACTCATATCTAACATGTCTCGCCAAGAGACAGATACGGTAGAAGCAGTACGCCGTCCCTAAATGATTGATACATTTAAAGTACTGGGGACACTGCATGAATAATTTATTTGGACTGTGTATGACAGTATTATTTACTGTATTGTATAATATATCATTGCACAAAAGGAACTGCATAATGGTAACATGTATGAACTGTATGACACTATAGTTTGAATTCTGTATGTCAGTATTATTTGGTCTCTAGATAGCATTTTACATAGTAAAGACAAAAGTACAGATTTTGATATTACAGTCTGCTACACTCCTAATAAACATGGCGGCCTTTGCATCATTCAGGAAATGCAATGTTATGGTAAAAATAAAGAAAAAAACTTTGCAAACATCATTTTAGTAAACATTTTATGACATTTACAGTTTTGCATAAAACAAATTAAATGAAACCACAATACTGTGACAGAACCCAAACACGTGTCTATACACATCTCTTAAACTTGTACTTTACACTAAAAAATTGACTATTTTGTAATATTAGATTTCTTAAATTGAGGTTCCATTACATCGAGCTCTACCAAATGCTTCTTTACATATTTCTCTCTTGTATGTAGTACCATCTACCCATGACATACTGGATTGCTTAGATAATGGCTTCTATTTTTGCAGCATACTGTGAAGTTGATTTATATAGTCTAGAAATCCTTGGACAATGCATTCATTACATACAGTCTAGTCTGTGCATTACTAATAATGTCCCTGTAGCTTGCAGCTGTTATCTCTTAACTGTTTTCTCATATTGGCGTTGGCTCATACATCACCATAAGGATTTATGAATGTAGATATTCCAGGACACAGTATTGAAGTATATGTACAAATTGTTTCTCTGCTTTACTTTTGAGCATTGTATAGGAGTACACAAGTATCCAGTATCAGGATAATATATGCTCTACAGAGCAAGCATTACAGCTATTGGAATAACTTCGGATTTATTAACCACCCTTCAATATTAGTATCCAAAGAATTTACACACTATATATGTGGGTCACAAGTTAACCACTTCAGTACTAGGCCAATTTCTCAGATTGAGGACCAGGCACATTTTCGGGCTGTTTTGTATTATAGCCATTTTGAGGACTATAATATTTTTTTTATTTGACTTTTTTTTATGTTGTTTTTATTTTGCCTTATTTTTCTTTTTTTATATCCTGGAAAATATAAAGAGAAAAAGGAGGGAAAGCATGTCTGTTTTTTCACGTTTCACTTTTTTCTTTATAGCTCAAACTGCTACTAAAATTACATTTTAAGGCTGGGGCCAGACAGGCCGGAAACTACGCGATTTGCCTGTGACACAAATGCAGCGAGAAAATTGCAGCGTTTTACAGTAACTGCAAATTGGATGGGATTATGAGAATCCAATGCCCACTTTGTGTTTAAAACCGCAGCGCAGATACGCTGGGATTTCCAAAACTTGTGCGATTTTGTAAATTGCAGCATGTCAGTTATATCTACGGAAACGCCGGCGGTTTTCCCATAGATATAATTGTAACAGAAAGTATGTGGAGGAAAACTACGCAAACGTTCTGTTCAAAGTGCTACAGGAAGAACCTTGAGGTGTTACCGTTGCATTTTTTTCTGCAGTCCCATGGTGTGGAAACACAACTTTTTTAGCCGTATCTTTTGTTGCACTTTTTTGAGCCAAAGCCAGGAGTGGATTGAGCAGAAGGGAGAAGTATAAGAACTTCCTTTATATTTCCCATTCCTATTGTAGCTTTTCCTAGGTTTGGCTCAAAAAACGCAATAAAATCTGCAGCAAAAGAAGCTGTGTTTCCACAATGTGGGGCCTCAGCCTAAGGCCCCACGTTGCGGAAACGCAGCTATTTTATATGCCGATTTTGTTGCAGTTTTTTGAGCCAAAGTCAAGAATGGCCACAAGAAGAATGGGAAATATATAGAAAGCTTGTATATTTCTACCTTCTGCTCAATCCATTCCTGGCTTTGGCTCAAAAACCGCAACAAAATCTGCAACAAAAAAAAGCTGCTTTTTCGCGACATGGAGCCTCAGCCTAAAATAGTTTTCCCTCTCTGTTATGGCCCTGTGACGTGAGCGTTGTATTGGCCAATTTTTTTTATTTTTTAAATGATTTATTTATGTTTTGCATTGCGTTTCTATAAGGTCCTTCCCCCTAGTATATTCGATGGTCACTACTGTTACAGAACACAATACAGTGATGAACATCACACCTCAGTTATGTACGTCACTTTTGTAGCTTTGGAGAAAAATACCTTTGATGTCTTATGGAAATTGGTGCACTGGGGGTGGGCCATCAGCTATCTGGCGCATTGTTCGTCACTCAGACCCCTACCATCTCTTCCCTGCACCACTTTGTGCAGTGACATTTGATCCTGTACAACACCCATGCTTCTTAAGCAGTAAGAGCAGTGCTCCCAGGGCTCAAGGCCTGCCCCTATTGCACCAACTGCCATATTTGCATAATACTTCAAACTCTCTAAATCTACAAATGTGACATACATAACAGAGCTGCGATGTGTATGACTAGAGATGAGCGAACACTAAAATGTCCGAGGTTCGAAATCCGATTTGAACAGCCGCACACTGTTTGACTGTTCGAACGGATTTCGAACCCCATTATAGTCTATGGGGAGAAATGCTCGTTTCAAGGGTACGCAAAATTCGATAAAATTATACTTACCAAGTCCACGAGTGACGGTCGGGCTGGATTCTCCTTGAAGTCTTCTCCTGGCGCAGCGCCCCCGCGGCGTCTTCTGACTTGAATTCACTCTGCCTAGGCATCGGGGCCTAGGCAGAGCCGACTATGCATGCATGCGCAGTCGGCTCTGCCTAGGCCCCGATGCCTAGGCAGTGTGAATTCCAGCTGGAAGACGCCGCGGGTATGCTGCACGGAGAAGACTTCTAAAGGTAAGAGAAGAACCAGCGTTGATTGGCAGAATGTATAGAATTCTACCAATCAACACTGGTTCTGCATCGGACCTTAAACTTCGAACAGCTAGTAGTGTTCGATCGAGTACAAATATTTCGAATACCGTAGTATTCGATCGAACACCTACTCGATCGAACACTACTCGCTATTCTCTATGTATGACGGTATTGTACTTAGTAATGCAGTGGTGACAGGTGAATATAAATGGAGGAGGTCGCAGACAATTTTTAAGCCACTTCTTTTCATCTAAAGCTAGTAAGGAGAAAAAGCGCTAAAACTATTTTATCCAGGTGCAGGTGCTTTAGTCAATCGCCTCACGTGTTTACAAATTTGAGTCATATATTTTGTGATATTTCTCCTGATTCTTTTTCATTATCCATGCGGAATACTAAGCATGAAAGTGAAGGGCCGCTTTTTAGGATGCTTAAAGCTCAGCTTGAGTTTAAAATATTGCAGAAAAAAAACTATAATAATCTGAAACCATGTGCAAAAACCTACAGCATAATTGTGATGTAGAGAACTGAGCCACAGTAATAGTATAGCGGGATTTATTGTCTATTAAATGGAATAACATAGAAATACGGGTATTGTGGTTATACGTAAGATAAGCAGCTGCACTCAACGTCAGTAGAAGCTGCTAAAGCAAATATTATTTTAGGGTTTGCAAAAATAGAAATAAAACCTGTGACCCTAATGTAATAGTACCCCTCTCCCAAACGCTGTGGCAAAAAAGGCTATGATTTACATTACCTGGATGGGATAGTGGATGGGAATTTGGTTAATCCCATGCACACATTGCATATAAAATCTGCAGCGGAAATGATGCAATTTTAGAAATGCTTGCTTTCTTGTAACAGCTTATCAATTATACCAATTATAAAATGCTGTATTAACATGTATAAATATATGCATGATCAATGTAAACAGTGGGGACAAGGTTTATTGATTATCAACTACACAAAGGACTAAAAGACGTTCTTTATAAGTGAAAGATTTCAGATATCATGATAGGAAACTGTTCTTTACAGTACTCAGATTATTCAGTGGCATTGAGCGATATAAATAATTTAACACGGAGTGAAACATTATTGAACAGGGAAGGCTTGACCTTGATGGAGATGTCTATCAAACTAACTACATATATATATATATATATATATATATATATATATATATATATATACAATACACACTGGGTGTCCGGAAAGTAAGGACACAAAATGATAGGGTGGACTTTAGCCGGTATATGAAGCGTTTTTTTTATTAATGAACATGTGCCCAGAAATGCACCACGGCGGCGCTGCAGGTACATCGACACAGTGCATTTCTGCAGGATGATTTGCTGGTGTTGCTCGAAGACGTGCCTTTTAACACGAAGGAAGGATGTGGCTCCAGCAGGATGGAGCACCTCCCCATTTCAGATGCATCGTCCGTGAACACATCAACAACCAATGCCGAATCGGTGGATCGGACATGACGGACCTGTGCTGTCCCCCCCTCATTTGCCAGATTTGACCCCACTTGATTTTTTCTTGTGGGGACATGTCAAGTCCATTGAGGGCCATGCATTTGTCACGGTGAGGGCCATGCCAGCAGTCTGTGAACGGGTGCGTCAATTCATCTCCAGGCGTTGCACTGCTTGCATTGAGGCAGGTGACAGCACTTTGAGCAATTCTTGTAATGATTAACAGTGATTAAACTGATTTCCCATTAAGGCGTATTCTCTTCTTCATTTCTCCTTTCACATGGCACAGCAAGGGATAGGGAACCGACATTTCGATCCACCTGCACACTGCTGTGCATTTCTGGTCACGTGTTCATTAATAAAAAACACTTCATATACCGGCTAAAGTCCACCCTTTCATTTTATGTACTTACTTTCCGGACGTTATATATTTATATAATTTATTAATTGAAATCCATGTCCATTCTAAAGAAACAATTCCATTTATATGAATGGAATTTATTACTGGAACAGATCTGCCATGTGTGAATATAGCCTAATAAAATAGTTGCATGCCTTAAATAAGCTTACATAGTAAGAGATAGATAAGCAATATATTTAGTTACCAGCAGTAACTTTCTCCAGAAGTCCCCTGCACATAAAATAATAGGGTCACTGAATCATGTGTTACAATAAACCGCAAACCCACAGACCTCAATAGAAATCAATATATTTCACTTACTGTAGCACTAATCTTTCTTTATTCTGAAATATAAAACTGTACAACTGAAAGATTATGATATAATGGATAAATATCTTTTATTGTAAGTGTAAGTACAATCTGTTGTCCAGTAATGTCTGTCCTTAACATTGTATGTGGTCTAAGACAATGGCCACTGCCACAAGCAATTCATTAGAGTTGTACATGGCTTTGTAGATTCTGCGCTTATTTCCGCTATGTAAGACCATTATTACATGACATGTATAGTTGGTGCTTCATCCTCCAGAGACTTCTTTAGCTTCCTTACATAGGACACAGGAAACATATTAAAATGGTGAATTTTCAGGATGAAAAATAAGCTCAACAGGATGAAAAGTGTCAAAAGAAACGTTTGATCTATTTGTACTGAGACAGGCTTGGAAACAATGTGACACGATAAGCCCTTACATAGTTTTATATAAATACAGTTTGAAGGCTTGTCTCATCATACAGAGGATTAGAGATGGGGAAACTTCACCTTTCCTGGGCATTCTTTCAACCTCCAATGGTCCTGCGGTGTCCTCTTCGGCCTCTTACATAACCAGAGGTCACTCATGAGATTGAGCATTTCAGTGTCACCCAGTATCATCAGCACACCCTACATGCCCAGGATAGTTAAGGTGAGGTTTGTAATTTTTACTCACCTCCCCTGGACACCAGAGTTTAATAGTGTTTCGTGGGAGACCCATAACTTTTGGATCAAAATTTGGGTCAAATCTGGTTCGAACCAAACAAGTTTGCTAATTTCTATAAAGGATATGCCATAAATATCAGATTGAGAGGCTCTCAATTCTTAAATCCTGAACAGTTGTCAGAATAGGGATCCTCTGACAACCAATTCACCGGGTGAAACACTGTCCCAAGATGGAGAATAGATGAAGAGTTGGCCACATGTTCTTTTTCAGAAGGATCCCCCAGCAATAAATTAATCTCATAGAGTCCCAATTCTGGGTACTAGTAGGGGATTATGGTAAGAGCGCTATTTGAATTTACACTGAGGAGCAAAAGGGTAACAATGTTTATTACTTTTGACTTTCAGGCTCCATATCTTGCAATCCACTACATCATTTTGTAGACAATCATCTTGGCTATCTCATACATAAATTTGACTTTCAATTATTTAACATATAATCAGTTATGAAAAGTCTTGTCATGTAACTGCATTGTGATTGTTTTGCTCCTAAAAAGTGTGACTAGTTGATGGGTCAGGTTTTAAAAACATTTATGAACTGCAGCTTTTTGAAATGTTACAAAATTTGTGTCCAGTTTCATTGCATTAGATGAATGGTGTAAGCGTTCAAGAAACATCACTATTTATATTGGAAGATGTGCTCAGAAATTTATTGACATTTTGATATATGTGTTGCAAATAATGGTAGTGCTGCCTTTAGGGATGAGCGAGCTGTCACATAATGAGCTGAGTTCGTAACAGATTTTATAAAAATTCCTCATGAAGGATACTTTTAGTAGGTATTCCTTAACAGAATATTTGGAAATAGATTTTCCATACCAGACAATTTTTGTGATAGATTAGGAACTAGCAAAGATGGCCATGTTATATAGTCAGTATAAATCCATATAAAATGAGAAGCATAGAACGGTTCAGTATACATACTGGTGGGTAATGTACCTAGCATGCAATGGATGCTGTATTACATATCTGAAATACGGATTTGTGTATGAGGTCATAGTCAAACCCTATTATCTTAGCAATTTACAAAACTGTAGGTCTTTATTATCCACAAAACCAATGTATAAGGATACGAGTGTGGAGACTGTGTTGTAGAATAGGAAGCAGTGACAAGGGGAGCCGCGTCACTCTTGGGTCAAAACCCACCTGCCTTGACTGTCGCGACCCCCCCTTCCCCTGGAGTCGGCTCAAATGAATGGGCTGACTTCGGAGGTCGCTGCCACCAGGCAGACACCGTAGCTCACCGAGCCGCAGAATCTGCCTGAAGAAAAGGCAACCCGCTTCTTTTGGGAGGCTTTTTTTTGGAGGCTGACTTTGAGGCGGATTCAGCATCAAAATCAGTGCCAAAAAACTCCATGTGCACTGACCCTCAGCAGCAATACTATGCTTCCTGTTGACTTACACTAGTTTCACAGTAGTGTTTGGGTCCCCGTTGTTTGGGTCCACATGGGAACCCAAAAACTGAGAGCCTATCCACTTAAAAAGTGGCTACTTGTGGACACCCACAGACCCCACAAACTATAATGGGGTTATCTGAGATTCCGCCATGTTTCCACTGGTTTTATACTAAAATCGGAGGAGAGAAAAGTCCTCCTTGCAGGACTTTTCTTTCTGCTGATTTTAGGTGGAATCTGTTAGTCGGGAAGTTCCAGCACCTACATTGAGGACCAACGCATTTTTGGGGCAACTTGCTTGGGCTAAAATTTTTTGTCATTTTAGACATGTGGGTTTGGCCTATGGGTGTAGGTGGCCTGTGGGTGTGTGCACCAAAATACTGTCTGGCTGAAAGTAAGCCAAATTAAAGGTGGTAGGATTTTCATACTGGCTAAGTTTGCACTTACTATTACTATTAGTAAATTTGTGCCTATGAATACAGTAGAAAGTAAATAACATGACCAGGAATTTTTCCAATTTCTTCAAAATGACATGTAGAGTTTAAAGTTTAGTCTTACAAAGTCTAGATAACTATCACAGTGTCAGTAAGTGCAGCTAATGTGTAGATTTCTTGCTTTCGTTGTACAGCAGGAATATTGGAGATTTGCAGCTTTACGTGTCTTGCAGAATTTTAAAACCGTTTAAATGCGTAATTTGAGAAAACATATTTAGTTGTGAACAACGCTCATTAAGTATACAATAGAAAGGAAATTAAAAAGGAAGCAGTATGGTGGGAAGTAGGCGAGCAGCGGAGGGTAATTTCCCAGCCCTGGCGGTCGCCTGCAGTTCACTACCTTGGGAAAATAGTTCATAATGATCATTTAATGGGTTACTTACTATTCATTTCTGATTTGAGAGCCAAGCTAAGTGAGAATGGGATATAATACAGCAAGTGACCTTCAAGAGTAAATTCCTGGAATAGCTCTTCAAATTTTTTTTTTACATATGTAGATAGGAATCTGTGTGAGCATAGCTAGTGGTGTGAGATTTATCAATCCCTCTACAGCAGTTTTCTATCGGTATTGCAGTACACATTTAGCGCAAGGTCTTTTCTTGTACTCTTTGCGCTCTTTGATTCATTGCAGCCATGATCTAAGATCAAAAAAGTTCATTTTCTTTCTCATTAATGTGCACTCAGCACCCCATTTTCACAGAAAAACAAAAATGTAGATATTTTTGCAAATTTATTAAAAAAGAAAAAGTTACATAGTTATAGGTATTCAGACCCTTTGCTTTGACACTCATATTTAACTCACATGCTGTCCATTTCCTTGTGATCCTCCTTGAGATGGTTCTACTCCTTTATTGGACTCCAGCTGTGTTTAAGTAAACTGATTGGAGTTGATTAGGAAAGGCACACCCGTTTCTATATAAGACCTCACAGCTCACAGTGCATGACAGAGCGAATGAGAATCATAAGGTCAAAGGAACTGCCCAAGGAGCTGAGAGACAGAATTGGTGGCATGGAGAAGACTTCTAAAGGTAGGAGAACTGTGACGTAATGGGTCATTCTGCTGTGTGCTCGGAACAGAAAGAAGCAAGAGGCGCCGGAGAGCAGAAGGGTAAGAGAAAAGAGAGGCTGCGAGCAGGAGCAGGGGCCGTTGAATGAATAGGGGCCGTTATTGCACCTCCACAGCCTATTAAATAATTAGTGGGAGTCCAATAGGGCTCCCTAAAGGCAGAAGGCCCATGAGGGGATACAACAGTACCATGGAGGGCCAGTCCAAGCCTTAATATAGTTATGACAATAGCAGGGAAGAAGCAAATGTCAAATGCACATGTCCATGGAAAGTGATGTTTGCTACCTTTTGGCTTGTTACTTGTATGTATGTAGTTATCCACTGTATGTGTGTCTGTGCAAGAATGTGTATATAATACACACACATTTTTATTGTTTTGTCATTTTAATTTTATACATGAATAATTTTTTTTATTTTTTGTTATTTTTTATCTTTATTTATGTGTAAATAATATATTTTTATTGTGGGTGTTACGTTTGCACAGGGGCACACATTCCTTGCACAGGAGCCCGATACTGTCAGTGTGCACCCCTAGGGAAAAGGATGGACGTCTGGTACTATGTGCTTCTTTTATAAAGCATGCTTTCAACTATAAATGATCAAAGTATCATCTGCATAAAGGCAAGTCACTCCATACAAAGCTCTTGTGAAGGCATCAAGCACTTCTTCAGCATCCTTTCATTGCTTCTACATTTCATGCATCTTTGATCCAAACACCTTATATTTATCTATCCTGGATAATCTTTCACAGTTTTTTCAAGCATGTCTTGTTCTTTGTGGCTCTATCTGGAAGGTCAGCCTCCCGCAGTTGTCTTCTTACTGTTACAGATGACATGGGTTTTTGTTGTTAACTATTTAAGGAAGCCACCATCTAAAGACCTATAAGACATGTGTTCTTCAAACTGCAGACTCTAAAGTACTTCTTCTCCTGTGCAGTTGTACATCTGAGCTTTGCTTCCTTTTCTGTCCTGGATAAATACTTCTTCTCTCACAGCAGTGGACACCTTTGTAGGAAATCTTCAGTTCCTTTGTAGGCAATCTTCAGTTTCTAGGCACTCTGATACCTGAAATGGCCTTCATGTTAAAGTAACAATAGGTTTTTTTCTTGTCTCTTCCATTTTTTTTTTTTTTTTTTAACTCAAACTTATTCTTATCTGGGCACTACAAACCATGTAAGGAACATTTTATATGTATGCTACTTTTTTATTTAAATTATTAAAATTTATATATATGTAAAAAAAATAGGTATTAGTCAAGTAAATAAAATAACTGGAATCTTTAATGGCAAATTATTTTACACAATAACTTAAAATTGAGTTAAAGTATATTCCATTTTCAGCATCAAAATTTCTCATGTAATTCCTACCTTATGAAACATGTTGGGTCAATAGGATAAGCAAACTCATTAGTCTTATATATCCTATACATCAATGGCTTTTACTCACTAGTTATTCTTTTCAGACCCCCAAGTATAATGATCAGAGCCCCAGGAGAGGTGAGTGAACATAAAAAAACACTGTTACTTATCTCTCCTGGCTTCAGGCAGGCTTTAGGCCTACTTGTGTGACATCCCTGACATCACATGGGCTGGGGCCTGCGTCCTTAGGCATCACGACACAAGCCCCAGTTCAAGTGACATCTCTTCCATTATTGAAGATGGCCAACATCAGCACAGACTGCATCGGAGCCAGGGAGAGGTAAGTAGTAGTGTATTTTATGTTTGTATCTTGGGTATCCCCTGGGTCTCTGATTATTATACTCTGGGGTCTGAAAAAAACCCTAGAGCATAATAATTGTCATTGATGTACAAAATAGGACATAATACTGTCTGCAGGGGCTGCTATGGAACATAATTCTGTGTGCAGGGGCCACTATTGGAAATAATACTGTTTTCAGGGGCCATCATGGGACATAATAGTGTGTGCAGGGACCACTATGGGGCATAATAGTGTGTACAGGGGCCACTATGGCATCTAATACTGTGTGCAGGGGCCACCATTGGGCATCATACCATGTGTAGGGGTCACTATTGGAAATAATACTGTGTTCAGGGGCCATCATGGGACATAATAGTGTGTGCAGGGACCACTATGGGGCATAATAGTGTGTGCAGGGCCAAAATTTTTTTTTGCTCAGCCACAGGAAAAAAATCTGCCTGACTCCCATTGAAGCAAATGGAAGAGCTGTGGAAGTCGGATTCTGTCTCAAAAATACACCTGCAAAAACTCAGTCTGAACGTATTCTTAGTAGTCTATTCCTGTTTACAAAATAGGCTGCATAGGTGCTTAATAGAGATGAGCGAGTAGTATTCGGTCAAATATCGAATAACATTATAGTCTATGGGAAAAAACAGGAATGTTGTTCCGGTTTCCATGGAAACCAAAGTTCGACACATTGGATCCTCCAAGTTCCGGAAGTAGCAGGACGAGGAGCACGAGGAGGTTTTTGCATTGAATTCAATGGAATTTTCCCGTGTGGTATTCAACCGATACGAGTATTCGATCGAATAGTACTCGCTCATCTCTAGTGCTTAACACTGTTGTCTTGAACCACTGATGGTGTTGTGTCTAATCTGTCAGCTTGTTTGGCTTCCATGGAAAAGATCTCCATTGGGTTTTGTACATTTACTTGAATTCCTTCAGTTAGTACTCCAGCTTCCACCAACACTCCAAAAAATACAGAAAGGTTAATCACTTTGTATAAAATTAGTAATTGTCTGTTATAGGGATATTAGATTGCGAGTCTCACTGGGGATTGAGGCTAATGTGTAAGGTATACATTATTGTATAGTGTTGTTTTATATTGAGCCATACCTTTCCTCATGGCTCAATATATCCTAACTGTTTCAAACAAGATAGCCAGCCTTAAAAAAACAAACAAAAAAAACCCCCATGATTTGAGATACTCTGTCAGGAGATGTAGTGCTACAGTATGTTGTGCCTCTAGGTGGCCACCCAGTAGTTTTGATGTGCATAGCGTGAACTTTCTAAAATATTGTAGTACTGTACTGAATTTGTATTGAGATAAATCTACATCACTTTCATAAACTATATCCCATGATAACCTGATGATTATCCCACCGCTGTGTTTTATGCTATCGTGAATTGCTTCTCAACCTTGTTCCGTTCCGAGTTTATGACTGAATTGTGGTAGGTTTACTATGAGACTGGTGAATGCAGATTTTCATTATCTTTGTTATCACAATTAATTTCCTATATTTGCTGAGCTGAGAGAAAATCATTATAAAGATTAGCTGAATCATTTGACTATGGGATAGACCATATTATAGAGTAGCTAAACCAAATATTGTCCAAATGCTCCATACTGGGAACTTGTGCTGTAATTCAAGCGCATTCTTAATCCATAATCGGTTATACAGTGACAATTTTTCTATATTACTTGGAATTGAAATAGCCTAAATGAAGGCATTAAATATGCTAATCTACTTTGTATTAACAGTCAGATGGCTAAATTAAGTTGAAATAGCTTTAACATTCTGCTTTCTGCTGATATTCTAACAATATTTGTATGCATAGCTACAGTAGCTATTAAAGGGGCTGTGTATCCTCGAAATGTGTAGGTGTTGTATGCCACTCATATTGCTTGAAATTTTAAACTATGTTGAATAAAGCTCAAGATTTTATAGCTGTCTGCAGGGGTGTAAATTGAGGGGGTGCAGAGGGTGCAGTAGCACCAGGACCCAGGAGCCTTAGGGGGCCCATTAGCACTAGCATCAGTATTAAGATTGCAGCTCCAATCTGGCTCATAAGCCAAGGAGACCCATAAATTACACTAACCACACTAAGGTGGATTAAACTCCTTAGCACCCATAACCATTACTTTCAAGAATTCACTGTAGGAATGAGGTAGGAGATCCTGGATAAAAGATTGCTTCAGGGCCCACAAGACTTTAGTTTTGCCACTGCCTGTCTGGGTATCGGATGTTCTGTCTGATATTGCATTTAGAGATGAGCGAGTACTATTCGAAACGGTAGTTTCGAATAGCATGCTCCCATTATACTCTGGGGTCTTTTCAAACCCCAGTGTATAATAATCGGAGACCTGTGGAAGTACACAAACATAAAAAAAATACTGTTACTTACCTCTCCTGGGCTACGGCGCTCCCCCTGCTGATGTTGGCCATCTTCAATGATGGAAAAGACATCACGTGGGTCGGGGCTTGTGTCACAATGCAAAAAAACACAAGCCCCAGCCCATGTAATGTCTGTGACATCACCAAGTAGGCCTGAAGCCTGCTGGAGACAGGAGAGGTAAGTAAAAGCCTGAAAAGACCCCCCTTCCCCCGAGTATAATGATAGTATTTGTGGTGTTTTGTGTCCGCAGCCTTACTTACCGATCCTGGCTCCTGCTCACAGCTGCCTCTGCAGAAGGGGAAGCATAGGCAGCCATAAGCAGGAGCCAGGATCAGTAAGTAAATAGGGTCTGTTGCTTGCAAGAGTTACTCCAGCAGGTAACAGCCTATTAAAAATAAATAAATAAATAAATAAATAACTAAATAAATAATTAACTGCATCGGTACAGAAATGTACAGAAATGGTACATTGTAAACTAAGAAGAAAATAAAGTAAGAATAAATTGACTTGATAACAATGTGCCAGGTTACAGTACATAAATATAGATATAGTACAGGCACTTGTTGTTTTCCTCCATGCTGCATCTATTTTTCGAGCCCAAATTCATGAGAATGTGTTTAGTGCCTCTCATGTAAATTTTATAATATCTGAAAAAAGGACAGTCATGATGAATAATTGTATTCCAATCTGTTCTCCTTGTTAGTGAGACTTAGGAAAAATTAATTGGACATTTCAATGATTAGATTCTTGTTGAAGTGGATTTTTATGTTATTGGCTTTGTGCTACCAATCTGCTGAAATTAAAATTAACAAATCCAGAAAACATATTTTGTATTTAAAGAACAAACCCTGCCTTTAATGAGAAAGTGAAGACATGTCATGTGCAAGTAATAATTGTGAAGATCCAGGCATTCACATTCCCCTTCCTAATGCGTTTTCTATAGAAGGCAAACAGTACAATTGTCTAATAAATTGTGTTGCGTCAAATTTAACCTTTTTACAGTGTTTAAAATAATTGCATAATATTACAATGCAGGGAATTGTATTCATTAAATGGAGGAGTAAATGAGCTCGTGCGACCTATAGCTGGTGAAAAATGAACAACATTAATGAGTTTATCTATAATAGAATGTATAAATTTGGATCAGTAAATTATAAAAAAAAAAATAGAACAAACAAAGAATAATATAGTTTGAGGCTGAAATGAGTTGGTGTTTACTTAGCAGAATCTGAGACATTTTTTATACAGATGTAGTGTATGCATCTGTCAGCCATGCTGTGTTTCTTCCTTAACTTTTCTCTTGCCTAGATGTATCTAGATGCAGTTTTGTCACAAGATGATCGGCTTTTCAAAACAACATGATTTCGTAATAATCATGAAGTTATATACTATGTGTGTCTATGGGTGTCCACCAAGTGGTTGTGAACTGTGGCATTTCAAGGGTTTTCAGGCATGTTATAATATGGCTGCCTATTCATTATAGAATAAAATATAAAGTTATTACTCTCATCCACAAGGCTCTCCATAATGCCGCACCTCCCTACATTTCCTCCCTCATCTCTGTCTACCTCCCAACCCGTGTTCTCCGTTCACTCAATGACCTAACACTTACATCCTCTATTATCAGAACCTTCCACGTTCGCATATAAGACTTCTCCGGAGTTGCACCACTTCTCTGGAATGCTCTACCCCGGACAATCAGATTAACTCCCAATTTCTACATTTTCAAACGCAAACTAAAGACGCATCTTTTCAGACAGGCCTATCACAACTATCTATTGTAAACCCTTCCGTATTATAATTAGAATCCCCAAAATGTAACCCTCCCCTGTCCCCGCTCCCACATTACCCCACATGATATGATGCCATTTCAGGCTAACTTTATATGTCCAAGCACCATCGACATGTTAAAGGACACAACTAGTGATGGCTCATAAAGTTTAAATAATAATCATTTTTGTGTAATGACAGTCACCTCTATTACAAAATTGTCTGACCTCTGTATAAGCAATGCCGCCCCTGCTACCTCTTGTGTCACCCCCTCTACCTCATAGATTGTAAGCTCTTGCGAGCAGGGCCCTCAGTCCCATTGTGTGAAATGACTTTCTTTGCTATGTATCTTTCTGTCTGTATTTGAACCCTACAAATTGTACAGCGCTGCGGAATATGTTGGCACTATATAAATAAAAATTATTATTATTATTATTATTATGTTGGATTTTTTTTGCTGCCAAATTTGAGCTTAGTTAAGGGTGACATTGAGATCCCAATCTAGAGTATCCTAACCAGACATACAGTATGCCAAATAGGCACAGTTTTTTCACTAAATCTACGACACATTAGGATATATCCTGGATATACAGCCTTGCTATTTCGAGCTGCTCGGTCCTTAGCTTTTGCAAGATATACATTGGGAAATTTTTGGCATACGCTTGTCATTATAGTCTATGGGAAAAGAAGCGTATGCAACAGGAGATATCCTGTATACTGGCAGTACACAACACATGGGCTGTAAACTTACCATAAGTGAAACTTGTTTAGCTGTTAACAATCTCATTCACTTGGTGAGCATGGCCAGGCAATGATGTAAGCAGACATTTCCAAAATCAGCTCTGGCCATACATATACTTTATTCTGCAAATTAAAGATACTAAATAGTATACAATACAAGATATGACATCCATTTTTAACTGTAAAGCTGGAGGAAGTACAGACTAATGTATGGCTGTTGTGTCAGGACTTTCAAGTCTATGGGAAAAAAAAAATTGGCAAGAGAGCAGGATACCATGGAAGACTGTATTGCCAATATACTTTGCCCTAAGTGATCTATGCCATAAAGTTGATTTATAGAGACAGAAAAATCTCAAACACTCAGAGGAATAATTTGAACATCCTGGTGCCAACTCAAATCTCTACCATCTGTCATTGGCCAACTATAATATTAGAGTTCTCTTATGTCGAATGAGGGTATTTGGCTTTCCTGCTCATTAAATCTATGGCCCATTAAGACATACATTGGATGACGACAGCCTTGCCATTACAAAATGTTTTGTCTTTGGTTTGTGCAGGATATACCTTTGGAAATTTTTGGTATATGTTTGCCGCTATGGTCTCAGAACACATTAGGGTATATGTGAGGAGATTATTCAGACATCTCTGGGGTCTCTTCAAGGAAAGCTGTAGAAAGATTTTAAAAAAACAAACAAAAACCCCCCACTGATACTCAACTTCATAGTTACATAGTAGAGATTGGATGAAGACATCAGTCCATCAAGTCCAACCTATAACCCTACACTCCCCTACAGAGAAATGTAGGGAAACTTCCCTCTACTGGGATTCCTTGCAACCCTTGGCGTTCTTTCTTGGGTACCTTCCAGCCTCTTACAGCCTCCAAGGTGACATCAGCAGCCCAGATCACCAGTGTGGCCTGTGATTGGGCCTCAGCATCATTCTTAGTCATGTGGGCGGCATCAACTTGGAATTAGTTTCCTTATTTAAATATTTAGGGTCAATCATTCCTCATCTCATCTCAGTGTCATGACATTGATTCCCCTCTACATACCTGAGTGGTGACATGGGGCTGCTGATTCCCCAGATGTAGCTGAAAGGTGCGAGAGAAGCCCTGGAAAGAAGACCAGAAGCTTCTCCTTGTTGAGATTCCTGGAGCTTTTAGAGTATAAATAAACTTTTAGTGAAAAGCTAAAAAAAGAATATGCAGTACTCTTTGTTCATTCCTACATTTCTCTTGATCATTTTATCCTTAAACAATTTACTTGGTTTTCTACCTTTTATAATATAATCTCTCATAATGTGCATTTTATCCAAAAGAAAAACAAGTTATATAGTATGATCTCAAATATTATGGATATTGGGCATTTTAGGTTACATATCATACATACTGCTCTTTTACTTTGCGATACAGATTCTTGTCTTATTTTCTAGCTGGAATCTGAAAAATTCCAGTAAAATTCTGGATAATTACTGGGATATACACCATTTTTTTTATACCAATCTTGATGATTACTGCCCCACCTTGTCATGAATTAGGCACATCCTCTGGTATCCATCACGGACTACTAGGGGGGCAATATACTATGTGAGGGCCACTAATGGGGGCATTATAAATTGTAGAAGTCAGGTATTTCTAAGTGTTGGTGATGGGAGACCCACTCAGTGGTGTAACTACCGGGGAAGCAGCAGAGGCAGCTGCCACAGGGCCGGGGACATTAGGGGGCCTGGCGACGGCCGCTACCGCTACGTTTTTTTTTGTTTTTTTTTAATAGGCCGCTCCCGGCTGGAGTTACTTCAGCTGGTAATGGCCCCTACTTACTTACCGATAATGGCAGGGGCCGGGATCAGTAAGCGACACCGTGGGCCTCACAAACATCATTATTATACTCAGGGGTCTTTTCAGACCCCCGAGTATAATGATCGGCAGCCCGGGAGAGGTAAGCGAACATAACAAATAGTGTTACTTACCTCTCCACGGTCCTCAAAGGCTTCGGGGCCTACTTGTGTGACGTCTCAGATGTCACATGACCGGGGTCTGCATCCTTATGCGTCGCGACACAGGCCCCCGATCACATGACGTCCCTGATGTCATTGAAGATAGCCGACAGTGGGGAGCGCGGGGATAGGTAAGTAACAGTGTTTATGTTTGTATCCCCCTCTCGGTCTCCGATTATTATACTCTGGGGTCTGAAAAGACCCCAGAGTATAATAATTGTTAATGGGAGTTCACAATGGAGAATAATACTGGGTGATGGGGTCACTATGGGGCATAATACTGAGTGAAGGGGCCACTATGGGGTATAATGCTGTGTGCAGAGGCAACTATGGGGCATAATACTGGGTGAAGGGGCCACTATGGGGTATAATGCTGTGTGCAGGGGCAACTATGGGGCATAATAGTGCGCACAGGAATGCGGGGGGAGGGGGTTGGTCGGGGTCTTCGTCGTCTGTTGGGGGGAGGGGGGCCATGTCAAACGTTCGCCATGGGGCCCCGCCATTCCTAGTTACACCACTGGACCCACTTATGAAACCTTTGCACTGGGCCCAACAATGTGTTAAAACGAGCCTGTGTCCCTGTACCTGACTCACTTTGTTTGTAAACAAGTCTGACACCTGAACACTAATGTAAATAATTTTCTTAATGTACATCTACATATTTCTTGACTTGTAGTTTAGGATTAGAGGGGTATCGTAAAATTACCTGAAAAATAATAATTTTAAGACATACAAACCTATACAAAAAATAAAACCAACACGTATTTTAGCAATTATGTTTCAATAAGCTTCATCAAATAAATTAACAAAATAGTTAACATGTTTATGTTGGTATCTCCTAAGCATAAGTATTCAACCAGTCAATGAAATAAACATATTCTGTGATCAGTGAACTGTCTAAAAAGCCAACACAAGGTAAAACAATGCCTAAAAGTGTTGTCCTTGGTTAGAAAAACTTGACGTTTTTTTTTTGGGAAACAGTGCCATACTGGTATATGGGATGTGTCTGGTATTGAAACTTGTCTCCGATACTACATGCAAACTATGGGCAGGAGTGGTATTTTTTGTAGAAGAAGAAAAATTTTTTTTAGACCCTAAACAACCCAAGTGATGTCATTACAGGGATAATGGAACCTTGCTCCTTTTTTTTTGTAATTTCAGTTATATTACGGTGATAGTAGTAAGCAGTAACGCTTACAATGAGTAGAGTAGAGTAGAGTAGAATTTTTTTCCCGTATTTAAATATTTAGGGTCGGTCATGCTTATCTCAGCTCTTGTTGTAATTACTTTATATCATTGTCCTTTTTAACCACTGCAAATTGTTGATTTTCAGCTTGAAGGACTGGCACAGCTATACACTAACAGAACTTGTATCATTTATTTAGCTACCCATCTGGTGTGCAGCGCCTAGGGTCGTTACATGCGACATGGTCAGCATTTGGAAGCATCCATCTGTTCAGCAAAATATAATGGATATATATCTTCATCTATTATTCAGGTCAAGAAAATATGATTTTTAAGTTCATTCTTTTGTTGTTGAATGTGTTGGCGTCTTCATTGCTTATTAGGCTTGCGGGCAGTACTCATATAGTTCAGTCTTGTTTTTTTGAGTCAAAGTCAGGGTTAAATTTAAAAGGAAGAATGTTTTTTCCATAATTTATCTTAGAATCTCTTGCTTATTTAAATGCGTGGAAAACCCATAACCCAAGTAGTCAAAACTATTCATTTTTTTTCTTCACTTCATGCTACCTGTTCAAGGATAGGAAAACAGAAGAGAGAGCACCGCGCGGCACCTTGTGCATTACCCTTTTAAAGTGATTCCACAAAGTATTATTCAACATATAATCACCTTTAAGCGCTGTGAAGTGATCACAGCACTCAAATATCACTTCATAGACAAAATGGCTAGTAGCTGGCAGATCTTAACCGTGAAAACACGTATGCATGGTACTATACAGAAAAGGACCTATCCAACCAACTTCTACAGAAGTATCAAATGGATAAAAGGATCCGCGCTTACCAACCGTAGTTCTTGTTGCATTCGTTTATTAAAGCCTCACACACATCTAAAATCCATATTTCCAAGAACTACGGTTGGTAAGCGCGGATCCTTTTATCCATTTGATACTTCTGTAGAAGTTGGTTGGATAGGTCCTTTTCTGTATAGTACTGTTCAAGGATAGATCACTTTATTTTTCCCTCTATGGTGAAGATGGCAAAAATCCACCCTGCTCACGTCCAGACCATGATATAGTATGGATTTCACCACATTATACACTTGAAAAAGGAGATTTGATGTCTCTGAAACCGTCTGTGTGCTGTAAGTCTACAATAAAGTTCCCTCTTCTAAGAAGCGCTGAATTTCCATCTCTTATTTGGAGTCACCACGCCATCCTCCCCCCATGATATAGTATTGGTAGATTACCAACATTTATGTCACCTACTATCTCTATCTCCCTCCCATCATAGATTGTAAGATTTTGTGGTAGGGCCCTCTGTCCCACCGTACCAATTGGTCACCATATAGTATCATAGTTGTTTTTGTGTGTTGCATGTAAACCTTCAAGTATACTTCAAATTAATGATGCTCTAAAAACAAAAAATAATAAACTAGATCTGATAGCTTCCATTGGAAGACTAATGCCTTGCTCCTGTCTGACTGGCAGAACTCTCTAAGGTGGTTCTACTTTGATGCCTTCAGATGAGTTATGTCAGGAGTTGCTTCAAGTTTTCCTTCCGAACTGAGAAGCTTCTGCAATGTCAGAGTTCTCTGGTCTTGTCCCATCACCAGCTGAGGAGGTCTATTTAAACTTCCTTCCTTTTCAGCCACCTGCTTGCAATTATTTACCTAGTTTGGCTTCATGACTTGTGTCTTTTATATCACTGCTTTAGACTGATCTCCTGGAAATCAAACATTGGCTTGTGACCCTTGATAACCCTTGTCTTCTGAATCAAACTCTGATAGGATCTCTTGGAATATCTACCGATTGGCTTTTGTTACTGGAAATGACTTGTCTACTGATTCTGTCCTGATGTGATCTCTTTTGACTTGTTATTATAATATTTATTTCTCATGGCTCAGATGTCACAGACTACTGCCAGAGTCAACCTTCCTGATTGTCCTAGTTGAATTGTGGGCTCTGATTTTGGTAAGCTCTCACGAGCAGGGCTCTCGCTCCTATTGTTTGATATGTTCATTTCTTTGTCACATTGAAATGTTTCATATTGTCTCTTCATATGTCCTTCTTCTTCTTCTTCTTCTTCTTCTTCTTATTATTATTATTATTATTATTATTATTATTATTATTATTATTACTGGAGCATTTATTTCCTGGTGGTAATAACTTGGACCCCCCAAATTCAGCAAAGTCCATCTGGCCTTGCGGCTAGGGTCTGGGCCTATGTCTCAATGTGTACTTGATTTAAATAGTTTGTTCTACTGCTCACTGTTATCAGCCAGATTATGTGTTTTCTATTATTAGAATGTAGAACTCAACAATAACAAATTATATCCTTAAGTTACATGAGTGGCTCATAAGGCAACTATTAGGAGAAAGATGATTCAAAAGGCCTCTTGTTTAAAGGGGCTCTATCAGCAAAATCATGCTAATAGAGCCCCACATATGCGTGAATAGCCTTTAAAAAGGCTATTCAGGCACCGTAAATCTTATATTAACCCCCGGTCCCATTTTTAAATAAAAGGATAAAAACATATATGCAAAACTTACCTGAACGTGCACACTGGGCGGGGATAAACGATGCGACGCGTGCATCGTGCGTGCGATGCGTGCCGCCTGCCTCTTCTGTGTTCTTGGAGTAATGCCCTCTTCTCCGTGTCTTCTTCTGGCTTCTTCTCATGAAATCCCGCGCCTGCGTAGTAGCGCTTCCCTCCGAATCACTACTGCGCAGGCTCAGTCCCTGTAGACATACGCGACAGTACTGCGCATTCGCAGTACAATCGCGAACTGCCATTAAGTGAAATGGCAAGTGAGCCTGCGCAGTAGCGATTCGTTGGGAAGCGCTACTACGCAGGCGCAGGATTTCACGAGAAGAAGCCGGATATGTTTTTATCCTTTTATTTAAAAACGGGACCGGGGGTTAATATAAGATTTACGGTGCCTGAATAGCCTTTTTTAAAGGCTATTCACGCATATGTGGGGCTCTATTAGCATGATTTTGCTGATAGAGCCCCTTTAAACCACTCCTAGACAATGACTCTCAAGCAGAAGGAGCAGGTCCCAGCTTCTCTCCTTATATAGATAAGCTGGGAGACCTACGTGTGTGTAGACTGTCTTCTACATAGTTATGTACAATCCCTAATCGTTGGCTACACAATGGCCATGTCTCAGAATCCAAAAGCGGTCATGGAGGAGTTTATCCATTTTGACATTGGAGAGCTGATGGGGTAGGAGTCCCTACTGTTGTCAGCATTGACTATGATATGTAAGGGATTAAACAGCCAGGATCTGAGTTGTCATTCCTGCTGTGACATTATTATATCATAGGGTCGAGAACAGTTAAAGTCTAATTACAGCATTGCAATGGGTTCAAGTGTGGACTTTATCTAGATCTCCCCAAGTCTTACTTTTGTAACATTAATAAAACAAATCTACAAGTTAATCACCCTGCATATACTTTATGAACATTTCTGTTCTAAAGTATGGAAACAACTTGCCTTTTTCTTGGAAATGTCAAATTATAATGTGCTTTATATGCAAAAATGTGGTTTATACTTCTGTCATTTGTGGTTTACCACTTTAGCAGCTAAAGAGCGACTGTTCTTTAAAGCTCTATAATATCTGCTATGGGGATAGTAAATAAACTTTATTGGTGAAAGCTCTTATGCATTTTTCATAGGTCATACTATTAAAAAGTGAATATTATCTTAATTATTTATTCTTAATAAAAAGCAAAGTAACCAAATTTTGTTAAACTTTTTGCTTCCGAGCAGTAGTATTAATATTTCCATAGATCCAATGTATAATGCAAGGTCCCTCTTTTACAATGTAATTCTTTTACATGCATTTATCTCTAGTTGCTTATACTGTACTGTATAGTGCTCAAATTATGTAGGACCATACACCGACTTTCATCACTAAAGACAGTGGATTCCAAAAGGTGCACTGCAAACACGTCGCAGAGATCTACTGATGCCAAAAACAGGGATTCTTAAGCCAACTTTCTAGCAACCAGACTTCAAAACTTTGCCCTACAGCCAATGTCACTCTCATACTAGAATTAATATATGTATAATTATACAGGTGACATAATTCATTCTAAGAAGCAATATGTGGGCTAAACAATTGGCCAGTCTCTCTTTAAGGCATTGCTATCTAATCTTTACATGGTAGGTCCAAAACAAAACCTTTATCTAGGTCTCTATAAGATATTATGGAGAAAGAGGAGATACTAAGCAAATAGATCATAAGTGAAAATACCTGAACAAGGTCAGACATCTGAATAATAACTAAATAGTAACAAGGTCACGTGAAAATATCAGTAATACAGTAGGTTATATGCAGTGTACATATATACCGTGTGAATACAATATATTAAAAGTGATTATTAGTCTGTTTGTTATGTGAGGGGAGTCTGATTAAGGTCTCGCAAAGTAGACCAGATTTTTTGAAAAGAATCGCGGGTCCTGTTTGACCAGCTAATCTGCTCTTCAAATCTCATAATCTGGTTAATTTTTTTCAACCCATTCCTGTATAGACGGAGAGTCTCGCCAGTATCTTTGCCGCATGTAAATATGCTGCTTATTTACATGTTCAGTTTTTCAAAGATATTTCAAAGATGTTAAGAAAAACTGCAACAAAATCTGCAACTGTCATTGTGAGAGTCTACATGGATGGCATTGAATTCTTTTTAATATTTCTCTGAACAGAAAAGAAACCGACTCTAGCAAAGAAAGGCAGCTAGCAGGCACAGAGCACATGGCAATGACCTGTAGACTGTTCTAGCTATGATCAGTTCATAATGATTGACAAAGCTACCTGCTGGATGTCTGCACTCAGCAGTTCCCTATCTATACACTCCATATACCATGTGGGCAGTGGTGTAACTAGGAATGGCGAGGCCCCATGGAGAACTTATGACATGAACCCCCCTTACCAACGTCAAAGACCCTGACCGACCGATTTCCCCTCCCCTCGTATTCCTGCATGCACTATTATGCCACATAGTGGCCCCTGTACATAGTATTATGTCCCATAGTGGCCCCTGCACACAGTATTATGCCCCATAGTAGCCCATGCGCACACAGTATTATTCTCCATAGTGGCCCCTGCACACAAACAAATCAATGCCCCATAGTGGCTTTTGCCCCATTGTGGACACCCATGAACAATAATTATACTCTGGTGTCTTTTCAGACCCCAGAGTATAATAATAGGATACAATAGGGGGATACAAACATAAAAAACACTGTTACCTACCTATCCTTGGCTCCGCTGCACTCCCCACTGATGTCGGCCATCTTCAATGACGTACGGGACATCATGTGACCCGGAGCCTGCTTCGCGATGCATAAGGACACAGGCCCCGGTCATGTGACATCAGGGACGTCACACAAGTAGTCCTGAAGCATGCCTGGAGCCAGGAGAGGTAAGTAAATAGGGCCAGTTACCGACTGGAGTTACTCCAGCCAATAAAAAAAAAGCAGCGGTAGCGGCTGTCGCCGGGCCCTCTAATGTCCCGGGCCCTGTGGCAGCCGCTACTACTGCTACCCCGGTAGTTACGCCTCTGCATGTGGGGTTATATAACTATATATTAGGGCTCACTGGCCCATACATATAGTCAGACAGCAAATGACTCCACTAGCAAAGACAATTGTGTAGTTGCCATGCTTATTCTATACACAGCTGCCAGCTCATCCCATATTGCCCCCACTGCTTAGCTTTTCGTGTGACCCTACAGTATGTCTGGGACTTTTAACCTTCCGTGATCAGACATTCATGCTTTTTCCTTGAATATTTGTTCATTTTCTCCTCTTGGTGCTACTTATCTCCATGGCTTTCCTGTAATGTATATCATCACTGCTGTACTTTTCACTGACAGTTTTTTTCTTTAATTACATATTTCATTTAAAATCACATCCCAAATTTAGCGTTTGGTGTAATGATTTATGCCTCCTTAATGTGTTCTGAATGGATTCCATTGACCTGTCATATTCTGGATTATACTTCCCATGCTGAATGACATTTCTCCGAGAATAAAATCTCCAGCCGTTAAGAGAGATATGACGTGAGGCTATGTATAGGAAATTTAAATAGAAATTATACAGGCTGTCTGAACTAATACCAGTCAATCCTCACAAGACTCTCACTTGCTCTTTTTTTTGGTTACACGTGATATAGGCCTAAATAGCTCTATAAATATTTGCAGTCGGAAACAGCTGCAGGTATTTTTTAGTTAGGACACAAAAATAGTCTCCATCAATTCCTCTACTGTTATCTTACTGAATGACATACAAATAGCAACAATTCTCCCGATGAGCTGAACCATCGCCGTAGATTCCAGCATATAGAATGACCTTTGTGGAATAGATCCAGCCTTGTAAGGTCTTTATACAATACATTCAGAGCTGTATCACATTTTACAGGCAAAGATGAGAAGGCATCTAGCATATTAAACAGACTCAGTGCTACCGAAAAAGCTAAAATGTCTCTTTTTCTTGCTACTTAAAATGTAATAGAACTCTGCCTGTCGATGCAACAACGCTAAGTTTTTCATGTGATATAAAATATAGTTCATCATAATTTATCTGCGGTTTCCAAGACAAATAAAAGTAAGTGTACCTCAGTTTTAAGGATAAGCTACTGTATTATGCATGTGTACTAAATATGAGAAATGACATTATTTCTGGATATTATATAGTAATGAGTATTTTATAGCATTTTCCCTATTTCTAATTCTTGGTCTCCCCTGAGCTAGCGGTAGTAACTAGAGATGAGCGAGTAGTATTTGATCGAGTAGGTATTCAATCAAATACTATGGTATTCGAAATACTCGTACTTGATCGAGTACCACCCGCTATTCGAATGGAAAAGTTCGATGCAGAACCAGCATTGATTGGCCGACTGCTATACAGTCGGCCAATCAACGCTGGTTCTTCTCCTACGTTTAGAAGTCTTCTCCGTGCAGTTTCCCCATGGCGTCTTCCGGCTCTGAATTCACTCTGCCAGGCATCGGGCCTGGGCAGAGCCGACTGCGCATGTCTGCTTGTAGTATGGACATGTGCAGTCGGCTCTGCCCAGGCCCGATGCCTGGCAGAGTGAATTCAGAGACGGAAGACGCTGCGGGGACGCTGCACGGAGAAGACTTCTTGGAGGATCCAGCCCGACCCTCACTCGTGGACTTGGTAAGTATAATTTGATCGAACGTTGCCTACCCCTGAAACGAGCATTTCCCCCCCATAGACTATAATAGGGTTTGATATTCGATTCAAGTAGTCCAATATTAAGGGGCTACTCGAAACGAATATCGAATCTCGAACATTTTACTGTTCGCTCATCTCTAGTAGTAATTACTTGCTATGATGTCTCCCATAGCACGTGGAGAAAACAGAAGATGCTGCTGCCTAATTCTCTGTCTCTAGAAGCAGCAGCAGCAGCATATAAAACATTATAGAGAAGTATTGAGCAGTACTGTAGTGAATGAAGCACTTGGGGTGAGGTTAACAAAAAATTATTAGCTGCAACTGTCTCTGTGTCTGCTTCCCTTCCACTCAGCTCCTCCTTTCTCTTCTCTATACACTTCTATGTACACATCTTATTTGTATATGAGCTGACAGTCATATTGAGATACCAAAATAGATTAAGCAATAAACTCAGAGGAAGTGCGCAGGAAAGAAGGGGAATGAAGAAACGAGTCAGATAAGTGAAAAAGAGGCAGATTCTCTGTTAAGATATACTGTATAACAGAGTTTATTATATTCACTTGTACTATTGATTTATGCAATGTACAGTATGTTGCAACATTTTAGCACTTATACATGCACATGGGTATTTTACAAAACCATACAAAGTTACTTTACAGTAAAATTTTACAATTTGCATACAACAGGGAGAATAACTAGAATCCCCCAAAACCCCCATGTACCTCCTACTCTATATACCTCTAATGAACCTCTATATAATATTGTTTTAGAGGGGAAATTATGCATCACATAAAATATGAGATAGGATTACGGTAGCTAGCTATACTAGTAGGTGGATGTCTATACACTTCAAAGGTTAAAAACATCCAAGTTTCCAATGTCCTTATGAATTAGAGATGCACATTATTTAGCATTACTAAAAAGAAATTACGTTGCCTTTTTTTCCTTTTTCTCCCATATCTCCTTTTATTCATTGGAATATACCTGAACAATTGAGATTTTTGGCTATATGCTTCCTTTTTAATCAAATTAATAAACAACAATTATGTTTTATTTTTAGTATTCTTTCAGGCAGGATAACTCTTTAAATATAAATACTGACACATACTGACAACATATACTTACCTCCTTTTGTATTGTAATTAGAGATGAGTGAATAGTATTCGAAACTCTACTTTCGAATAACTCGCTCCATAGGAATGAATGGACCCGGCCGGCCGCTGTAAATACAGCGAGAGCTCCTATACAGGAGGTAGGGACTATTCACTACAAGAAGCGCTGTATACACAGCTATGGGGGCCGCCATGATGCTTTATATCCCAATTAGGCCATGCCTTCGACATGTCTGCCAGAATGTGACATGCAGTATAATACACTGCACTACTTAGGTAGTGTATGGTACTATACAAGTGATTTGAAGATTGCAAGTTCAAGTCCCTTGGGGGGACTAAAAAATAGTAATGAAAGTTTTATATTGAAAAAAAAAAAGTAAACTCATAATAATACATGAATCCCTCCCCATTCTGAAAACATTACAAATATATTGAGTATTGCTGTGTCTGTAATGACCCGAGCAATACAATTTTAATGTTATTTTCCCACAAAAGTAATGATATAAAAACAAATCTAAAAAAAAATATTTTTTTTTTGTCTGTCGTTCACTGAGACAATGTTACAAAGAGGAATCAAAGTGTGTTATGTCCCCCCCCAATGAAATAAATAAATACAGTTACATTGATGGAAAAATTAGAGACTTATAGTTTTTGGTATGTGATGATATAAAAGAAAAAAAATTTATGGTCATTAAGGCCTAAAATTGTCCATCACTAAAGGGTTAAACTGCATTGTTACTGACGCAAGTTTTATATATATATGGTCTTACGGTAAAGCTACACAATCTGTCCAAACTAAATAGATGACTTGGGCAAAAAAGCTGTGTTTCTAGGCAAGTATGGCTGAATTAGATCTACTAAACTGCTCACATAGCCAAAGAAATTATACTGTACTCGGAGTCAAACAAGACGAAGAAACAGAAGGTTAAAGAGAAATCGCTGGGGAATTTATACCATTATATGTAATTACTGAGCTTAACATTCACATTTTTGCTTGGAACATTCTCCAAACAACAAACAGAGTGCATGGTTAAGCATAAATAATATACCTCTAAAACTCCCCGAGTAAATGGCCTGAAAAACAAACACAAGACAGCCTAATGTAGCAATCAAGCCGCCGAATTACATGCCCCCTACGTGCCTGCAACGCGAAAGCCAGCGAAAGAAAACAGCTGAAACCCTGTTAAGAAAGAAGCTAGAATAAACATGAACTTTGTCCTGACAGTATGCCTACTGTACTAAAGTGGTAATCTACAGTAATTATTCACAAACTGTGCTAAATATTGAAATATAAAATGAGTCAATAATTGAATGAATGAATGAATGAATGAATGAATTTTATTTATATAGCACTAACATATTCCGCAGCACTGTATAATTTGTAGGGTTAAAATACAGACAGAAAGATACATTACAAAGAAAGTTATTTCACACAATGAGACTGAGGGCCCTGCTCGCAAGAGCTTACAATCTATGAGATAGAGGGGGTGACACAAGAGGTAGCAGGAGCGGCATCGGAGGTAGCATTGCTTATACAGTGGTCAGACAATTGTGTAATAGAGGTTACTGTCATTACATAAACATACAATAATCGATTATTATAAAGTCCGTATAGCTGCTGAAATTGCCAACAGAAAAATTAGATGCATAAGACAACACAAATAACTTCTATATACTGTATTAGACTGTTTAGAGACGTCCAATTGGACAATATGTAAGACCTTTATAGCACCACTCTTGTCTTTTGTCACAATGTAATATTGTATCTCAGTCCAGTTCTTGTTATGGGAATGTGTCATCAGAAAATGACCTATTGTTTAGTTCAACTTTTTATTTTAAACAGAAATTACCATGAGTTTTTAAATATATTTCCACATATACAGATGTAGCAAAGTTTAACTGACACACTTTTCTTGACACTGATAACTTGCTGCAGTGTGGTATCACACAACAAAAGCCATTGAAAAGCTATTGGGTGTCACACATTATAGAGTAAGGGAGCATTCACACGGCGTAACGTCCCGCGAGATTTGGCACGTGTACGCCGCGTGACCCTTTGCGTGCCGTACACGCTCCCATTCATTTCAATGGGAGCGGGGAGCGTATGCGCCGCGCTAGTTTGCGGCCGTGCATTTATTCACGGCCGCAAACTAGCGCGGCACATACGCTCCCCGCTCCCATTGAAATGAATGGGAGCGTGTACGGCACGCAAAGGGTCACGCGGCGTACACGTGCCAAATCTCGCGGGACGTTACGCCGTGTGAATGCTCCCTAACTGTTGGGATAAAAAGAAGAAAAAAAGAGGAGAAAAAAAGTAAGCTAAAGCCTTGCAGTTTTTGCTTTGGCTACTTGGAGTCTATACAACTCTATCTATCTATCTATCTATCTATCTATCTATCTATCTATCTATATATATATATATAAATATACACACACACACACACACACACACACACACATACATATGTAATATATCTAGCAAACAGATAGAGGGAAAGATTTGTGGAGAGAAGATACCTCCTGTTAAGGTGGCTCCTCTCCACTAGGTAATGCACTGGAATCCATATCCGGGTTTTGGGTGTAATTATAGACCTGGGCTCAAAGTTCTAGTCCTGGGTTTGGCTAGAGCCAAAGTTGGAGCCTTAATACTGTCCAGATAGGAGGGAGTGGCTACCTCTCGTTCCTACTTCTGATGGTGGAACCTGAGCTACAAACAGTCTGCCTGTGTGGAGGCTAAAAGTGGAGACAAGCTGCTAAACTGGTGAGCATGTGGGATTGTTTCTAATCACAAAGACTGTGTCATATTGCTGGACTTTCCTGCCACTTGGCTGAATTAAGCCATTTTGTGTTGTCTTATGCTGCTTAAAGCTATTTGTGTTTGGACTTTGTGAACTCCTCTAAATAAAGCACCAGTGTGAATTTGCAGAAAGTCCTCCACGTGTTCTATTTGCCTGGTAATCAGCCCCAAGGTATATATGTATATCTATCCTTTTACACTAGGTAATGGCCACAGCTCATCTCCCTCCTCACTGCTCATAGCTAGTGAGACCAGTGTAGCCTTCACAGTGCGACTACAGACCTGGCATCCGTTGTAATAGTTACAGCGGATGTCGGGGAGTGTAGACGCCGGCACAGATGCCTGCAACATCGCTATGTGCCTGCCCTGCATGAAGCCAGCAGCGGCAGAAGCTATGCTGCTATTCCAGAGGGGAGGGGGAGTAGCAGAATAACAGGAGCTCCTGCCGCTGCTGGCTTCATGCAGGGCAGGCACATAGCAATGTTGCAGGCATCTGTGCCGGCGTCTACACTCCCCGGCATCCGCTGTAACTATTACAACGGATGCCAGGTCTGTAGTCGCACTGTGAAGGCTACACTGGTCTCACTAGCTATGAGCATGCACGCAGGGCCAGCGGCATCTCGCTGCTGGCTTTGCATATGTAACCCCACCCACCAATGACGCAACAAAGCCGGAAGACAGAAGAATTTACAGCAACGAAGACTGGTGAGTATGCGACGTGGGCCAACCCCTTTAAGGCTAAAGCCCCATGTTACAGAAACACTTTTTTTTTTTTTTTTTTTTGTAAAGCCGAACCAGGCGCTACAGAAATGGGAGATATCTAGGAAGCTCTCATATGTCTTCCTTCTGCTCAACTCACTCCTGGTTTGGGCTTAAACTGCTGCAAAATCTGCAAAATAAAAAGCAGTTTCTGCATATTGGGACCTCAGCTTAAGGCTAAGGCTCCACGTGGTGTCTTGCAGCAAAAATGCAATGCAGGAAAAACTGCAGCAACAATGCATTGCAGTTCTTTCCGCAGCGCTTTAGACAGAAAGTTCACAGACGTTTCCTCTGCAGACTTTCTGTTTCAATTATACCTATGGAGTAACCACTGGCATATCCATAGGTATAATTGCTTTACTGCGATTTCCAAAACCATGCCTGTTTGGAATTTGCCGCATGTCTGCACTGTGATTTTAAGATAAGATAATCCTTTAATAGTCCCACAATGGGGAAATTTCAGTGATACAGTTTCATAGATGGTACAGTAGTATATAACAAGAGAGAAAAACACATACAAGCTCATGACAGATAGAGAAATCCTAGGAATCATAGCAACTAAAAAAGAAAAAAAACACAGACACACTGCAGGATCATTTAGTTCTCTGTGTGAAGTGATGTTAATAATACAGCCCGACCGTGGTTGGAGGACATGAGGAGGGGGGTCACAGCATGTAGATATAACAGGCAAAAAACGTTTTTTTGTTTGTTTTTTGCAGAGGTGGGGGACATATGCAGCTATCATGATAACATGTGGCAGTTCCTTTGGTAGATGGTGAGATCTCATGCTCACAGCTGATAGTTCGGTATCTTGCATCAGCGCTATTGTCCATTAACCACAAAAAAATGCCCCAAATATCCTTCATCACAAGCCCTCCTCTTCCTTTCTTCTTGCCACTGTGTTCTACTGTCTGAAGCCATCCAGGTAGACAGGGTGCTGCTCTCTTGCCAAGCTTCCATAAACACATGGGTAGGTGGGTGATGGAAGGTTCCCAGGTTGTAACAGAGTCCCACGTGTCCACAGTAAAAGAAAGAAATACCAGTCAGCTGTAGGCATCTTCACACATCCGCAATAGACTCCAAAAATCATCTCCTTGAAAAGAAGAAGTCCACACTTTCATGTAGGTTTCTCCTCCATGCCACATGGCGTCCATGCTGTCCTTAGCTCCTGGGGGGATGGTAACAGGCACATGTGCACAGGAAAAACGCCAGGTCTTGAGTCATTGTCCATGCTTAACAATAGAAACAAAAGGAACAAAATACACCACAGGATCTTCCATTTGATTTATAGTTGCTAATTCATAGTGCTAGTTTGCTTGGTTACAGGATTCTTGAAGATACAGAGAAAAAGAGTGAAAAAGAAAAGATAAAGGTTGCTCCCAACTTGGAGCACTGTATCAGGCAGCCACACACAAGGCGGCGCCAGGAAGTATGCAAAGTGGATTTTTAGCAGCCCTCTGATGGTCCCTTGGAGATACCCTTTTGGAGGGAGTTCAGATGCCAACTGTCCCAATTCAAAAGACGGTTGGTTGCTGTTGTTTTATGATGGATATTTGTGCTCAAATTACCCCCTGGCGACTTGGTGATAGTTAAATCCAGGAAGGTAATAAATGACTCATGGATTACAGACGTCAAGAACAGTCCCACATCATTAATATTGAGGATTTTAACAAAATCAGAGAATTGTTCTTTAGTCCATCTCCAGAGGATCAGTACGTCATCAATAAATCTGACCCATAATTCAATCCGATTTGTAAACTGGTTCAGGGCCTCCCTGTGTTGCAGATTTTGAACTACACCCAGGAGTAGCATCAAAAGGAATGGGAAATCTAAAGGAAGCTCCTATACTCCTCCCTTCTGCTCAATCCTATCCTGGATTTGGCTCAAAAAAAACCTCGGCAATATCTGATACAACAACAAAAAAAATCAGATTTTCCGCAACATGGGGATTTAGCATAAAACCCTTTAAGATACAAATCAAGGAACATCTCTAGTGTACAGATACCTATAATTGATATAAAGGATAGTAAATTTTGGAATACTATTAACAGTGACTCATGTGAGATGACTGCCTTATTATCATGTACTGAAAATACAATATAAAAATATATAATAAGGAAATAAAAATAGGTTACAGAAAAGAATGTGTCAGTATCTGTTCTCAAATAGTAAGAAATGTATAGGTGATACATAAAGACTAGAGATGAGCGAACACTAAAATGTTCGAGGTTCGAAATTCGATTCGAACAGCCGCTCACTGTTCGAGTGTTCGAATGGGTTTCGAACCCCATTATAGTCTATGGGGAACATAAACTCGTTAAGGGGGAAACCCAAATTCGTGTCTGGAGGGTCACCAAGTCCACTATGACACCCCAGGAAATGATACCAACACCCTGGAATGACACTGGGACAGCAGGGGAAGCATGTCTGGGGGCATAAAAGTCACTTTATTTCATGGAAATCCCTGTCAGTTTGCGATTTTCGCAAGCTAACTTTTCCCCATAGAAATGCATTGGCCAGTGCTGATTGGCCAGAGTACGGAACTCGACCAATCAGCGCTGGCTCTGCTGGAGGAGGCGGAGTCTAAGATAGCTCCACACCAGTCTCCATTCAGGTCCGACCTTAGACTCCGCCTCCTCCGGCAGAGCCAGCGCTGATTGGCCGAAGGCTGGCCAATGCATTCCTATGCGAATGCAGACTTAGCAGTGCTGAGTCAGTTTTGCTCAACTACACATCTGATGCACACTCGGCACTGCTACATCAGATGTAGCAATCTGATGTAGCAGAGCCGAGGGTGCACTAGAACCCCTGTGCAAACTCAGTTCACGCTAATAGAATGCATTGGCCAGCGCTGATTGGCCAATGCATTCTATTAGCCCGATGAAGTAGAGCTGAATGTGTGTGCTAAGCACACACATTCAGCACTGCTTCATCAAGCCAATACAATGCATTAGCCAGTGCTGATTGGCCAGAGTACGGAATTCGGCCAATCAGCGCTGGCCAATGCATTCTATTAGCCCGATGAAGTAGAGCTGAATGTGTGTGCTAAGCACACACATTCAGCACTGCTTCATCAAGCCAATACAATGCATTAGCCAGTGCTGATTGGCCAGAGTACGGAATTCGGCCAATCAGCGCTGGCTCTGCTGGAGGAGGCGGAGTCTAAGGTCGCTCCACACCAGTCTCCATTCAGGTCCGACCTTAGACTCCGCCTCCTCCGGCAGAGCCAGCGCTGATTGGCCGAAGGCTGGCCAATGCATTCCTATGCGAATGCAGACTTAGCAGTGCTGAGTCAGTTTTGCTCAACTACACATCTGATGCACACTCGGCACTGCTACATCAGATGTAGCAATCTGATGTAGCAGAGCCGAGGGTACACTAGAACCCCTGTGCAAACTCAGTTCACGCTAATAGAATGCATTGGCCAGCGCTGATTGGCCAATGCATTCTATTAGCCCGATGAAGTAGAGCTGAATGTGTGTGCTAAGCACACACATTCAGCACTGCTTCATCAAGCCAATACAATGCATTAGCCAGTGCTGATTGGCCAGAGTACGGAATTCGGCCAATCAGCGCTGGCCAATGCATTCTATTAGCCCGATGAAGTAGAGCTGAATGTGTGTGCTAAGCACACACATTCAGCACTGCTTCATCAAGCCAATACAATGCATTAGCCAGTGCTGATTGGCCAGAGTACGGAATTCGGCCAATCAGCGCTGGCTCTGCTGGAGGAGGCGGAGTCTAAGATAGCTCCACACCAGTCTCCATTCAGGTCCGACCTTAGACTCCGCCTCCTCCGGCAGAGCCAGCGCTGATTGGCCGAAGGCTGGCCAATGCATTCCTATGCGAATGCAGACTTAGCAGTGCTGAGTCAGTTTTGCTCAACTACACATCTGATGCACACTCGGCACTGCTACATCAGATGTAACAATCTGATGTAGCAGAGCCGAGGGTGCACTAGAACCCCTGTGCAAACTCAGTTCACGCTAATAGAATGCATTGGCCAGCGCTGATTGGCTAATGCATTCTATTAGCCCGATGAAGTAGAGCTGAATGTGTGTGCTAAGCACACACATTCAGCACTGCTTCATCAAGCCAATACAATGCATTAGCCAGTGCTGATTGGCCAGAGTACGGAATTCGGCCAATCAGCGCTGGCTCTGCTGGAGGAGGCGGAGTCTAAGGTCGGACCTGAATGGAGACTGGTGTGGAGCGATCTTAGACTCCGCCTCCTCCAGCAGAGCCAGCGCTGATTGGCCGAATTCCGTACTCTGGCCAATCAGCACTGGCTAATGCATTGTATTGGCGTGATGAAGCAGTGCTGAATGTGTGTGCTTAGCACACACATTCAGCTCTACTTCATCGGGCTAATAGAATGCATTGGCCAGCGCTGATTGGCCGAATTCCGTACTCTGGCCAATCAGTGCTGGCCAATGCATTCTATTAGCTTGATGAAGCAGAGTGTGCACAAGGGTTCAAGCGCACCCTCGGCTCTGATGTAGCAGAGCCGAGGCTGCACAAGGGTTCAAGCGCACCCTCGGCTCTGATGTAGGAGAGCCGAGGGTGCACTTGAACCCTTGTGCAGCCTCGGCTCTGCTACATCAGAGCCGAGGGTGCGCTTGAACCCTTGTGCACACTCTGCTTCATCAAGCTAATAGAATGCATTGGCCAGCACTGATTGGCCAGAGTACGGAATTCGGCCAATCAGCGCTGGCCAATGCATCCCTATGGGAAAAAGTTTATCTCACAAAAATCACAATTACACACCCGATAGAGCCCCAAAAAGTTATTTTTAATAACATTCCCCCCTAAATAAAGGTTATCCCTAGCTATCCCTGCCTGTACAGCTATCCCTGTCTCATAGTCACAAAGTTCACATTCTCATATGACCCGGATTTGAAATCCACTATTCGTCTAAAATGGAGGTCACCTGATTTCGGCAGCCAATGACTTTTTCCAATTTTTTTCAATGCCCCCAGTGTCGTAGTTCCTGTCCCACCTCCCCTGCGCTGTTATTGGTGCAAAAAAGGCGCCAGGGAAGGTGGGAGGGGAATCGAATTTTGGCGCACTTTACCACGTGGTGTTCGATTCGATTCGAACATGGCGAACACCCTGATATCCGATCGAACATGTGTTCGATAGAACACTGTTCGCTCATCTCTAATAAAGACCAACCCTTTCCATAACCCTACAGGGGTCCTCTGCAATTGATCTGCACACAGTGGGTTTCGGGGATGACAGATTGTGTTTCCTCTGCACCCTATGCCGTCAACCAATAGTAAATATCACCAGACTTCAAGTTATAGCAGCTTTCTACTGCAGTCTGCCTCCGTATTAATGAATATAAGCACAGTGTTTGCCATTGAATGTTAATTTTTTAGTAATGTGTATTGATATGTAAAATAGGCCGAGACCTATTTGACTTGCAGATGATAGGTGCAATAAAGTTAAAAGTTCAATGTGAAAAAAATGTGTGAAATAATTTTAATAATTGAAAGTAATTGTATTATCATGCATAAAATAACATTGAAATGAATGCTTACAAGATATTGTGCATTGTCTGGGTCAATGAATGTGTGTATGAATTATTATTTGTTATATTTTTCATAAACTTGGATAAATTTATCAACCTTTTTCCTACAAATTTCTAATTATGAAAACAATGACCTATTTTCTTCCCTCCAAGGATCTCACCATGACTCAGAATCTCCTCATTAATCATAACTGTATATTTATGGTGAACTAGTTTGAAATATAATCTGTCATAACATCACCATTATTTTGAAAGTAATTATTCCGAATTAACATTTTTGTTCTTTTTTCATATTATACCAGTTAACCTACTTGACTTTATTATTCAGGCTGAAAAATGCCGGATTTATTGTAGACTTACTTCCAAGCAGATGCAATAAGTAAGCGGTCTAGCCAAAGCAATGTAGTTCGTGAGAACCTGGAATATGGAAAATGCAAAATACAAAAAAATTACTGAATGTGGCCATGTGTGTCATGTAATCCCCAACATAACAATCCTGAAAATCCTCCATAAAATTCAGTAATTTTCTGCTTTACAATGAGAGCTTTGGCAAAATAGCCCATATTGCAGGGACATAAAGGGGTTGTCTGTGAGGAGATCATCACTTCTATTATCTTTGCCTTGTCTTGCAGCTTGGCTACAATTTTCTTTACATTTCAGTATCTTGTTCTAAGGAGTTGTAAAAGGGCTTATGTTTTGTGGGCAAGCTGTAGTTGTTAGTAATAGCATTTGATGATTTTTTTTCTTATTCAATTTTGTTGGGAGGGAGAAGACCAAAAACAGTGATTTAGGAAAGCAATAAACATCATGAAGCTGATGCCTATTGCCCCTTGTCAGGGAATAAATTTTCCAAATCCAACACTCAGAATAAGATAAAATAAGATTATTCTACCATAGGGAAATTCGGTGTGTTACAGCAGCATAGATACTACAATAATAATACAAGGAAAAAAAAAACATACAAGATGCTCCGATAGAAAGATGTAAAGAAAAAGGAGAGAATAGTAGGAGGCATATCAAAAACTTCAGGATCATTTAGTTCTCTGTGCGGAATGATCTCCGCCTAGCCTGATGTTGATTGTACAACCTGACCACAGTTGGGAGGAAGGATCTCCGATAGCGCGCCTTGAACCCTAGAACAATAATTAATCTGCCAAAATCTATTAAACTGCTTGAGTTTTTATAATCTCACTGTCTCATAGTCTCACTGTTCATACAGTAAAGGTCACTGATTTGGGGGGTGGGAGGCGCCACAAATACTAACAATAAGAAACCAGCATTTTCAATTGTATCAGCATCTGCAAAATGAGGAGGCCTGGTTGTAACATATTACAGCCTTTGTACAAGAGTCTCAATTTTATAAATCCTCGATTAAAAGATGAATCAGCAAAGTCAAAGAGGAAAGTAGAAAACTCCTTCATATGACGTAGTCTCAATGTTATGCCAGAAAAGCTATCGTACTTAGATGGCTTCACGACCTAAGTCAGTTTCTATGTGGAGGAAGCTTTTAAATTCTGTTCTCCCTGTTAATCAGATAATACATAAGGGAAGAAGATGTCCTTAAAAGTATAGGGGCCATGGTGCAGTTCTTGTCTATCTCAATACACGGCTCCTTCATTTCGATCGGCCACAAATTAATTTACCTTGTGAGGGATGGAGAGATGCCAGCAGTATCCACCACTTCTCTGTTCTATTGAACTGTATCATTGATAACAATACTTGACTGCCAGTTGATCATTTACTTCTTCCCTTTAGGTTAATGGTTGTGCCATATCTTATTCTCTGCAGGTTAGTTTGTGCTGATAGTGCCACTTACTGGCTGTGAACTGGTAGGGAATGGTAGTATGGCCATATATATTTCTTTTCTTCTCTTTTCACAGGAATTTGCTTTATGATGCTGCTTTTATTAGTGTCTGGTATACAACTTCTAATAAAACAAGTTAAAGAAGGGGGAAAAAAAGGGAATTAGAAAAGTCTGTTCATGTGTTTGTACATCAGGATTAGATTTCCTTATGATCTTGGTCGCTCTCCACTCTCTCTTGTTCAGTTACGTCCTTCTTGTGCTCAGAGACCCACAATTGCCCACAATACTCTGTGTGGCCGTATTAGTGATTTGTGTAGAGACATAACTATGTTCTTATCATGAGCATTATGTCTCTTGTCGCATCCCATGATTTTTTTTTGCCTTGACAGTAGCTGCCTGTCACTGGTTACTAAAGTTTATTGTCCTCTTTTTAAGTCTTTTTTTCCGTGGCAGTCACACATAGTACTTTACTATTAACCATATATTCATACATTTTGTTTCCTCAATAATAATGAATAACCTAACATTTGTCTGTTAACCTTTATTTGCTAGATCTCCTTTGATGCTTCCCGCATCCCCAAATCTCCCTGTAATATTTTACTATCCTCCTTAGTCTTGATTTCTTTATAGAGCCTAGTATCATTTGCAAGTAAGGGGGAACCCTGCTCTTACCAATAACATGCAGCCTCTGTTTCCTATTGCTAAGTCACTTTTCCAATCCCAACATTCACATTATGCATACCAATTTTTAATGTAAAGCAGTATTGAAAAGTGCACATTGGTGGACAGAGGGCGAATCTCCTGCATGTAACTGTTCAGGACTGTAGACTGTGGCATCTGAAGAATTAAAGGGGTTATCTAGGGTGTTTCATCAGACCTGGGGGTTCTGGGCTGGTTCCGACCCCAGATCACATGATCAGAATCTGGTCCCCAGTCACTCCACCTCTTCCCTCCTCTCCCATTTTCACAGGTTCCATATTACATGGCGGCTGGCTGACTGTAATAGAACCAAATGTCATGATGTTTCTCATCTACGAAGCAAATGAAATATTTATTGTTTAGGATTTTTTGTCTACTTCACCAGTCCAGCAGTAGGCTAGATAACTACCATTTTAATATAACGATACAAATACACAACTGTTTGTGTAATGAAAAGTTATAAAAAAAAAAAATTTCAGTATAAATTTTTTTTTTTGTCAATTTCTTCATGGTTTTCTACATCTCTGCTTGCTGTCATTCACTGCTTACATCTAAGGGCTAGAGATGAGCGAGTACTGTTAGGATCAGCCGATCCGAACAGCACGCTCCATAGAAATGAATGGATGCACCTGGTACTTCCGCTTTGATGTAGCCGGCGCGCTTAACCCCCCCCCCCTCGCGTGCCGGCTACATCCATTCATTTCTGTGCGAGCGTACTCGCTCATCTCTACTAAGGCATAAAAAGATGTCCATGATTATGTGATGGTTGCACAGGTATAAGACGCTTTATAGGTATAACACAGTATATTGCTGTTGTGCCTTTTATGTACCTGTGCACTTGTGTGACCGTCTCATGACAAATGCATGTCCAATGGAAGTAAGCTAGAAATAACAGCAAGCAGAGATCTAGAAACCTGTGAAAATGCTACAGAAAATATATTGGCAAACAATTATATGCTGAGCATTTATAGAATGGACAACCTATTTGAAGTCTACCTTATGGAATATGAATTATACTGGTTACTTTTGCAAGCAGAAACTTTCCATTTGCATAGAAATTATGTCCAAAAATACCAGTGCTGTTATGTAGAAATTTTATTTGTAACAACATTGATAAAATTAAATCTGTATTTGCAAGGACAAAGTCAACCATGTGAAGTACTTGAAGTACTGTATATAGATTGGAATGAATTTTATTATATTATAAAACAAGAATAGTAAGAAGGTAATTTTACTGCCGTTCTATTTTCACAATAAAAAGAACATAATAACATAATCGGGAAAAAAAATCTGTGAAAGTAGAAGGATATAGACAGTAAGGGAAGATGACATAAGGTAGTAGGGGACAGTAATATAAGGCAGTGAGGGAAGGTGACATAAGGTAGTAGGGGACAGTAATATAAGGTAGTAAGGGAAGGTGACATAAGGTAGTAGGGGACAGTAATATAAGGCAGTGAGGGAAGGTGACCTAAGGCAGAAAGGGAACATGACATAAGGTAGTAAGGGAAGATGACATAAGGTAGTAGGGGACAATAATATAAGGCAGTGAGGGAAGGTGACCTAAGGCAGAAAGGGAACATGACATAAGGTAGTAAGGGAAGATGACATAAGGTAGTAAGGGAAGATGAAATAAGGTAGTAGGGTCAGGTGACATAAGGCATTAAGGTAGGGTGACATATGGTATATGACAATGACATAAGGCAGTAATGGAAGGTGACATAAGGTAGTAGGGGACAGTGACATAAGGCAGTAAGGGAAAGTGACATAAGGTGGTAAGACAAGGTCATATAAGGCAGTAAGGGAAGGTGACATAAGGCAGTAGGGGACAGTGATATAAGGCAGTAGGAGAAGGTGACATAAAGCAGTGAGGGACGGTGACATAAGGTGGTAAGAAAAGGTGACGTAAGGCAGTGTGGGAATGTGACGTAAGGTAGTAAAAGGTCTTAATTGCTTCAATTTTTGCCACAATAGTGTCATCTTCCTAAACACCAGCATCAATCATGCGATGCAACATCTGCTGGTAGAATGTATTTTACATGGATGATATTGATGTATTACTGTTGGAGACAAAGGATACCACAACCTTAACCTTACCCATAGTGTCCTTGTAATTCCCACTTCTTTTATTTTTATCTTAGTACAGAACCAGCGGTGCACAGGGACAATATCAAGCGCAAGATCATGTTGTTACAGAGCTCTGTCATTAATACAGTTATATATTCTTTCTTAGGAATTTCCTTAAAGAAAATAGTTTTCAGAAATGGTGGAAAATGTATATAATACATAGGTGAATTTTGTAAATGTGTAATACAAATATTACATGTTCTATCAAAGATATGTAATTGGTGCATTTTACATTGTGAATGAAGTTGCCTATTAGCCAAGTGTCACTCATTGTTGCAGGAATTGTTCAGCTAATAATAGTTACAATCACTGAATAAAGAATGGAAGCTAAAATGTAACTTTAAAAGGTGAAAACATAAAGGAATTCCCAAATAGGTTAGGAAGTGTAAGTATTCAAATTCAATACCAGGTGTAAATGAAATCCAAGACAGCACCTGAATGGATTGAAAATCCCATGTCATACAAGGACTATCTATTGTTACTTGGCAGTCCAAGTATTAATTAGGGACCTCAAATAGGTGACTATCTGCTCATACGCAAAAGGATAACTTGTCTGTTTAGACAATGTATATTATGAGTACAATTACCAGAACATCAACATTCTGCTACATTAGTAGCGCCTGCGCCCAGTCTCCGCTTCGTGGGTTTCCATCTTCTGCTGACAGGAGACGGAAACCTGGCATTCAGTGTCCACTGGTGCGTGCCCATGAGCATCTTCTGGTCTCCACGGCCAAACCGTTTATTTTATTTTTTTTTTATTTATCCTGCATGTCCGACTTTGTGTCCAGTTAAAAAAAAAAAAAAATTTCGCCACGGAGAGCAGAAGACACTCACAGGCAGACACTTTGCAAATCCATTCAAATGAATGGTTTTGGAAACTGCCTGCCAGTTTCAGTCTCCTGTCCAGTTTCTCGGGCAGGAAACGGAAACCTGCAAAGCAGAGCCCGGGGCAGGTGTGAACCTGCCCTTAGGAGTAGCTGTTTAAAGTCTATTTTGTATGCCAGCTTGTTAATTTACAGCAGCTTCCCATATTCAGTGTAGGACTAGACATTTCCCTATAATTAAATTGAGGCAGATGAGCTAAAGACCCTCAACGCATTTCCCCCTTCTCATAAACACGTGGGGCTCATCAGGAGGTAAGAAAGGAGCAGTAACAAGAAATAGCTACCCTTCCTAGCGATCTTGCAGTTATAACTGCATGTCCTGACTGCCTGATGGTGGGATCCAGTATTTAATGTGTATGAGACAATAACAGTTACTTGTATACCAGATCACAGTTGTGTATAAAAATAAAGATAGACATACTCACTTCGCCAATTCTCCTTTTTCACTTCTCAGTCAATCGATGGCCACAGGGGTAAGATTTCTCAGCCAGTAATTGGTGAAATGTCTATGGTAAGAGAAGAGACGTCTATGGTACAGGTGCAGCACTGGGACCCAATGATGAGATTGGGGAGATGAGTGTGCCGTTTATTTTTTTTCTGCTTCATTGTGAACTGTCTTAAAATTCACTATTCTCTGGATGACCCTATTACGTTACAGAAATAACTCTTGTCTCTGGAAAACCATCCATTTGATGATACAGTACTGTGCAAAAGGTTTAGGAAAAATGCTAAAAAGTAAGAATGCTTACAAAAATAGAAGTGTTAATCCTTTTTTTTTTTTTTTTTTTTTGTCAATTAACAAAATGAAGTGAATAAAAGAAAGAGGCAGGGAGGTTGTTACAAACATCTTGAAGAAATAAGCACAGATCTTCTGTGGATGAAGGCTGCTCAGATTCTTCTATCTCTTGATGTAATCCCAGATAGACGGGATGATGTTGAGCTCAGGGCTCTGTGGGGGCCGTATCATCAATGCCAGGATTCCTCCTCCAAAAAGGCATCAAATATTAATGTAATTAATATTTCTCTTTTGTTTAGTCACTTTATTTTGTTAATTGTTTATTTAACTCATAAAGTGTAAATTTAACCTTTGCTACATCTGTAGAGTAAAACTTAGCTATTCCAGATATGATACAGTCTCATGATATCCCGTATGTGTCTGTATCTGTGATACAGTATATGAAACTTTGTTTTTGGCAGGACAAATCATACTTCATAATGGCACCATTTAATATTACATGCAGAGTACTGGGTAGCTAAAAGAAAAAAATAAGAAGGGTGTAGAATAGGAGAAAAACACAATTGTGCCATTTTCTAGAAGACTTTTTTTTTAACTTGGTTTCATTGTGTGGCAAAAGTTACAAGTTACGAATATTCTGCCCCATTGAATTGGCAACTACTGAATGGTTTCATGAGAAATTCATTCATGGGTCTTTATTAGAGATGAGCGAACACTAAAACGTTCGAGGTTCGAAATTCGATTCGAACAGCCGCTCACTGTTCGAGTGTTCGACCGGGTTTCGAACCCCATTATAGTCTATGGGGAACATATACTCGTTAAGGGGGAAACCCAAATCCGTATCTGGAGGGTCACCAAGTCCACTATGACACCCCAGGAAATGATACCAACACCCTGGAATGACACTGGGACAGCAGGGAAGCATGTCTGGGGGCATAAAAGTCACTTTATTTCATGGAAATCCCTGTCAGCTTGTGATTTTCGCAAGCTAACTTTTCCCCATAGAAATGCATTGGCCAGCGCTGATTGGCCAGAGTATGGAATTCGACCAATCAGCGCTGGCTCTGCTGGAGGAGGCGGAGTCTAAGATCGCTCCACACCAGTCTCCATTCAGGTCCGACCATAGACTCCGCCTCCTCCGGCAGAGCCAGCGCTGATTGGCCGAAGGCTGGCCAATGCATTCCTATGCGAATGCAGAGACTTAGCAGTGCTGAGCCAGTTCTGCTGAACTACACCGTGTGCCAGTCAGCCCATCTGATATAGCAGAGCCAAGTGTGCACACTCGGCTCTGCTACATCAGATGGGCTGACCGGCACACGGTGTAGTTCAGCAGAACTGGCTCAGCACTGCTACCAATAGGAATGCATTGGCCAGCCTTCGGCCAATCAGCGCTGGCTCTGCTGGAGGAGGCGGAGTCTAAGGTCGGACCTGAATGGAGACTGGTGTGGAGCGATCTTAGACTCCGCCTCCTCCAGCAGAGCCAGCGCTGATTGGTCGAGTTCCGTACTCTGGCCAATCAGCGCTGGCCAATGCATTCTATTAGCCCGATGAAGTAGAGCTGAATGTGTGTGCTTAGCACACACATTCAGCTCTACTTCATCGGGCTAATACAGGGGTAGGGAACCTTTGGCTCTCCAGCTGCTGTGAAACTACATCTCCCAGCATGCTCCATTCACTTCCATGGGAGTTCCCAGAACAGCAGAGCAAGTATGCATGGGAGTTGTAGTTTTGCAACAGCTGGAGAGCCGTACGTTCCCTACCCCTGGGCTAATAGAATGCATTGGCCAATCAGCGCTGGCCAATGCATTCTATTAGCGTGAGCTGAGTTTGCACAGGGGTTCTAGTGCACCCTCGGCTCTGCTACATCTGATGTGCCGGTCAGCCCATCTGTTATAGCAGAGCCGAGTGTGTGATGTAGCAGAGCCGAGTGTGTGATGTAGCAGAGCCGAGTGTGAATATAGGAATCCATAGGAATGCATTGGCCAGCGCTGGTTGGCCAGAGTACGGAATTCGACCAATCAGTGCTGGCTCTGCCGGAGGAGGCGGAGTCTAAGGTCGGACCTGAATGGTGTGGAGCGATCTTAGACTCCGCTTCCTCCAGCAGAGCCAGCGCTGATTGGTCGAATTCCGTACTCTGGCCAATCAGCGCTGTCCAATGCATTCCTATGGGAAAAAGTTTGTCACAAAAATCACAATTACACACCCGATAGAACCCCAAAAAGTTATTTTTAATAACATTCCTACCTAAATAAAGGTTATCCCTAGCTATCCCTGCCTGTACAGCTATCCCTGTCTCTTAGTCACAAAGTTCACATTCTCATATGACCCGGATTTGAAATCCACTATTCGTCTAAAATGGAGGTCACCTGATTTCGGCAGCCAATGACTTTTTCCGATTTTTTTTTTTTTTTTTTTTTTTTTTTTTTTTTTTTTCAATGCCTCCGGTGTCGTAGTTCCGTTCCCACCTCCCCTGCGCTGTTATTGGTGCAAAAAAAGCGCCAGGGAAGGTGGGAGGGGAATCAAATTTTTTTGGAGTTTGCCACGTGATGTTCGATTCGAATCGAACACCCTGATATCCGATCGAACATGTGTTCGATAGAACACTGTTCGCTCATCTCTAGTCTTTATCAAAGCTGAATGGAGAATGAACACCTCTGTAGATCTGTAATTGGGATCTGTGCAACAAAATAAAGTAAAACATTTTTCATGGTTGGATGAAATCGTCATCAGGCATTTAAAAAAATTAAAAATCCCATTAAATTTTAATAGTCTGTGGGGCTACACGGTGGCTCAGTGGTTAGCACTACAGCCTTGCAGCGCTGGAGTCCTGGTGTTCAAATCCCGCCAAGGGCAAAAGTACATCTGCAAGGAGTTTATATGTTTTCCCCGTGTTTGCATGGATTTCCATCCCATATTCCAAAGACATACTGATAGGGAAAAATGTACATTGTGAGCTCTATGTGGGGCTCACAATCTACATTTAAAAAAAAATAAAAAAAATTATAGTGTACTAGCAAGAGGACCCAGCTTCGCACGGGTATATTACATTTTTTGTTTGTGTAGTGGCCCCATAAGAATTGTCCAATTTTGCAATGGTGTATTTTGTATGTTGTTTGTGTGTATCCATAAACGTCACATGATCATGTGTATCTCATTTTGGATATCAGTGAAAAACCTGTCATTAGTTGTTGTGGATGCCTGTAGCAAAGCTGTGTGTATGTGACCTTGTGTAACAGTGTCATCCACAGTGCCCTGCCCCTTTAAAGCTGACATACAGGATTGAAGAAAAATGGCTGGGTTGCTATGGAAACCTGGATTAAAACTCTAACGTGTGGTACTCTGTGCAGAGCCGTCTATCTAATCCTCCAGCATATGGTACTGTGTGCTGAGGCACGTATCTAATCCTACGGCTTGTGGTACTGTGTGCAGAGGCACGCATCTAATCCTCCGGCATGTGGTACTGTGTGCAGACGCGTGTATCTAATCCTACGGCATGTAGTACTGTGTGCAAACCTGCATATCTAATACTCTGGTGTTTGGCACTGCGTGCAGATGCACGTATTCAATCCTCTGGTATGTGGTACTTTGTGCAGATGCATATATTGAATCCTCCCCTGTGTAGTACTGTGTGTAATCACATGTATCTAATCCTTTGGCAGTGGTACTATGTGAAGACATGCGTATCTAATCCTCTGGCGTGTGGTACTGTGTGCAGATGCACGTATCTAATCCTCCCCTGTGTGGTATTGTGTGAAGAGGCGTGTAATTAATCCTACAGCATGTGGAACTGTGTGTGGAAGTGCGTATCTAATTCTACGGCATGTGGTACTGTGTGCAGACACGTGTATCTAATCCTATGGCATGTAGAACAGTGTGCAGATGCGTATATCCAATCCCCCGGCATGTGGTACTGTGTGCAGACGCACGTATCTAATCCTTCAATGTGTGGAACTGTGTGCAGAAGTGCGAATTTAATCCTCTGGTGTGTGGAACTGTGTTCAGACACGCATATCTAATACTTTGGCATGTGGAACTGTGTGCAGACGCATGTATCTAATCCTCTGGCATGTGATACTGTGTGCTGTCATGTGTATCTTATCCTCTGATGCGTGTATCTCTGTTTGGATATCAGTGTTGGATTGTGCATGTGAAGTAACTGTGTGAATTGCAGTTGGAATATAATGAAAGACTTGCAGGTTTCTATTGGCTAAGGGGGGGGGGGCATTGTGTTGGGAATGCTGTATCTCAGCAACGGTACGTCCGAGCGAGTTGGTGTCTCGTCTTTAACCTTCCCAGATACCTGAAGTATCTCTGTACCAAATTTGTTGAAGATCGGTCCAGTTGTTTGGTCGCACATAGAGAACAGACAGACATACCAACAGAAACTCATTTTTATAATATAGAGAGATGGTCTACAAAGTTCCATAGTACCTTTGTATGTTATGAAAACGTGGCAAAAAGGAACACACAATCTAAAGAGCACAGTTACAGAATAACATTGTTTTCTATCTTAATCCCACTTTTACTTGTAGTTATAGCAGATGTAGCAAATTCAGCACAATTTGTCACTGCATTGACTGAATGAGATCACAGCAGGTGTTACTGTCTCTCACTTTGTAACCTTTGCAGGTCATACAATATGATGTACATTACTCAGCAGACTGTGACAGTGGGTACAGCAGTAAATATTTCATAGGCTAAAGATTATATACAATTTACTGGTCATCATGAGTTTTAATGAGTAACGTTCATTGTCATCCATTCAGCCGTGGTATTATGTCTTTTTATCGAGACTTCCTGTACAGAACAACTTACAGTGTGTAGAGTCTAACAGATCATGTATGTTCTACTGGGAATTATGTGAAGGGAATAAATAAGTCTTCCTTCATAAAAAAGGAAACTTACTCGAGTGCTATTTTTTCGAAGTCAGCTTCCTATTGATCAATGCTTGGTTTTCTATTAAACCTACAGACGCTAGGATTAGAGATCAGCGAGTAGGTATTCGATTGAATACTATGGTATTCGAAATATGCATACTCTATTGAATACTGCTAGCTATTTGCAGTAAATATTCTATTCAGAACCAGCGTTGATTGGCCGAATGCTATACAGTGTATAGCATTTGGCAAATCAACGCTGTTCTGCCGCAGGCTCGTCCTTGCTAGTCTGGAGATCTGGCAGCTTGCTGTTACAAGGGAGCTGACTTTTTCTCATAGGAATGCATTGACCAGCGTTGATTAGCCAGTGCACAGCGTTCGGCCAATCAACGCTGGTTCTGCCGAAGGCTCGTCTGTGAGGAGGCGGAGTCTAAGATCGGACCACATCAGTCTCCATTGTGGTCCGATCTTAGACTCCGCCCCCTCACAGATGATCCTCTGGCAGAACCAGCGTTGATTAGCCAGTGTACAGCAGTTGGCCAATCAACGCTGGTCAATGCATTCCTATGAGCAAAAGTCAGCTCTCCCGACTAGCAAGGATGATCCTGCTGCACAACCAATTGCTGGACACCTCCTGCTTGGCCTGAAGAAGACACCTGCCCAGTGTTGAAACACGTAGCCATTTTAAGCTGTTGTTCATGTCCTTGGAGCAATAAAACATAACCAATTCATCTTAACCTTGCACACGGTTATTTTTATTTTCACGTTTATTACGGATTTTGCTGCCATTAGCGCTCTGTCAGTTCCCAGTTTTTCTATATATCCTTTCCATTTTACATCACCACCCACTGTGTGGGACGGTGTCTGGGTAAGAGCTGAAATTGGCCTAGTGGGCTCCTGACTGGAGTCTACTATTACTACCAGACGGGCACCAGGTCACCATTTTTTCACTTCTCTCGGGATTCGATTCGATCGAGTAGTCAAATATTGAGGCTCTACTTGAAATGAATATCGAATCTCAAATATTTGACTGTTCACTCATCTCTAGCTAGGATTAAAGTCACACCTGAACTCGTTTTCCAAGAAAAGATGATCATTAGGTTATTGTGAAGTGTGAAGCAGGGAACTGGTTTGACTGGGTGAGAGGACAAAGCCGTGGGTCAGAATCGGTACTATGTCTCTTTAGGGATACTACCATACACCAAAACAGCTTTCTGTGAATAGGTGTTTTTTGTTGTTGTTGTGTTTTTTTTTTTTTTTTGGAAGAGACCTTCTGTTTTGCATTCAATCCCATGGTCTCTAGGTCTCCTAGAAAACAAGGAATTGATCTATAGAGACCTACCTTCAAAAAAATGGTGCTAGGAAATCTTATAGGAATATTAATTTCCCTACTTTCCAGCTAAAAACATACTTACATTTCCCCCATAATTGAACCTTGAATGATTTGTGGTCTTCAGAAAAAATTTGCCTAAGTTTAGAAATAAGGGTTGACATTTACTGTAAATAACTCTATATGTTTCCATAGGTTTCATGTAGAATTTTGACGCCATTCCAATTACTTTAAGGTAAATGCTCATGGACAAGGTTTGAGCTGTTTTTGGTGAAAAAAAAAAAAAAAAAAATTACCTGTTGCCATTATTGAATAAAATGTTTTACCCACATCCTTTTAATTTATTGGTGCAAGTTTGATAAAACCTACAGTATTTTCTTAGATTCTACAAATGTTACAATACAGAAATGAAATTATCCATGTATGTAATTACTAAGAATTCACCAGTCCATGCATTGTAGCTCTTATATCTGTAGATACTATGCATAGGAAACTGTAGTAAATGTCAGTGATATAAAATCAGGTGAGGCTAACATTGCATTGCACATTCCTATAGCCTTGTCCATTTGTCTATCCTGAGGTTTAGCCTTGCCTGTAATGTTACCCTAATTCTGAAATAAATTATACAGTTTTAAAAACTGCTTTAACATTTCCTCCTGTTTTATTCAGACTATTCTGTTTCCATCAAACATACAGTATGTGAACTTAGATCCTTGTAATAGAAAAAGCAGCATCTCCATCTGCTAGATATGAACACATAATGAATGTTGTATTTCAGAGCACCACAATAATGGGAAAAACAGAATATTTTCCTAAAAGATAACTATATTGCAGGTTGGTAATAGTTATAGTTTAGGCTTTCTTGTCTTGATTAGAGATGAGCGAACAGTGTTCTATCGAACACATGTTCGATCGGATATCAGGGTGTTCGCCATGTTCGAATCGAATCGAACACCGCGTGGTAAAGTGCGCCAAAATTCGATTCCCCTCCCACCTTTCCACCTTTTTTGCACCAATAACAGCGCAGGGGAGGTGGGACAGGAACTACGACACTGGGGGCATTGAAAAAAATTGGAAAAAGTCATTGGCTGCCGAAATCAGGTGACCTCCATTTTAGACGAATAGTGGATTTCAAATCCGGGTCATATGAGAATGTGAACTTTGTGACTATGAGACAGGGATAGCTGTACAGGCAGGGATAGCTAGGGATAACCTTTATTTAGGGGGGAATGTTATTAAAAATAACTTTTTGGGGCTCTATCGGGTGTGTAATTGTGATTTTTGTGAGATAAACTTTTTCCCATAGGGATGCATTGGCCAGCGCTGATTGGCCGAATTCCGTACTCTGGCCAATCAGTGCTGGCCAATGCATTCTATTAGCTTGATGAAGCAGAGTGTGCACAAGGGTTCAAGCGCACCCTCGGCTCTGATGTAGCAGAGCTGAGGCTGCACAAGGGTTCAAGCGCACCCTCGGCTCTGATGTAGGAGAGCCGAGGGTGCACTTGAACCCTTGTGCACCCTCGGCTCTGCTACATCAGAGCCGAGGGTGCGCTTGAACCCTTGTGCACACTCTGCTTCATCAAGCTAATAGAATGCATTGGCCAGCGCTGATTGGCCAATGCATTCTATTAGCCCGATGAAGTAGAGCTGAATGTGTGTGCTAAGCACACACATTCAGCTCTACTTCATCGGGCTAATAGAATGCATTGGCCAGAGTACGGAATTCGGCCAATCAGCGCTGGCTCTGCTGGAGGAGGCGGAGTCTAAGATCGCTCCACACCAGTCTCCATTCAGGTCCGACCTTAGACTCCGCCTCCTCCAGCAGAGCCAGCGCTGATTGGCCGAATTCCGTACTCTGGCCAATCAGCACTGGCTAATGCATTGTATTGGCGTGATGAAGCAGTGCTGAATGTGTGTGCTTAACACACACATTCAGCTCTACTTCATCGGGCTAATAGAATGCATTGGCCAATCAGCGCTGGCCAATGCATTCTATTAGCGTGAACTGAGTTTGCACAGGGGTTCTAGTGCACCCTCGGCTCTGCTACATCAGATTGCTACATCTGATGTAGCAGTGCCGAGTGTGCATCAGATGTGTAGTTGAGCAAAACTGACTCAGCACTGCTAAGTCTCTGCATTCGCATAGGAATGCATTGGCCAGCCTTCGGCCAATCAGCGCTGGCTCTGCCGGAGGAGGCGGAGTCTATGGTCGGACCTGAATGGAGACTGGTGTGGAGCGATCTTAGACTCCGCCTCCTCCAGCAGAGCCAGCGCTGATTGGTCGAGTTCCGTACTCTGGCCAATAGCACTGGCCAATGCATTTCTATGGGGAAAAGTTAGCTTGCGAAAATCGCAAACTGACAGGGATTTCCATGAAATAAAGTGACTTTTATGCCCCCAGACATGCTTCCCCTGCTGTCCCAGTGTCATTCCAGGGTGTTGGTATCATTTCCTGGGGTGTGATAGTGGACTTGGTGACCCTCCAGACACGAATTTGGGTTTCCCCCTTAACGAGTTTATGTTCCCCATAGACTATAATGGGGTTCGAAACCCATTCGAACACTCGAACAGTGAGCGGCTGTTTGAATCGAATTTCGAACCTCGAACATTTTAGTGTTCGCTCATCTCTAGTCTTGATATAATTTTATAGAGCTACTATTTTTAGCAATTCTGTTTTATGTGGGCAGCACCGCACCTCCCATGAGGCGACCTGAAGCGACCGCTTCAGGCTGCGCTATGCCAGGGCCCTGGGGGGTGGCATTTTTGCTTACCAGATCCAGTCCAGAACAAGCTGTCCTGGATTGGCTTAGCGTCACCATCTCTGCAGCCCGGCACGGGAAGCGAGTGGTGGTTTGGGGAGGTCCTGCTCCAGCGGCCTCCCCTCACGCTCAGGCAGAATGCAGGTCCTCTCCCTGCCTGCTCTCTGCCTGCTAACGCTGCTCTGCCTGCTCTTGCTTCACCCCGCCCCCTTTGCTGTTGTCCACCTCGGGCAGCAAAAAAGGTAGGTTCACCCATGTATGTGGGACCTGATGCTACTCGTCTTCCTCAGTCTAGCAACTTCTACACCGCCTATAGATAACTCTTTTAGTGACGTCAGAATCAATATTTTGACACCCATGTTGGTTGGTGACTACACAGCTTATAGAAGTAGTATAAAAATGTCCCCAGCATTTGGGAGACTAAGTTTGGTAATTTACCTTCTCAACTTAAAGAGGCATCTGGATAAATTAAAGGTGAAAAAATAAGACAATGGAATAAAATTTATGTATATCCAAATAATCACTAGAGGGTCATACCAATGGTCACCAAGATCTGTAGGGGAAAAAAATAAATGATCAACATTGATATACAATATTTAAAGGGGTGTTATTGAAAAACTTTCCCCCTATCCTCTGAACTACTAGATCAATAGGGGTCTCTGTTATACAAGGAGACCTCTGTATTAGAGATGAGCGAGTAGTACTCGATCGAGTAGGTATTCGATCGAATACTACGGTATTCTAAATACTCGCACTTGATCGAGTACTACTAGCTGTTCGAAGTTAAGATTCGATGCAGAACCAGCGTTGATTGGCAGAATGCTATACATTGCCAATCAACGCTGGTTCTTCTCTTACCTTTAGAAGTCTTCTCCCTGCGCAGCGTCCCTACGTCCTCTTCCGGCTCTTCATTCACTCTGCCAGGCATCGGACCTAGGCAGAGCCGACTGCACATGTTCGCTTGTAGTGCGGGCATGCACAGTCAGCTCTGCCCAGGCCCGATGCCTAGCAGAGTGAATTCAAGGCCAGAAGAGGATGCAAGGACGCTGCGCAGGGAGAAGAATCTAGCTCAACTCTCACTCATGGACATGGTAAGTAGAATTTGATTGAATGTTGCGTACCCCTGAAACGAGTATTTCCCCCCATAGACTATAATGGGGTTCGAACAGTGTGCGGCTGTTCGAATCGGATTTCGAACCCCGAACATTTTAGTGTTCGCTCATCTCTACTCTGTATTCAATTTTATGGGGCTGCAAGGAACATGTGGGAGATGTACTTGGCTTCTCTTCATCTGTCCCATAATGATTGAAGGTGCAGTACACATGTGGCCCCAGTTGTTGTGATCAGTGGGGGTCCCATCATTCGTGTCCCTACTCATCTAGTTGACAGTAGATAACCTGTTCTTACCTGAATAATCTCTCAACTTTTATTTGTTCATTGAGCACCAAGACAATGGACTATTTCCTTATGAGAAAGATTTGCAAGTGACAAAATAACCCCTAATAGACCCCAAGTGACTAATTTTCAAAATGGGAAACATTGAGATGGCGCACAGTGTGTGATCACCTTTGAGTCCTAGCCAACAAGTTCATTGTATAATGAAAAATGGAAATTTTTTCCATAACAAGCATCACGGAACCATAGTTACTGTATTCACTGCATTCTTCCTTCATATCCTTGGTCTTGACATAAGGTATTCACTAAATTTGCATTTCTTCATGTTGACATTTGTGTTGTTTATATTTTCTTCTGCATAAATAAGCCTTTGAGAAACAAATTACTATAATTTCGCTCAATTTGCTTCTTTTTGGAGTAAATAGGGCAGTACAGAGATCAGAGTGCAGATTTTTTAGATTTTCTACCACAACTTTCGCTTTACAGTACTTTTAATATGATGTCGAGTCAAATCAAGAAAGTACGCAGGAATTAAATGAACTGGACTTTATGCCGTAGTTTCCTACGACTTTGAAGATCATGTCAGCTTTTTCAGGTCATAGACCTAAACAAGTGCTCGAATTTACGAACTATTTTAGGACTTTGTCCTCAAAATAGGGTCAGTCAGCTAAAGCAAGGCATAGCTAAGAGGAGGATTTCTCCAATAAAAATGATGTATTGAGCTTCATTTCAATATTAACCCTTTCAGTCTATTTCTATTACTCCCTGCCAGCATCACCTTCCAGGTCACATAGCTTCTGTCATTTGCAGCGACCCCATACTAGCAGTATAATGTCTTAAATGGCAACCTAGAGAGAATCTACATTGCATTAAATAAAAGAACTGAAGTATCGTCTAGGAGCTTTTTTTTTTTTTTTTAACTAAAAATAATGTTATATTGTCTTGGGCAGTAAATCTGTTTGATGTGACTTGTAGTGGTAGATATTTTCAGGCAAGTTTCAGGTAAGTTTCAGAGATGTTGATGTCCAGAACCAAAGAGACAGGCAGAAATTTAGTAAAGGTTGAAGTCTAGGTCAGTAATTCAGGCAGATGTCAGTGAAGGTGGCACAGAATGGTTATGGTGGTGAGGCAAAGGTCAGGACAGGTGGAACAGGTGCAGAGTCAGAAATACAAGCAGTGGTCAAACACAACAAAATATGAAAAACTATGGTGAATACTTTTGTAGAACACAAAGTACCTATTACTCAGACACTGTGTTAGGACTGTGTGGCAACTGCGGCCGAGGGGTCGAGTCGCAGCCCGTCTCTCTGCGGTAGCGTATTGTCGCCTGTCACTCCCTCCTTGTACCGGCAGTTAGGTTTAGCAAGGGTTAAACCCTCTTGCAGCCGGACGGTGTGGTCAGGCTGTGACTGACAGTCGTGTCGACCAATCACCTCCATCTTGGGCAGCTAGCTTGGCCAAAAGTGGACCGCCCTTTCCCTTTATAAAGAGGGAGGTTCCTCAGCCCGCTGCCCTAATATCAATTCACAAATGCACTGCGTGTGCTTAGGCTAGCTAGCTAGTTAGAAATTTTGTTAGGCAGATTGTAGTTCAGGTAGAATTCTATTTCTTAAAAAAAACTTTAGTTGGTAGCTGCTTGGTGTGCCTCAGGAAGCCACTGTGTGCACACTAGCTAATTGTGGACAGTCTAGCACCAAAGTGCTGTCTAGACTGAGTCCTTGTGCAGCTGCTCGGACCTACACAGGTCGCTGTGATTGTACAGAGAGAACTAGGGTGTGTAGAGGGCTGGCAGTGGCGTCTAACTGTCAGACCCTGTTCACACCAGGGTGCTTCTGTGGTCCAGAGCCCAGCAGGCTCCTTAGGGTTTCATTTGTTTGTTTTTTTAATAAACCCAGCAAACCATAACACACTGCCTCATATAACATGACTGGTGACTGATGCACACTGTGTCCAGAGCGCTTGTGCTAGCCGTTGTAGAAGCAGGCAGGGTATGCATGTGCTCTCTTAAAATGATGTTTCCCATTGTGCTCAACCACTTACTGTCCAGAATTGATCAAATGCATACCAAGTGCTAAGCAGAGTATCCGACCTGATCTTTAATGTGTAATGGGCAAGAGGTCTTCTTCTGTTTTCTAATGGCAAAAAGTTGCAACTAACCCTGCAACCATTCTAGAAAATATGAAATGGTGAGATACCTGTCAGATTTTTTTTTTCCCCAATATTAAAAAATTGAATTCATTTCCGTTTTTCAGATGCATTATGTGCATATGTCCAACAGGGCTAAATATCTCCGGAAGTATTTCGAATACCGTAGTATTCGATCGAGTACTACTCGCTCATCTCTAATTATTAAACTGTCTAGTCTTTATTCCTCCAATTAGTTGACCTAGCTTACCCCAGAGAAAGCCCCAAAATTTTGGTATCTGGTGTCACAACTTAAGTCAATGCCAGTTTCTGGTAAGCCATGACACTTTATTACTAGAGATGAGCGAGTACTTTTCGGATCAGCCGATCCGAAAAGCAAGCTCGCATAGAAATGAATGGACGTAGCCGGCACGCGGGGGGGTTAAGCGGCCGGCCGCCGTCAAAGAGGAAGTACCAGGTGCATCCATTCATTTCTATGGAGCGTGCTGTTCGGATCGGCTGATCCCAACAGTACTCGCTCATCTCTATTTATTACTAAACCACTCAATTTTAGCATAGAAATCATAAAAGTTGCTTTGGTTTTTATTGACACAAATTACCGTATGTCTGAAATGTCCCATTTTGCTAAGTAAGTCTCTGGTCTTGGCCCTAAATCATTTCTTTGACCTAGGTGAAAATGTAGACAGTGATGTGAAAAACAAAGTTTGTCCCATAAAGTTTTCCTCATTGTAGAGATTTCAATGAGAATTACAATAGTGGAGGTGTGAGACTGGTATTATTCATGGTCAGTTCTCCGGTTTTGAGCTACTAGGGGGATACATTTACTGGCACTATTCTACAAAGTGTAGACAGTAATTCCTCATGGAGAAAATATTTTCAGAATTTTTACATTTGATATTGAATGGCATCCAAAAATCAAAAATAAAATACGTGGTTGCCTTACAGATATCAGTTATTTACATGTTTGTGTGAATATTTGGGTAGGGAGAGACTAAGCCAGAGATGTTTCTTATCTATTTTAATATATTCTTCATATTTGCTTTAATATGTAATTTGGAGAATGGACACAAGCTACAGCAATGATAGTATGACTTCTGCTGTTTCTCAGTGGAAATAATTCTAAAAACTGTTGAAAAGTGCAGAGATCCTACTGACATATGTGTTATGAGAGGTGTCAGAGTCTGTCTCCTTCAGTCATGTAAAGCAGCCATCAAGCTTTCATTTCTCACACTTATGGGCTAAGATGTATACAGTGTACACTGTGCATCTTAACTTGTCAAAAATTAAATTGCTTCTGGCTTTCGAAATTCCTCCATTCAATGGGACGTGAAGAAGTCAGCTGGAAAAATGTGAAAATTTTGCAGTTCACTCTATGAATGGGATGGAAAGGCTGCTCTTCTTAGAGACAATGTATTCGCAGAAGGTCTATCGTGGGAGTCAGGCGCTACTTGTTCATTTCTGCGAAGACAGAATAATGAAGTGTCAAATGATAGAAAGACAGTAAAATACCTGCAGTACTCTATCATGAGATTCATGTATGTACTGAGCAGTATACAATAAGTTATGCTATGTGAGCAATTAAACAGCATGGTAGATCGATGGTTAGCATGGCGGTTTTACACATACAGAGAAAGAGTCCATCTAGTGTGATATCTGCTTGGATGTTGCATGTAATTGCCAGACAGCCATAGTTGCTCCACTGCAAGGGAACATGGGAAGAATATGCAAATCTGTCTCCCAAGATGTAGACAGGGAGACAGTGCCTCTGTTATGCTGCCCTCTATAGCAAGCACCCTGAACAACATGCCCGACTTCCCGACTATGGCTGTATAAGTCTCCACACACCTGAGAAAGTGGTCTCTCCCTAAGGATAGACGTTATCCCCAGAATCTGGTCTCTCAGCCTCTCACTTAAACCAAATCAATTCTCTCTAGGCTGTGCTGATGAAGTCCAAAGAGACAGAAACGGTGCCGTCCGTAGCTGAGAAATTGATTTGGTTATAACCTCGCATCATGCAGTAAAGATTTCTGGGAAGTTGGGCATGTTTGCATAGTCTTCCCATGTTCCCTTGCAGTGGAGCAACTATGGCTGTATAAGTCTCCACACACCTGAGAAGGTGGTCTCTCCCTAAGGATAGACGTTATCCCCATAATATGTATGTGAGTGGCAAAGTGACTCTTGGCATTCATTAAACTTATATAGTTAGGGTCTTTGTTTTTTTTTTTTTTGTTTTTTTTTTTACCCCCTATCAGTATGTCTTTGGAGTGTGGGAGGAAACCACACACAAACATAGATGCAGATGTTGTCCTTGGTAGGATTTGAACCCAGGACTCCAGTGCTGCATGGCAAGTGTTAACCACTGAGCCACCATGCTTCCTCCACCCATATACTTAGGGTCTTTATGAATGATCCACATTAAGATCAGATGTCCTGACTTTTTTCTTTACAATTTTTTTGGTGTAATTCAGAATTCATCGTTAAGGATCACAAGCTATCACAAGCAAATACATAAAGGATTTACATACATCCGGAATTTCCTCAGTCTTAGCAATTGCACTATTATGCTGTAGCCAAAAAGTCTATTTTTCTGTTATATCTATAATTGGGGCATATTCATTGGTACTCTCGAGTATTGTCAACTGAACATCCAGAAAACACAACAGACCTAGAATTTACTGTTTTGGGGCTGCAGCAGATGTACACCATGGTGACAGATCCTGCAGGACTTACAAATTCTTTCATACAGTATATAGCTGAGCATATGGATAGCTACTGTATCGACCAACTATACCATTTTGACATAGTTTTATCATTCTTTTATTTTATTAGATGTTTTCTCCTAAGGCTTACTGCCAACTTCTTGAAATACAAACTGGTTATCGATGCTATTCCGGCAGCTGATCTTATCTCGACACCACAGTGAAATTCAATTATATATTAGAGTTCAGCACTCGAGGAAAACAGTGTTTCTATCATTTAGGCTGCCCACTACAATTGTGTGTTTCAGTAGAGCATTTTTTTCAATGTAGCCGGGGAAAGTTCTCAATGTTTTACCTAAGACACTGTTCAAGTTTTTGGAGGCAATGAGTATATACAATCTCCTATAGATGGATAAGTCCAATATACATAAACAATATTGGTGTAACAAAGATAACTGTGTACAGCTAATATGGGAGGAATATGCAAATCTGTCTCCCAAGATGTAAATAGGGAGACAGTGCCTCTGTTATGCTGCCCTCTATGGGAAGCACCCTGAACATCATGGCCGACTTTCCCAGAAGCCTTTACTGCATAATGCAGGGTTATAACCAAATCAATTTCTCAGGTACAGACGGCACCATTTCTGTCTGGTTGGACTTCATCAGCACAGCCTAGAGAGAATTGATTTGGTAGAAGTGAGAGGCTGAGACCAGATTATGGGGATAACGTTCATCCTTATGGAGAGACCACCTTCTCAGGTGTGTGGAGACTTATACAGCCATAGTTGCTCCCCTGCAAGGGAACATGGGAGGAATATGCAAATCTGTCTGCCAAGATGTAAACAGGGAGACAGTGCCTCTGTTATGCTGCCCTCTATGGGAAGCACCCTGAACATCATGCGTGACTTTCCCAGAAGTCTTTACTGCATAATGCAGGGTTATAACCAAATCAGTTTCTTAGCTATGGACGGCACAGTTTGTCTGGTTGGACTTCATCAGGATGGACGTTATCGCCATAATCTGTGTACAGCTAAGTAAAGGAACCAAAGAAGATAATTGAGTTCTCTACAATATATATTTTTGCATATTTTTCAACATAATGTATCAACTTGCTATATAATAACCTGTTTTCTAATTGGTTTATTGATGGGGTTGCATGCACTAAATATACATTGTGTATGTCAAAAATGTCTTTTCTTCTTTAACAATGTAAACTTTCAGGACTATAAAGCCTGCCAGTGGAAGATTCTGTAATTGGAGCGATATAATATAGAATCAGTACTGCTTATACAATCATTGCTCTTATAGCCTGTCATTAATGTACAGAGCACATAAAAGGCTTAAGATAAAGCCCTTATAATGTAGCACTTATTGTAATGCAGAGACTAAAAACGTTTCCACCAATAGGCAATGAAAAAAAAAAAAGATATAATGCACAAAAGGTGAATGTGATAAATAATTTCATGTAACTAATTGAAATGAGAGGTGTTTTGGGGTCTTGTGGGTGGAAGGCTTTTCTCAATATCTTTAGTTTGTTTTATTCGTATTCGCCAGTTGAATCTTTTATACTGTACAGTAATTATTTTCTGTAGCACAAACCAAAGTTCATCGGGTTCTTCTGAAACAAGGATGTTATTCATTATACCTCGACTGGAAATTCAGCTCAGTTGGGCACTAAATGAATATTTGCTTAACTTGCTTTACTTACTGAGCATTCGTTGCTTACTTTATCTTTATTTCTTATATATATATTTTGCCATAATACAGCATTTTCAAATCTATTTCTTATGTCATTTCATGTCAATCTAAACCCTGCCATTCTTTAGTAAGCTTCATTAAGTAATTTTATGAAGAAGTTCAAGTGTACATGGCTGACAGCCTGCGCTTTAATTAATGAATACCTGTCTGCAGGGCAAGGGAGCACTTGCACAGTGTTGGCATATTGCCATGAGTTTGTAAAAACCACCCAGTTGGAAAGGGACATGTGGTGTGATAAAAAGCTGCAGAGAGGGATCAGACAAATTTAGCAATAATTCCATTTGTTACCAATTATTGTCATTATGATTTTTTTAGATCTAGAATTAAATGAAAATAAGGATTATGTAAATGAACTCTGGTACATACAATTGAAAATGAACCGTACCACTAAGACACTAAGCTCACACTTGAAAATTCTAGTAATGAAATTCACTTATCAATTGAATCTTTCACTTCCAGACTACTCCTTATTATTGTTCCTTGTACTCATTTACACTTATAACCATAAGGCATCTTTCATATTTCTTCAAGCGTTCCTTGTGCACGTACATCTTACTAGTCGTATAAATTGTACTTTTAATTGCTTGTCATACTGCAATATTTTGACAGTTTGCACCCACAAAGCAAGTTCTAATGTAAAGGATTTTTTTTTTTTTTTTAGGAAAAAGAGATGAACACAACTGTTAAAATCTAGTGATTCTTCACAATGTATTATTTTGATTCCTTAAGGATTTCAACTCTAGTGAACTCATTTTATCATTAAAAATAATTGTATGCATTTTCAGAATGGTTCCAATGAGAAATGTGTATTGATAGCCCCCCCCCCCCCCATTACTGACGGAGGAATAGCCATCTATGTAATATATAGAAATAGAGTGAATGTGCTATGTCAAGTGTCTGCAGATTCGAAAAAAACAAGAAATTATATACATCTAGTGAGAAAATTGTATAGGGTACCTAGATACAGTTATATTTCTGTTTTGGGCTACTCTTTGCCACTCCCTATACAATGTTCTATACAATAAATATCTTTACAATAGATTCCTTTTGCCCAGCAACTAGTTCCTTCAACCCGACTCTTACACCTGCACACTGGGCTTGATATAGGGATATAAGTCACTGCTCGACACTTCTGGTTGAGGATTATCTCTCTTGTTAAAAAAAAGATCACGTCTTGAAAGAGTGTTGAGACAACCCAATAACATTAGCGGCTTGTCTAGCCCTGCCGAAATCAGAAGTTTCAGCTGAAATTTAACTTTGACAGCCCCTAAAAAGTGGCAGATTTTTGTTTTACACTAGATTTTCCTACTCATTCTCTAATACCATCCACGAGTAGAGTCCTATGGCTACCAAGGTAATAACTATCATAGTCTTCTTTCTGTTCTCAATTTTGCTCGCCTATCCTTGGATTCCCTTTACTACCACTCCTCTGCCCCGTCCCAAGCTGCTAGGCACCATTGGAGCTGCAATATCTGTAGTCCTGAGTACCGTATACCCATGGGCTATATGATGGTCCGATAACTTTATTCCTTACATAAAGGTGTTGTCCACTCATAAACAGTGTTAAGTATTTAGTTCTTTGTCTAGAAGTAGAAAGACTTATGAGGAAAATATTCATTAATAAGGACATCTGGAGAGGTGTAAATGCGTAGTTTCTGCGATAGTTTTAGAAAGCTTTTTTATGTTCCGAGGCTTTTAAAGCTATTAGGATGTTTAATTGAATTAAAGAGCGGTAACTCAGGAGTGAGGAAAGTAGCGGCAATGCAAAAATTCACATTTGTTAACACTATAAACACTTTACCAGATTTACATAGTCCATATATTATCAATAGTAGCTTAAAAGGAAAATGATCATGTATCAATAGTTTGTAGGGGACATTAATTTATTATTTATTTATATAGCACCATTAATTCCATGGTGCTTTACATTTGGGGGTTACATACAATACACAAAATATACAGGTAGATATAATACTAACAGTGACTGACTGGCACGGTGGGGTAGAGGGCCCTGCCCGCGAGGGCTTACAATCTATGGGGAAAGGGGGATAAAGACAGAAGGAGAGGGGGAGACTGTACAGATGGTGGTGTGGTGATTGTGTTATTGGAGGTTGTAGGCCTTCCTGAATAGGGGAGTCTTCAGGGCTTTCTTGATCCTGTGATTGTTGGGCTCAGTCTTATGTGTCTTGGTAAGGAGTTCCAGAGTATGGGGGATGCACGGGAGAAATCTTGGAGATGGTTGTGTGAGGAGTGGATGAGAGTAGAGCGGAGTAGGAGGTCATTGGAGGATCTGAGGTTACATGTGGGCAGGTAGCGGGAGATTAGTTCAGAGATATATGGAGGGGACAGGTTTATTATGTCATACATTTCTATGTATGTTGTAAGACAGTTAATAACTTTGTTGTTACATTACCAGTCCATGACGGGTTTGGGCTGTCATATAGTATATATTCTCCTTCTAACAGTAATACAATAAGACTGCTTGGTTATACCTCCATTGTCAGAGATATTTATACAGTATGTTAAGTAAAACAATGGAGTATTATGTCACGTAAAACCAATAAAATGTCACCTATATGCTGAGACACACTGTAGGTTTCCCATTTTAGTGTCTTAGGATATTTGATATAAAAGATTTCCAGCAAGGGTCCCTGTGTGACGGCCGTTTCAGAGAAGTATCTCAATGTTTATTTTCAGTTTTCTAAATTTTATTGAACTGCAGGATCAAAAATATATTAAAGTACAGTAAGGGTATGTTTTTTGCAGGCTGAAAAAATCAGCTTCAAGAGTCACATTTTTTTTTGTTGCATTTTCTTACATAATTTTTGCTGCGCTTTTTTTTTTTTTTTGCTCCAGCACACTGTATGGACCTGGAAAATTCCCTTTAAAGAAAACACTTGCAGTTTTTGATGCGTTTTTTTTTTTACAAAAAGTGTATAAAAATATGCATCAAAAACCATGTGAGGCCAGGGCCCCACTGGCCGAAAAAGCCGCGATTTGGCTGTGGCGGAAACGCCACGGTAAAAATTGTGGCATTTTACAGTACTTGCAAAGTGGATGGGATTCATGTGAATCCCATGCCCACTTTGCGGAAAAAATCGCAGCGTGGACACACTGTGATTACCAAAACCGTTGCGGTTTTAAAATCGCAGCATCTCAATTATATCTACAGAAACGCCAGCAGCTTTCCTATAGATATAATTGTAACAAAGTCCATGGAGGAAAACTCAGTGAACTTTCTGTTGAAATTGTTGCGGGTAGAGCTGCAATGCGTTCACGCCACAATTGTTCCCGCAGCGCTTTAGCGCTGCATTTCCGCCCAGTTGGGCCTTAGCCCCAATGGGTTTTTTAAGGCAGAATTTGCCTGAAGATAAGTTGTGTTGCTTTTACTTCCTCTAGCTGAAAAAATCAGCTAGGGGAAAAAAAAAACTGCTACTGACTACCATTGAAATGAATAGGAGGTGTTTTTTTTAGGCGAAACCTCTTCAAAATCAGCCTGCAAAAAACTCTTTGTAAACATACCTAAGGGCTCGTTCACACGAGTTCACGTTGAGCTTTTTGGCAGCAGATTTTGAGACAGATTCCGCGTCAAAATCCGCTGCCAAAAAAACTCAGTGTGAACTAGCCCTTAGGGTATGTTTACAAAGGGCTAGTTCACACTGAGTTTTTTGGCAGCGGATATTGACGCGGAATCTGTCTCAAAATCTGCTGCCAAAACTGGCTCCTATTGACTTCAGCTAGTAGTGGAAATAAAGGAGGTGACCCTTCTTGCCTTGGATTCCGTGTCTGAATCAGCCGCGGTGTCCGTGGCGTGAGGCTCCCTCCTGATTAGGCCCATTCATTTGGGCCTAATCTGGAAGGAATGTTGAGACAGGATGCCGGTGCACTGCATCGGTATCTCGTCGCAGCTAGCTGCGCGTAATGTTGTCACGTAGAATGCAAGTTGCATACCCTAACATACCGAAAAAAATCTCCCTGTGCTTTCAAGGATCTGCACAGTTACATAGCAAGATTGAAAAAAAACCAAAAAAAAAACCAAACAAACAAAGGTATATGAATTTCAGCCTGTAACCCTACAATATTTTTATGGAGTAAGACAAAAAAGTGTGAAGTATTTTCCTGCATCTCATTTTAAAAGAAAATATTTCTTAACTCTACATTTGGTAATCAAATAAATCTCAGGATCAAAGTCCAGGAATCTGTCGAATGGAAGCAGTGATAATATATATCTTTAAGACCTTCATCCGGGACTTTCTTTAACTCAAGTGTTCAATTTCTTGTTTTTTGCCAGTCCTGTCTCCTAAGAAAAAAAAAAAAATGGAATAAAAAGTGTCCAAAAAGGCATAGCTCTCAGAATATGGACCAGGAAAACTAATTAAAAAAAAAAAAAAAAAAAAAAAAAAAAAGTAACTTTAAAATAACATAAAAATATAGAAATTATGTATTGCTATGTGTATGCACCTCAGTATAAAGTTAGCATGTTTTATGCCACATAGTTAATATTGTAAAAACAGACTCAAAAACCAAAACCCAACAAGTTGGGTTTTCCAATCCCCCCCTAAATATTTTGCATCCCCCCAAATATTATGGTTTTTTTTTCTCTTAGACACATTAGTCACTGTGAGGACCACAGCCGTACTGTTTCCAAGCATAGAAAGATATACATGAATAAATTACAAGTTCTACAGAATCTTTTCCACATAACTTTTTCAATCTGCTCACCCTCTATGGCTCTATGACATCCTGTCTACACACTATACTGCCTTTTCATGGTGATGGGTCCCTTAAGTTTTTTTTTAGTTGTCTTTCTAAGTCTGATTTTTTGACACTGGTTTTATTTGAACATTTTAGAGGGCCTGTTCCTGACCAAAATGAGGAAATGACAGCAGAAACATATTAGACCTCACATATTTAAGAAAGTTCAAGTTGTCAAATAGTCACTAATCTTTTTCTTGTAGAAATGAAGAAGAAATCATTAAAAGATCTATAATCCTTCAGAGACTCGAGTAATTTACAGCTCAAGTAACTTTTCCCATTTATTCTGACATTTCTAATAATAATTAAAAGATAGGAGGCTGCTATCCAGACAGAAAGATCCCACGGCTGACACCATCTATCACAGTCCATGGTTACTAAAGAGAACTATACTTTATGGCAAATTTGGCCATTTTGTATGAAGTTAAGTTTTTATGTTCTGACAAAACCTTAGCATGAAGATGCATAGGAAAAGATTTACCAAAACTGTTTCAAAGAAATATATAGTCATTACCCATAAAAACCTATCAAGTTGTCCCATTATGGACACTTATGTCCTATCCACAGGACAGGGTATAGGTGCCCAATCACTGGAAACCCAATTACTGTGTCCCCCAGTGATCAGGAGAACACGAAGTTCACCTAAGGCCTCCTTGTGAATGGAGAACCAGTGCCCATGTGTTACCAACTCTCCATTCACTTTTATTGGGCTGCGGGTGTTACCAGAATTTATAGTCCCATGCGTGTATCCTTTTCTTACAGAAGAAGAATGACCCCCCCCCCCCCCAATCTCCCTATTTCTAGGATCTCTAAGGTAAATGACATGAAATACATTACATGTACAGTATGACCCCTGATAGGTTTGACAAGCTCTACAAGACTTAGTATTGTTGGATGGAATTTCTACAACCTCAGGGACATAGAGACCAACTATGGTTGTCGCATTAGTTAGTTTCTTAGTCACACGCCAAGATATTCTGCTCTTTTTTTCACTGGGATGCTCTACCTCTGTTCACGGGACTCTTCTATAACCCTTTTCCATTTCTCTCAGTTTTTGTTATTCCTCTTTTGTCCCTCTTTTTCCTCATCTTTCTTTGTTCTGCAGTATTTGATGATGAAACAAAACTCAGGGATGATGCCAGAACTGGGATCTCAAGTCTTTACATTCTTCTTATTGTATATACTGTATACATTTTGGTAGGCAGGGTTCACAATACCATTGGATTCCATTTAAGAAAAAAAACAAAAAATGGACACCTATCATAACACATAGACATTAAATAACACTTAGGGCTTGTTCACATCTGCGCCTGGGGTCTTCGCTTTCAGGTTTCCGTTTCCTGCCCGAAACTGGGCAGGAGACGGAAACCTGCAGGCATTTTTCAAACCAATTCAAATGAATGGAATTGAAAAGTGTCCAGCTGTGAGCGTTTTATGCTCTCCACGGCGAAACCGTTTTTTTTTTTTTTTTTTTTAACCGGACACAACGTCGGACATGCAGGACATTGTGTCCAGTTTTAAAAAAAACGGTTTAGCCGCAGAGAGCATAAAACGCTCACCGGTGCTCACGGCCAGACCCGGTCTGACGAGTTTGCATGCAGAAGACGGAAACCTCAGAACGGAGAGCGGACACTGGTGTGAACCCAGCGGCACTGATGTTAACTGATGCTAATGTGTCAATTTTTTAATCAAGGAAATTTCAGACGGACCAGCTAGTGTCTGGTGCTAAAATCTTGTAACAGACAATAGCCACGGACACTGCTGATGGAATCCAACGATAGTGTGAACGCCCCCTAACACTGTTGGTGTTTATTCTATAGGGACAAATATCTAACAGTTATTTATCCTATTGGTGTTTAAGGGTCAGAAAAGACCAAGGACACATTATTCCTGCTCTGAGATTCTCTTTGTTCAAATTCTTTGACCTTGACCTTTCAGCTAGTACCAATTCTTCAGTGTAATAGTCCTCTATGGCATTCACAATGCCTTGCAGGTCCATCATTTTTCTCTATTTCTATAATTAAAGGGTATCCTCTCTCTCTTGGAAACAAAAAAGACAGTGGAGATGTCAACATCCTAGATAAAATAACATATATCATTCATATAAAAGGTATACAATATGGGTGAGGATGAACAGAACCCCCTTTCCCTGGGTAAAGATAGATATATATATATATATATATATATATATATATATATATATATATATATATATATATATTGTACATATACATAAATACAGCGGCGGCTATGTTTCACAATAATTAGTCACCAATTTTAATAAATGCCATAATGTAACCCACCGCAGAGAGACTACCTAAGGGGCCTCACATTTGTGTAGGTTGTGTTGTGACCAAATCCGCCTCTGCATCCATCTTATTCTTAATTTTGCATGTATGGTCCCCTAAAGACACCATTTCTTTGTGTCCAGAGCTTTATACAAGCCCTGTTGCAATAAGACTTTAAAGAGACCATGTCAGCGATAAATTCATTATAAACTGGATCACAGTGCCTTGTAGAACCAACTCTTTATCATTTTCCTTTGTGCCTATGTTTATAATGAATTTACTGCTGACAGGATCGCTTTAAGGTCTGTCAGCAGCAACCTTAGTGGAGTCAGTGACATGTATATTGCTGGTAGCAGCCCTGTCCACAAAGCAGTTCAGAGCCTAAAGAAAGGGTTGAGTATGTCCTGAGTTTTGCCTCTGGGCTCATGGCCACCTACATGGACCTGTAATAATATACAGGCCTATGTATGGGGCCATAGAGAATAATGGGTCAATGCGCTGGCCATTAAAAATAGCCTAGCCTAAAAAAAGCTGCCTTTACGCAATGCTTGACTTTAGCCTAAGGCCCCACGTTGTGGAAACGCAGCTTTTTTTTTTTTTTTTTTTTGTTTCAGATTTTGTTGAGGTTTTTTGAGCCAAAGCCAGGAGTGGATTGAGCAGAAGATAGAAGTATAAGAAGTTCCTATATATGTTACATTCCTTTTCTAGCTATTCTTGGCTTTGGCTCAAAAAACCGCAGCAAAATCTGCAACAAAAAAAGTTGCATTTCTGCAACGTGGGGCCTCAGCCTAAAAGTCAGTTATATTAAAGTAAGTTTTTGATCTTTTTATATGTGAATTTTAGTACTTTTATTCTCCATTTCCGTCTGAATTTCCATTTGAGTTATAAAATATTAGAAGATCACATAATTTTGTGAACATAGCACCTTTGTAAAGCATAGTAATTCTATTAAGCTTTAGTTTTACATGATAAAGAATTATCTTCAGTCTTTTGAAGTATGTTTTCGTTCAGCGCTAGATTATGTGGGTGGCTCAACGGCCTTTCCATCTACTTTTATTTGCCTTATTGTAGATAATTCCTTAAGTCTAGACTGGTGTACACAAGTGTTTTATTGTTTTAAAGTGACTTCAATGCAATTTCATTACATAACCCTTTTCTTTCATTTTTTATGTAAGGGCATCTTCACACACATTTAATGTTTCATATTTTGAAGGAATTTTAGTGATGTTTTTCCAATGAAACATTTTTTAAATGCATTTTCTCCGATGATTTTTCTCATTTTTAAAATCCTCTAAAGAAGTCTATTGGAAAATGCCATATCTAAAAAAAACATGAAAAGGGAAAAATGCCAACAAAAATGCTATGAAAAAAATGCATTACACCCTGAGTGTGATTTTAGTCTTAAAGGAAAGCTTTTTGTAGGGAATGAAGTCACGTCTCTCAGCCTAGAAAGAAAAGTCTCCTATTGAAACTAAACAGCAGCTTTGCTCCAATCGATCCCAACAGCCGCAAGTTGCACAACTAATTGTATTTGTATGGATTGCTAGCAGACCGGACAGGATCGTCAGCTTCATTTTTTGTAAACAGCAGCGAGCGGAACGCAAGAGTTAAAAAATGATACATACTGAACCTCCTAATGGCATATAAGGCTCTGTTCACATGAATGTAAGTCTTGACCATATGACTGCCTCTTATGTCACCAAGCTGCATTAGAAAACACTGCCTTGCTATAAGACTATTCATATGTCCATTTTTTTTAACAGACCATGGTGACAGTCTAAAAAAAAAATAGACCAGAGTCTGTGGACAAAAATAGGTCATGTCTATTAGGGATCTGTGTAAACAGGACAAATTAGCAGGGAAAAACATGTGGTTTTCATGGGCAATTTGCACCAAAGTAATCTGAATAAGGCTAAGGCCCAACGCAGTGGGCTGCAGCAAAAAAACGTTGTAGAATCAACGCGTCACGGTTTATCCCGCAGTGCTTTTCTACTTCCATTATACCTATGGGGAAATCGCCGGCGTTTCCATAGGTATAATTCACATGCTGCAATATCCAAAATCGCAATGGTTTTGGAAATCCCAGCATGTCTGCTGCACATATTTTCCCACAATGTGTTTTTTGCAGGGACTGTAAAAGGCTGCGTTTTTTTTTTTTTTTTTTCAGCGTCGCAGCCAAACTGCAGCGATTATGCTTCGTGGGACCCTGGCCTAAGGTGTTACATAGTTATCCCTACTTAGGGTAAGTTCAGACGGGGATTTTTGGACCAGATTTTGATGCGGAGGCCGTCACAGAATCTGGTCCAAAAAACGGCTAGTCCCAGCTGGATACCGGTGCATTGCAGCGGCATCCAGTTGCGGCACTCCACTCTGGATTAGGCCCAGATGAATAGGCCTAGTCGTGAGAGAGTATCAAGAAAGGGCAACTTGCTGCTTTTTTTTCCGCGAGCGACAAAAAAATGCTTGCGGAAAAAAGGAGTGAACGGCTCCCACTGAATTCAATGGGAGGTGTTTTTTGGAACCAGATTCGGAGGCGGCCTCCATGTCAAAATCCAGTCCAAAAATCCTCATGTGAACTTACCATGAGAGTGAGTTTCCCATGAGGAAAAATGCAGCTCCTAACAGGCGCCATCATTTGGTATGTTCTGTAGACAGTCTGGGTGCTGTCATGTCTATGCCTTTGGCTTCTAAACATTGGACAAGTCCTGATTTTATTTTCTGTTATATGTGCAAATTATTATATTAAATGTGCATCATATCTAATGGAAATCCAGGTGGAAATTGTATAATACTTGACCTGACCTTGCTATACAAGGCAGTGATATAAATATACAGTATATGATGAGTTACTTTTACTCGGCACAAAACCATATTCTTGTTTCAGTGGAGATAATTCTAATATTTTATTTTTGCCTTTGATCTTTAGTCTGATCTTTACAACAGTAATGTCTCAGGAAAGCTGCAGATAGATTTTGTATATTTTCCTTAATATATATTCTAGTCTGGCGTTCCATTCATCAAAGTAAAGTTTGCATCTTTCTTTTCTTAACTGTGCCTCTTCAGAATAAAAGATTCCTTAGTGTAGCATTTGAGCTGCTCTCTATGTTCCCTGCCCTGGTTTTTGAAAGGATGACAGCATTAAATATGCACAGCGCTTTTTGAGTGGGTCTGCCGGTCACATAAATCACAATATAAACATAAAGCAAAAGCAAAGTGTGACCGCTGCAAGTGAATCAAGGGTAACATCAAAAATTGGTACATACTTTATGGATAATAAGACTTTAAATGAGTTTTTGTTATTTTTCTAGTTTTGTTTTGCCTTTATGTCGAAGATGCTGTATCTTTAGTTGTTTTAATAGACTGCATTATATTTCCCAATGTTACTATTTTCCATTGGGGATAAAAGATTGTAGTCTTTGCCCATCTTTTTTAGCTATATATTTTCAACATGGCTAATAATAGCTAAAACATTGAGGTATAGTTATAAAGTGTAACTAAACTTTTTTTTTAATCATAAATCCATGGTGCAGTTGAAGTTAAACTAAGTAACAAACAGGCAATAGCCTGTTCTGTTTTGTTTTTGTTTTTTTTTGTATCACTTTGCCACATGAAATATGTACAATAGAAGTCTATGGAGAGGGAACAGGAAAAGGAGGGTTGCTCAAAGCAGGGAGATATCTGCGATATAGAGAGTTCTTTTTCACTACACATCTGGGTTATAAGCAATTCCTATATAATCTACCCTATTAGAAATTACTCATTTAACACTGTAGACGGCCTCATTGGGGAAAACATATGCATTTGTAAATACTCAGACTACATCACAGTCAATGGTAAAGTGACACAGGGGTCAGTATTGGGTCCTCTCTAGGGTTGACCCGATCTTGAGATTTCAGGATAGATTTTAAAATCCGATTTCTGATCATTTTCCAGCTGATCCCAATCGTGAAATTTGCTTGATCGCCGATCGGAATCCAATCTTTTCTGATCCCGATTGCTCAACCCTAGTCAATGCTTTTCTATGGGAAAAATCACTTTTAGGGTTGAGCCGATCTTGAGATAACCTCCGACCTTGATCCCACTGGAAAGGTTCGGGATAAGAGCCAATCTTGAGATATCAGGATCGATTTTAAAATATGATTTCCAATCATTTTCCAGCCGATCATGATCGTGAAATTTTTTCAGATCTCGATCGCTCAACCCTAGTCCTCTCCTATTTAATATGTTTATTAATGACCTGGTAGAGGGTTTACAGAGCAAGATCTCTGTTTGCAGATGATACAAAACTCTGCAAACTAAGCTAAATTGAGGAGAACAGAAGAATATTACAATGGCATCTATGGAAGTTGGCAGCTTGGGCGGAGACTTGGCGAATTAAGTTCAATGTAGACAAATGTAAAGTTATGCATTATGGACAAAGAAATAAAAAGTAGAATTATGTACGTACTAGTAAATTACTGGGTAAGATAATGGTGGACAGTAAGCTTACCTTTAATGACCAGCCCCAGGCAGCTGCTGCTAAGGCAAATAAAATTGACTTTAGATTTTAGTAAAGGCAACCTGATTCATAGTTTTATACTAATTTCCATATTGGAGTCAGAATGGGATTTTTTTCCACCGGACTTGAGACAATTGCCTTTTTTTTGTTGCCTTCCTCTGGATCAACACTATAGGGTTATAGGATGGACCTGTGTCTTCATCCACTATGTAACTGTGTATCTCCTTCACTCTCCATAGACATTACTATTAATTTGCTGTGTACAGACTGCAGTCAGAATCACTTAGTTGTCAGATAAGTTTTTTTGACTTCAGATGCACTGATTTATTAAAAAAAAAAAAAAAAAAAGTCTACTTGCAATTTACATATTTTACAGACGTTCGGGTTGAATGTATTATTCATTATGCAGAAATTCTGTAAGCTTTTAGTTGCGAGGCAGGCATACTGTAATGAACTTATCAAAGTGCATGGGGTCATATTGTATGCCATATTGTATGCCTGTATGCCTCCAATTTCATACGGTTATTCATCACAGAATTTTTTATTGTCATGAATTCTGACAGGGAGAAATATGGTGTATTATGGCAATATTCTTCCCTAAAACCATTGGTTCTAGGAGAGTATCACTCTGATCCTGTACAGACGTACCATATGGCAGCACACTGAGAACTATGCAATGATTTATGGCAGTTAGTTATTTTTTAGCATTTGCTATCTATAGTTAAACAATTCATTTATTAAATAACTTCAGATTTTTTTTTTTTTTACCTCATCAGTTACTTGAAAACAATTAATCAGATTACATAATTGGGGTCATTAAAATATGTAGCAATTATTATTTATAGAGTCCTAATTTACATGTCTCTCTTTATTTCTTCAGATGATCCAGCTTCAGAAACTAAGCATTCACCCCACACAAAAGGTATGTAGTATTAAAACATGTTACTATACATTATGGCTTGTTCTTGTCTATTGCTGATAATGTATTTAAAGGGGTTTTCCTATCTCAAGGATCCTATCTATACTGGTAGCTTATGTAAATTGAAGATTTTTCCTAAATATATTGCTTTAGAAATTCTGCTTTGTTCTCCTGCTATGTGACCTTATTCCTCTTTGTTTACACTGCGTTGCTATAACCACAGACCTATAGGACAAGTGACATCACTCACTGCTCTTGCTGGCAGGGCAATCTGTTCAGCTAATTGCAGCTTCCTGATAAAGCCAAGTCTGTTATCTCTCTATGTAAACACACAGATAACAACATCCTGTACAACCATCTGCATATTATCTGATCTTCATAAATGTTCTGTGTCCCGTTCAGCAAGAGGGAGAAGGGGGGAGAGAAATCCAGGAAGCGAGAAGCAGACACTGCATGCAGTATGCTGAAACACTGAGATGGGGAAAACCCCTTTAATAACATTATGTATGTTAAAAGGCACTGAACACACTAAATAAATAAAAAATAACTAAAAAAAAACAAAAAAACAAAACAAAGAACACTTGCATTAATAGAAAAGTGGAGAGTTTCATGCAGGACTTTTCCTTTTCTCCTGAGGCCTCAGAACATGGTGGGTGCCTGGGTCACATCGGTGATTGAAGCAAATACAACAATGTATGCTGCAGTTTTGGCAGTTGCAGCATGTCAATTATACCTACGGTAATGCTGGCAGTTTTCCTATTGGTATAATGGAATCAAAGTCTGCAGAGGAAACCTTTCTGGTCTTTCTGTGAAAATTTTTGTGGGAAAAACGTGATGTATTGCCACTGCAGTTTTTCTAACAGTGCTGTTTTGCTACGGCTTGCTACGTGGGGCCTTAGCCTTAAGCATCTTTCTAAACCACCCCTGGGTATAACATTATGATGCCTTTGTAGAAGGAACTTTCAGGTTAGTAGGTGACTTTGCTTTCATTAGTATTACTCCCCAATTGTTCCAATGCCATCATTAAACTGATTTAAAGTTGGAAATATTCCATTTCCATTTTAAGGCTCAAATTAATTTTGATCTTGTAATACATGACTGGGTAGGTTTTGCCAGAGCAAGAGATGCTGTTTGCAGAGGTTCTCAACTGTGGCTCATATTGAGGGGAAAGAGATGATGGATGCAAATGTATATAATACCCAGTAGCTCTTGTAAGGCACATGTACAGAGGTTAAAGGGTTAACCACTTGATAATATTGATTGATCATCTGCTCTGGGACAGCGCTTCTCCTATTAATGTTCACATGCTAGGAACCATGCTGCTCATTCGCCCAGGGACAGCATTGCAGTACTTAAAGGTACCTCTAGATATTCTTGTTACGGAGCAGCTGATCTGCGTGAGTCCTTAATTGTTGAACACTCGCCGATCTATACTGATGACCTAACCTAAGGATAGGCCTTCAATATTAGAGAGGTGATAACCTCTTTAACATAATGAGACACTTCTTAGATCGGCAAGAGTTCAACACTTAAGGACTCACCCAGTTGTCAATTTACTTAGAAATTTCCAGGGAATACTATAGAAGAGCGACATAATGAAGAGTTTCTCCAGAATTGTCATTTCAAGTCGAGCCCAGAGAGGTGACAGGTCATCTAACCCATTTCCTCTTTATGAAACGTTGAAGACCTTTTTGAAAGCTTTACAAGAAGTGTTCAAGACCTGTACCATAATATTGAACATAAAAAAAATTAATATATTGCTCCCCACCACAAATGTATGCACCACCAACTGAGCACAGAAACAAATCTCCTGGTTTGAAAAGATCCTAGAGTGTAAACCTACCTGTGATCAATGAATAATACAATATATTTATGCTGATAACTCATTTTGGAAAATACAGCAGGAAAAATAATAAATGTAATTGATTTTCAGCCTTTTAAATGTCAATCACATCTTTGCAAAGGTTCTCAGGAAGGTTCCAGATTCAGCTAAGCTGGTAGAATATTAAATAAAAAGAGAATTTAGTAGGAAATGAGAAGTAGAATGTGAGAAAAACCTGCTGCGTCTTCCCCAAATGAGGTCTGAGGGATCATTGCATTAGCCTGCTAATAGATAACCTTTGTCATGTATTAAGAAAAGTGCTGTTTTTGAAGGAATAAGAAACAATTTGCTCTTCATAATAAAAATTAACAGTAAAACTGGTATATTGCATTAGTGTTTCTCAACAGCTTCAAGTGAAATTAAATCTGAAGTGCCCCCAAAGTAGCAATCTGTTATAAATGTTACTAAAATAGAGCATTGCTTGGAGTCTCCATCCTTAAGTTAGATTTTTTTTCTATGTAGACTGTGAGCCCCATATAGGGATCACAATGTGCTTTTTTTTCTCCCATCAGTATGTATTTGTAGAATGGGAGGAAATCCACATAAACATGGGGAGAACATACAAACTCCTTGCAGATGTTGTCTGTGGTGGGATTCAAAAGCAGGACTCCAGCGCTGCAAGGCTGCAGTGCTAGCCACTGAGCCACCGTGTTGCCCCCAGTCCTTAAGTTAGATTTGAAGAGAAGAATTGCATAGCATACAACAATATTCTTCCCACCAAAGTCATGGACACAACAATGTAACCCTAAGGTAAAGGGGTCTTTGGTGGAAGCTGGTGTTAGGGGGCATAGGACCCATCACCTGATGTCCATAATTTCATGGGTACTGCATCAAAGTGAAGAAGGGAGTATACAATTGTGTTGCCTTATCTCCTCAGAATGAAGCTAAAGCTCTTTTTGAGATTCACAGACACTCAATATTACAATCTTGTCCCTTTTTTGCAAACTTACTAACACAAAATATGCCCACATTGCATATAAAATGACCAAGAGTCCAGTGGATGCAGGAGTATTCCACCAGACCTGGGAGATATGCCTTGTGTCCGGGAAATTCTTAGTGCTTCCACACAGTATAATGTCCTCCACAATATAATGCCTTATTATTGGCCACACAAATTTCTCTCTACAGTATAAAGTTCTGCAAAGTATAATGCCCCATCAGAGTCCCCCACGGACAGTATAATTGCTCCCTCAATACCTCCCACATACAGTATAATGGCGCCCTCAGTGCCCCACAGTATAATAGCCCACAGACACCATATAATGACCCTGTTAATACCCCCACACACAGTATAATGGCATCCAAAGTGCCCTCATTCACAATATAAGGGCCCCTTGAGTTTCCCCACACAGTATAGTTGCCGACCAATGCCCTCACACAGTACAATAGCCCCACAATGAAATTTCTGCAACCCCATGGGTCTAAAATATTATTTGAAACAAACAAATCTGCATTTGAAATGGATATCCAAACTTGATGCAATGTTATTATGGAGGAACATTATTACATTGATGACCAAGTTTCAAGACTTCTTCATTGAGTGAATTCCCGGTAAACCAGATAAACAATTTAGTTATAAGAAGTTATTATCTCCACAAAGTGATAAATAATCTCCAGGTTGCTTCTTGCTGGAGAAATACAGAAACTACATGGATGCGCTAATTAGTTCCCAGAGGTTGAATCACACAGAAGGTAGTCAAAAGATACATTTGCAACAAACTGACTTATACAGCAGGTGGTAAAACCAAGATCTGACATGGTTGAGGTTCACAGCGATGCCTCAGGGAAGCAGTCACTCAGCTCCGCAACTGCAGGAATAGAAAAGTAAACGGGATAATTATTAATTTTAGGCTCAGCAATTCGGAACTATTATTTTTAAAGAAATACCTTCAAATTGCCAGAATTTTTTAATGTAAGACTTCAGGTAGAAAAGAATATGTATGTCTTTCCATATAGTTACATAGTAGATGAGGTTGGATGAAGACATCAGTCCATCAAGTCCAACCTATAACCCTACAGTGTTGATCCAGGGGAAGGCAAAAAAAAAAAAAACCATGATGGATTGATGAGATTAGAGATTGTGAATGTAGTCATATTGGGATTATTGCCTTCGGGTGGATCTTCAGATACTATTATAACACAAGAGTCAGTAGGACCCTCCAATAATTCACAATACCAAGGTGTGCAGGAGAGATTGTGGATGTGGATGTTGGTGGGAAAAGTTTTGTTAAAGAAACAAAGCAAATAACATTCTTATAATATCTGAAACCTTTAAGGCCTGGTTCACATCTGCGTTAAAAAGTGGTGAGCAATGAAAGCACACGGACCCGTAGACTATAATGGGGTCCGTGTGTTTTCCGTGCGGTGTCTGCACGAATCATGCAGAGAAAAAAGTGCTGCTGCTTTATTATGCTTCACCTTGGTGACAAACTCCCTTTACCTTCTAAATGTTGATGTTATTGTGCGTCTTGATAGATCTGGAAAATTTAGTGCAAAACATTTACGCCAGTTTTGCAGGTCAAACTAAATTCTGTAAATTCTGGTGCATTGAGTTTAGTAAATCTTCTGCATTATGTTCATATGGTCCACTGCAAATCTGTGCCAAATACTCATATATCGTATATAGATTTTGGTGCAGTTGGTTTCTTTTGCCTCTGAATACAGTTTTATAAAATCCAAATCACTTGCACTGTGCTGTATGTTTTGAACTGTGGGAGAAGATTTGAAACAAACACAATCTAAAATGACTCAACATGTCTTTTGATTGTGTTTCAAGGTTGTGCATCTAAATATTGGTAAAAAAAAATCTATTATGGCATGATAAAATGAAAATAATCTTTTTTTGATAATGTAATTTTGATGAATTAAAGAAGCAGTCCAGCAAAAAAACTTTTTTTCCTTTCCTATACCCCTGCCCTATGTTTCGCACCCTGTAATTTTTCCCTGTATATTGCGCTCCTTTACCTGCAGCTTGGGACACTCCTTATTCTGGTCAGGATCCATCTTAGGTTTTAAATATCACTTTCCCAGTGCTCTTCTGTAATTCTGGGATGTTTTAGAGCACCATCACATGGACATCTAGAGAAAGTGCCATCTCTACCTTCTGTTGTTGTAATTCAATATCATTTTCCTTCTCTCATTAACTTCTCCTAAACACCCTAAATGACCTTCATTTGAACTAATTTGACCTAATGACTTAATTTGCCACCTAGAAAATATTGATAATACAGTTGTAGATTTCTTTCTTGAGAGATTTTTAACCCCTTAGTGACCAGCCTATTTTAGACCTTAATGACCAAGCCAAATTTTGGAAATTTGCCCTGTGTGACTTTATCAGTGAATAATTCTGTAACAGTATAGCGCATCCAAGCGATTCTGATATTGTTTTTTCGTGACATGTTGTACTTTACTGAGAAGGTAAAATTAGACTGATATAACTTGTGTAAATTTATTAAAAAACTCGCAAATGCTGAAAATTTTGAAACTTTTACAATGTTTTCCATTTTCAGCTGCGATATATCACATATGCACAATAATACAGGGCAAAAAAGTTACTAGTTATATATTTCCAAATGTTCCTATTGTGTTTCAAGCATATTTGAAATAATTTTAGCATATTTGAGTAATTTAGACAATTTACAAGTTTATCAAATTTAAAAGCAAATTTTGGAAATTTTGAGTTTGTGATTTTTTTCCTGTACCAAGCGATGTTTGCAGACAAGAATAGGTGACATAATGACAGAACCTCCCATTAAATGACCCAATTTGTAAAACTAGACCCCTTCAGGTATTCTTTGAGGGGTACAGTGAGCATTTTGATCAAACAAATATTGTTTTGCAAGAATTATTACAAATGATGAAAAAAATTACATTTTCATTTTCTTCAAATATGTGTCATTTTAAAACCATTTTTTTTGCACACAACACATCAAAAAGAAGAAACACACCCCAAAATATATCACCCCACTTCTCCCGTGTTAAAAAATGTATACTTTGTGGCCTTAGTCCTATATACGCACGTACAGTAGGGCCTAAGAGGTAGGGAAGGCCAAATGGATTTCAAAGCACAAATTTGGCTTGCAGATATTTTAGGCCCATTGCACATTTGAACAAGATTTCAGTTACCAAAACAATTGAAAACCCCCATAAATGACCCCATTTTATAAACTAGACCCCTTAAGGTATTCATTGAGGGGTATAGTGAGTACTTTGACCCCATATGTTTTTAGAAAATTTGCATCAAACAAAAAAATGTCATTTTGTTACACAAAAGTGTCATTTTATAGGCAGTTTTTTTGCACATAACACATGAAAATGAAGAAAAAACACTCCAAAATAGATGACTCCATTTCTCCTGTGTTCAAAAATGTACACTTTGTGGCCTTAATTCTATGTACGAACGCCCGGTAGGGCCCAAAAAGAAGGGAGCACCAACTGGATTTCAAGACACAATTTTTGCTTCCAAATGTTTCAGGCCCATTGCGCATTCAAGCAAGATTTGAGTTACCTAAACAATTGAAACCCCCCATAATTGACACCATTTTATAAACTAGACCCCTTGAGGTATTCATTGAGGGGTATAGTGAGTATTTTGACCCCATAGGTTTTAAAAGAATTTGTGTCAAACAAAAAATTGTCATATTCTTTACACAAAAGAGTCATTTTAAAGGCAGTTTTTTTGCACACAAGGCATGAAAATAAAGAAAAACACCCCAAAATAGATGGCCCCATTTCTCCCGTCTTCAAAAATGTACACTTTGTGGCCTTAATCCTATGTACGGATGCACGGTAGGGCCCAAAAAGATGGGAGCACCAACTGAATTTCAAGACACAAATTTTGCTTGCAGATATTTTAGGCCCATTGCACATTCAAACAAGATTTTTGTTACCAAAACAATTGAAACCCCCCATAAATGACCCCATTTTATAAACTAGACCCCTTAAGGTATTAATTGAGGAGTATAGTGAGTATTTTGACCCTATAGCCTTTTCACAAATTTTACTAACCTTGGGATGTGTAGGTTAAAAATTACTAAAATGTCCCTTTATCCCCAAAGTTTTCATTTTCACAAGGGGTTAAATGAGAAAAAGCCCCCCAGTGTTTGTTACACAATTTCTCCTGAACACGGCAATACCCCACATGTGGCCATAATCTGCTGCATGGGTACATGGTGGGGCTCAGAATGGAAAGAGCGCTATTTGGGTTTTGGAGGGCAGATTTTCCTGGAATAGTTTTCAGGTGCCATGTGGCATTTGCTGAACCCCTAAAGTACCAATACAATGGAAACCCCTCAAATGTGACCCCATTTTAAAAACTACACCCATCAAAGAATGTATCAAGGTGTATTATCACTCTGAGCCTAAAAATGCTTCCCAAAAATTAATGTACAAAATGAAAATTGAAATTTTGAAAGAAATCTGCCATTTCGGTGCCCAATACGTTGCACCCACTTTGTGTTGTCAGAGACCTGCACTCCTAAAACTATTAAGAGGCTATCCCGAGGGTCAAAAAATTATATATGTGGGTGTAAACTGCTGCTTGGGCACACAGCAGGGCTCAGAAGAGAAGGAGCAGTGCGCTTTTTAGCTTTTGGGGTACAGATTTAGAGGGACCCTCTGGGCGCCATGATGTTTTTGCAGAGCCCTGGAGGTTCCAGTAAACTGGAATTCCCTAAGAAGTGACCCCATTTTGTAGGGGCAATTTTAGGGTCTCTGCAAATATGACATGGTGTCCAAACACCAACAATCTAAATCTGCACTTCAAAAGCACATATCGCTCCTTCACATCTGCGCCCTGCTGTGTACCCAAATGGCAGTGTATGCCCACATGTATGACACTTGTGTACCCCGGGTAACAGACTTAATGCCATATGTGGGTAGAATCGGCTGTTTGGGCACAGCCGGGCACAGAAGGGAAGGAGCGCTAATTTGTTTTTTGGCGCACAGTTTGGTTTTTGGACATCACTTTTGCAAAGACCCTGAATTGCCAATAAAGTGGAATCTGCAGACATGTCACCCCATTTTGGACACTAGCCCACTGATGGGATTTATCAAGTGGCGTAGCGAGCGCTTTTAACCCTTGAGGGTTGCATTTATTTAGTTTCCAGAAATGAAATCGCAACTGACAATGAGAAGTTAAAAATGAATTTTTTCCAGAGATTCGCCATTTTAGTGCCCGATATGTTGTGCCCAACTTATGTCAGCAGAGATACACACTCCAAAAATTGTTAAGTGGGTATCCCGGGCACAACAGCTTTCAGAGCGTTCATCTCTGATACAAGGCGGGCACAACATATTATGCACTGAAATGACGTATTCCTGGAAAAATTGGTATTTTCACTTCTCACAATCAGCTTCGTATTCATTTATGGATAATAAGTTATAGCAACACTTAGGGGTTAAAAATGCTCTCTGTACCCCTGGATAAATCCTTCAGGGGTGTAGTTTCCAAAATAAGGTCACATATCAGGGGATTCCACTTTACTGGCGTGTCAGCTCTGCAAAAGTGTCATGGCATCCAAAAACCAAACCATCTGCGCTCCAAAAACCCAATAACCCTTCTTCCCTTCTGTGTCCAGCTGTGCCCTAATATCAGTTTATACCCACATATGACATTACGTACATTATCCCAGGTACACCAGTGTCATACATGTGTCATACATGTGGCATAAACTGCAGTTTGGGCACACAGCAGGGAGCAGAAGCGAAGGAGCGCGATGCGGCTTTTGGAGCGCAGATTCAGATGTTTGGTATCCGGACGCCATGTCATGTTTGTAGAGCCTGTAAAGTACCAGAAAAGTGGATTCCCCAAAGGAGTGACCCCATTTTGAAAACTGCACCCCTCAAAGAATTTCTCAGGGGGTGTAGTGAGTATTAGTATCCCAGACGTGACTGCACAGCGGATGGCGAAGAGGGAATATATAAGCGGTGCGGAGGACATTGCAAACACCACATTCCCTACTATGTCCCAGTAGCTCCTATGATTGGTGGAGTCACTCTGGAGGTCACTTTGGGGGTCATTTCTGGTGTCCATTCCCTCATAAGGTGTAAATATGGTGTCCCCTGATATTCGCTCGCACAGCTTATATATTCCCTACCTGCCGCAGCCAGTTGTATTCTAATGATTTGGCGATTTTTTGCGGGTTTTTGTCTTCACATTGCTGGATGCTATATTTTCTTAATTTTTCTGGTGACGTGGCCATATAAGGGCTTGTTGTTTGCGGTATGAGGTGTATTTTGTAATGACACCATTTTTGGGTGCTTACAATCTATTGAGTACATTTTATTAACTCTTTTTTTTGCTGGATTTAAAAAAATAAAATCAATTCTGGCATTGAGTTTTCCCTTTTAAATTTTGCGCCATGCAGCGAACAGTATAAGTAACATGTGACCTTTATTCTGCGGGTCGGTACGGTTACGGCGATACCTCATTTATAGTATTTTTTTTTTATGCAATACTAATTCTGCAGAACAAAAACACATTTGGGGACATAAATCAGTGATTTTTGTATCGCCACCTTCTGAGAGGCGTAACATTTTTATTTTTCCGTGGACAGTGTTGGTTGGGGGCTTATTTTTTGCGGGACAACCTGCGCTTTTTATTGGTACTATTGTGGGGTGTATATGACTTTTTGATCACTTTTTATAGCATATTTTCTAAGGTGAGATGGTGAAAAATCACTACTTCCGGGAGGTTTTTTCCGTTTTTTCCCCCCGACGTTTACCGTATACATTAAATATTATTTCAGTTTTATTGTACAGATTGTTACAGACGCGGCGATACCAAATATGTATTGTTTTTATTAATTTTTAGGTTTTATTTTACATCATTTTTTTATAGAAAAAAGGAGACTTTGGGGCTTTATAACTTTATTCATTTTTTTCAAAAGCTTTATTTATTTATTTTTCACTTTTTTTCACTTTTTATTTCACTTTTTTATGTGTCCCTTTTAGGACACTTGATTCAGCAATGATTTCATTGCTGAATCAGTATTGCAGGCTGGAGACACAGGAGACACAGGCTGCACGTGTCTCCAGTCTGTATCAGGAAGCCAAGCGATGTAGACGCATCGCTTGGCTTCCTGTCTCTGGAGGCAGGATCAACCAGGTAATGGGGGGCTCAGGCAGTCTGGGGTCACTGGCCAAACCCCAGACTGCATGTTTTTCATATCGGCACCCCCCAATCTCGCCGCGGGGGGTGCCGATACCGCCAGCACCATCACGGAACCGCTTCAGTTCCGTGATCATGTTTGAATGAGCCCGTTTTTATTCATATGCTAATTAGCTTCCAGCGAGTACCCCAGAAGTCTCATTGAGCACTGTCTAGAATAGCATTGAGCTATTCTCTCCTATGTGTGTGTGAGAGCAGGGAGATGAGTCAGCAGCAGCAGCCTGTGCTGTGCACACACGTAGGAGAGAATAGCAGAGAGGAGTGCACGATGAGACCTCCAGAGTGCATGGTGGAAGCAAATCAGCATATGTATAAAAACAGGCTCATCCAAAAACTACTGAGGTGATTAGGATACAAAAGGTACGTGTGGAATAGCCTTTAAAGCCTATACAAGTATGTGCTTAGTTAAAAATTACTCTTCCCAATGATAGAGCCCCTTTAATTTCAAATAGTCTGAACTGCAATACCAGACAAAGCCAGGAGTGGCACTGTCTACAAAAAAAATTCACACTTTTTCTAAAACAAAGTTTGTTAAAAAAAAACCCTGCAATTTATGGGCTAATTCATGGAATAAAAATTTTTCAGCCATATATTATAAACTATATTACTATTATTTGCCCCTTAATTTCACCAAATAAAAATTGTAAAAATTCATCGTAAAACAATTTTGTATTTTAGCTGGAAATTTGACTTTGATTCTTGAATACAGGGTGAATTTAGTCTCCGTGAATAGTTCTTGCTTTTCTTTCTAATGGATTTGCTGATAGGCAGTTGTCTGCCAAACCAAATCCACAAATCGATTTCCTGTAAATTATTACTTTCTTCTATAAGTTTTGTTGTTAGCACTTTTCATTCTTGCTATAATAAAATATAGTCATCTGCAAGTGGAATGATACCCTCCAGCTCTTTCTTCTTTATACAGTTCTTCTTGTCTCATTTTTCTAGAACTGGGTAAATATACCATACGCAGTCAGAAGCATTGTTATATATCCATTATTATTCAGAACATGGAAACACCATTCATTTGACATTATTCAGAGAACTGCCAATGTTCCATTCACAATGTTTTTAAACACATATAAAAGTTTTAGTTTTATAAGACACAATAAAATAACTTTTCTGCTGTACTATACATAGTACTAAAAAATATGATGTTTTCTGCAAGTCTATCTGTTGTTTCAGAAACTTTTGACATGTCATTGTGATACGTCAGATGTTTTATATGATGTACTAAGACTGGGAATATGCCCTTTTAGCTGTGACTGGTTCTGCTTGCTGGATTCACAGAGAGAAGGGTTTATCAGCAGTTGCAAGATTACAGGATTTAGGTTTTTTTTGTTTGTTTGTTTTTTAAGAAATATACAATTCAAATTTCTAGTAAATTCTAAAAATAAAATTATCAAAAACTCTTAAATATGTTTATCATATAAAAAAAGTGTTTTAAAAATAGGCCATTTTTGGGGATGCATCCCCTTTAGGGGGTGTTCACACTTGCACCTGTGTCCACCCACCGGATCTCCATCCTATTCCTTGGAGAAAACTACATACGGGACGGCTTCCCAGCGGTCAGTTTCAAAACCTATTCAGTCGAGGGGGTTTTCAAAGCAAACTTCCGGTGTCCATATGCAGCCTCTCCGCGGGGAAACCATTATTATTATTATTATTATTATTATTATTATTATATTTTTTTTTTTTTTTTTTTGCGTGTTCATCAAAAAAAAAAAAAAAAAAAAAAAAATGGTTTTCCCACAAAGAGGCTGCTTGCCTGATGAAATGCTTACTGCATGAAACGATCGTCGCTTGACCCGTTTGTTACACCATCTACTCTATCCCTATGCACTGGATGTTTTTAAAAAGATGAAATAAAGCCTTCTGCTTTTAAAGAACCCATTGTTTGGTGAGCGCCCTACGCTTTTTTTTTTCTATTTTTTTGCTACTTTTTGTTTGGACTTCTTATGCAGAGAGCACCATTTGGCAAGCTTGTTAGCTTTTATATTTCACAATGTGGTTACCCGTAACCATTGGATACCCTTTTTTTCTGACTAACAGGTAGGAATAGCCTTAAGAAAGGCTATTCTTCTCCTACATTTAGATGTCTTCTACGTGCTGCCGTTTGGTAGAAATCCAGGTTTTCTTTGGTATGTAAATGAGTTCTCTCACAGCACTGGGGGCAGTCCTCAGCGCTCCAACAGCACTGGGGGCATCCCCAATGCTGTGAGAGAACTCTCCAGTGATGCCTCTATCTTCTTCTGGAACGCCCTCTCCCTGTGTCTTCTTCCGTCCTGTGTTTCAATCTTATAGGCCTCGGGCAGAGCCGACTGCGCATGCCCCTGACCACAAGAAAAATGGCCGCTTACTCAGTAAGATGTGTAAGTGGCCACAAGAAAGATTAAGCAGTTGTTTTTTTTGTGGCTGATGGCATGCACAGTCATCTCTGCCTGAGGCCTAGAAGATTGAAACTCAGGACGGAGGAAGAAGAATACCCTTTCTTAAGGCTATTCCTATGTGTTAGTCAGAAAAAAAAAAGGTATTCACTGATAGGATCCCTTTAAATAGAACAAACATAAATAGACATGTATAGGGTAGCACTCTATGATAAAATATTACAAGAGACTATTGTCTTAAAATGCCAAAGCAACATGGATGTGTTAAGTCAAAAGGAAAAATGCATTTCATTTGCATTATATTTAATTGGTTAAGGCGTACCTCCAACTATAAAATAAATCATAAATGAGTAGTTCAGGTGAACATGAGAAACTTTGGATATATGTTATTAAAATTTGTTTCCTTATCCATTTATCAGAGTTACTTTTTACATATTACTCTGAGAAAGGAGGGAGAGATGGAACCTGCTGCAAACCACATCCAGATCACTGCTGCTGCCAGTGCACAGAATGAGGACTCTGTGTACACGAATGGGCTGATAAGGAGGAGGTGAGCAGCATAAAAAGTGGGAAAGAAAACAGATTTCTTTAATAAGACATGTTACAAAGCTTCTTATATTCCCATGTACTATTCATTTCTGAAATGTTGTTTCATAATTGGAGATTTGCTTTAAAAACATCCAATACAGTTTGATACTTAAAGTCTCCAATGACTAAAACGTCTTCAGTGAAAGAAGGCGGATGCATTAACCAGAATATTATTGAGGGTTATCCCCTTTTTTAAATGTATGCCCTAAGATAGACCTTCAGTTTTAGATTAGTGGGGTTCCAACTGCTGGTCACAGATCTCCCAGAATTGTTTAGATGTTGGGTGCTGTTTGGTGCAAAGGCCATTTCTTGTGCCAAACATATATCTCAAGTTCCCAGCTGTACCTCGCCTGCCACATTGTGTGGATCTGGGCGATGCCAGATGGGTATTAGGGTGGGCTGAGGTGTCTGGACCCCAGCCCAACATATTTTTTTTTATAACTTACACCAGTTTACTATAGAAATCTCTGCTAGTTCCTAGCTGCCATAGATTTCCATTGTGGCACAGAGACGGTGGCAGACATTTTCATAAATCTCCCATTCCTTGCGCCAGTCGATACACCAGTCTTAATAAGTTTTCCCCATTGCATTTTACTGACTGATACCGATACGTTAATTTTTTTAAAGACTTGGGTGGATTTGCTATAAACACAACATCTGTTTTCATCCATCTTTTCATCTATCTTTTCCTTTTTCTGTTCCATTGAAGATCATCATGGTTACAACATAGCTGTCAGGAGCGGGACCGGACCCTCCACAGTGATGCATGGAGGTTGTCAGCTCTCTCCTCTTGTGGTCCCCGGCCCCTTTTTCTGAGTTCTTTGGGCAGAGAACCGGAACCTCCACAGTAGTTTGTGGGGATTGCCGGCCTCTTCCTCTCCACAGGACTGCGGATTTCTGGGGCAGGGGGTCATGCAGTGGGCCGGAGCCTATTTAAGTTGGGCTCTGGTTCCTGCTCAATACTGGCTATTCAGTTTATCCTGTCTGTTAGCTCCTCCCTGTGCTCTTCTGGTCTCCTGCTGTTTGAACCACCCGTTACCCTCCTAACTACAATTCCTGCTTGCCATTTTTGTACCTTGTATCTGCGATTCCGGGCCTCAGAGTCATCCACGTCCATCTCTACCATCAGGAGCTCTGGTGAAGACCTCTGGGGCCTAGTTCCTCTTTGGGTAAGAGGGCGATGGACAATCAGCACTGTTTTACCTCGGTGTGCAGGGGAGTCCAGTCACCCGGGACTAACTATTTGTACTGTATTTGCTTCGTAACAATAACAACTTTGTTGCCATAACCTATAGCTATTAAAGTTTAACTCCCACTTATAACTCACTTATAGTATGTGCTGGGTTAATGTGCCCATTATAAGGCGGTTTTATATTAATCCTTTCATTAGCTTCCTCACTAAGTAGAAACTTTTATCCCTTAGAAAGAACTATCCTAGCATATTTTCCAGAACATTGCTGATTCAATATTTAGTTCCAGTAAAGCAAATAGAGCTAGGTCGGGCCACCTCTGTTATTGTGCTGCCGCAGATATATCACTGCACTCTATCATTTTAATTTCATTTTCCTAACATATTGAACCTGTAGTAAGAAGTGATGGATTAACGTAAAAGTATTATTCAGGTTAATGAGCACGGCTAAAACCGGAATAATAAATGCGACATTAACTGTAAACTGTAAAGAAGCATCAACCAAGCAAAATTTCCATTAGGAGGTAATTCTGCCTTACAGCACCTATATCTTCTCATCAGGTGAAGCTACATTGTAGCGCTCTTATTTACTGCAGCGCTATCTCTAGTACGGCACATAAATACCATTAGGATCATGTAACAATTTTGCTTGTTGCTTGGGTCAGCTAATCCGTAGGATGATTGTACATTTCAATTTAGTGTTTATTGAGAAAGAGATCTTAAACCCAATTGGAAATAAATTTAGTATAAGCTGAAGGACACGTTTATAGCACTCAATCCCTGTCCCATGATGCATTGCACTGTCTTCTTTCCTAATACTGTATATCCCTGCAATGTGTTTTTCATTAACATCAACAGAATCACTTAGTGCCTAGTCTGGAAGGTCAAAGTCATTGTGTTTAGGAGAATGCTATTGGTTTGCACAGTTCATTCATGATTATTTCAGGATTTCATTAGGAGACAATTCCACAGGATGGTTCAATCTGTACGAATGAATGAGCACAAACTAGATTTCTCTACTTGGTGTCTGTAAATCTCGGTGTGTTATACAGAAATAATGGGGAGCTAAACTAAAGCTGCCATGTAATTACACAGTGGAAACTATGGCCGGACAGATGTAACGTGTACCACAACTGCAAAATCGGCACGTGGCTCTGGAAATCTGGCACGTTGTACAGACATAACCTGTTCCTTGGTGGTATAATTTGCTCTTAATTTTTTTTAATTTTTTTACAAAAAATCAAGTTAGAATTTAGTTACATGTGGAATAATCTTGCCTCTTAGCAACTGCTTGCCATGTCAACTTTGAGTCACTCAATCCTTATGAATTTTTTTTTTGCCATCAAAAACTAGGTTTGAGACATGTTTTGATAAATTTTAAATATATCACTGAAATATTAAAATGGCTATAAATCTGAGAGATATGTGATTTTTCTTTTTTTTTTTTTAATTTTTTTTCTTTTAAAACATTTTTATGTATGACTCTGGGCTAAAGGTTCATTTACAGTTCATCCGAGCAGTACACATTCAGGGAGCGCTGTAACATTAAACGGCTCTTACTCCAGACCAAATAAGACCAAGATCACATCTGGAGCTCACATAGAGCTGCTTCTGGTAATACATTGCTGGCTTGAACAATCATACCCACAACGTGCTAGATGTAATGTTAATATCTCTACATGTACCTTAGATTAACAAATCATATATGTTGGTATATTGCACATGTATACAAAATAGCCATCATTACAAAGGCAAGTGATTCCTTTAATGAGTAGTAATAAATGATGATATTTGTCAATCTGTAAAAATTCTCCCTAGCAGTACTGTGAGGGCTAGGATTCAAACCATTCTTGGCAGCAAGGATAGAAGATGCATTTGTCAGATGTCTGGTGCTAGGTTCACACTATCATTTTGGTTTCCGTTCTTCGCGTCCACTTGGGGAACAAAAAAACAGAAACCCAATCCACTTAAAAAGCGGTTACCTGCAGAATCCCATGGAACCCAATGGACTATTATGGGTTCCACTGGGTTTCCGCCTAGTTTCCTCTTGAAATAGGAGAATGGGGAATGGAGTCCCTGAATGGTGAGCAATGGCAGATGTGAACCCAGTCCTAGCCATCTTCCCTTTCAGCACACAGACTTCATGTACCAATTTTATGTACATTGAGTGTACTATAAAGCTATCCCATGCGGGAGAGACTGAGCCCAGGTTGGCACTATCCCTTATTTAATGGTTGATCCCTCTGAACAGATGTCCATCATTACCTTAGCTTGATTTTTCTTAAGTACTCTGGTTTCTCATGAAATTATTTCATCATAATCTCACGACATATGGTAAAACCCTTGATGGGTACTGTGATGTTGTTATAAGTATGTTCTGTATGTTCTGTTCTGCTTACTTACTTTGCTTTGTTTGCCTAGCAACAGTGAGGTAGTAATGGAGGAGGAGCTGAACTTAGGGGGAGGAGTGGTTAAACAGGCAGCCATGATGATGGAAGCATGGAATAAAGAATGCTAATCTATAAAAGTAACTATCGCATAGTGGACTTATTCCAGAAGACCGGCATCCTCACTACAACACTACAGGTACCCACACATAGACAATAATAGTATATCACAAAAGCAATATTATCTGGAAATCTCCAGGCAAGAGAAAAGGTAAAGGGGACCCTTCTGAAATTCTACATCCTACTGGGAGAAGAGGAGTCGAATGCAGAGAACTCTGCCCAATATGGGTCCACCTGCCCCCAACTAAGGGAAAGATGAGACCCCAAAGACTATTATACCCCAAATCACCTCCCTTCCATACCCACCATTTCCCCCCACACACACTTTACTTGCTTTGGCAATGCCAAATATCTATTCGGACGTGCCAATAAAGCTTCTCTGATTTGATTTGATATCCTGGAAAATAGGTGGGGGAATCAATATACTGGATCCACACATTTTTTTTTTTCTTACAAGAGCCAGGGTGTTGTTATAAAATGGTCTTTTCTCCTTAAATGAGTCTTCGTAATTAAAGTACACAACATTTGCTATATTGGTGCTGCTTGACCTTCCTTTCATCAAACAGTGATTCACCACTCAAGCCAGACTGCTTTTGTAATAGGAGAATATAAAAGCCTTTTTATGCCTGTGTACTGCAAGATCAAGGCTTAAACACTCTTACGTTACTAGAACACAAGTTGCCCTTTCAGCATATAATTACTTTAGTAAACAAGGCATTAACATTGGAAAAATTACCTTCCTTGCCCAATTTAACAGGGTAATGAATATAATTCTAGAACCTGTCTTATTTTAATAACACTCTGTTGCAATGTCTTACATGTAGAATACAATGTCAGTCATACACAGGTCTCTGATACATGAGATAAAGGCTGTTTGGATACAAAAGACAGAGGTCAACGCATTCCAATGTGTCTGAGGCCACTAATGTACAGAATTCTTTCCTTTTTTATATTGCCGACAAATGATAAAAACAAGCGCTTTCCGTTACTATCGTAACTTCCAAATATACAAGATCAGGGTGTTCCATTTGCTGCAAGTTGCAAAGTAGAATTCTGAGCATCCTACTTGTGATACCCCCAAGTGATCATCTCCAATTTGTGGAATAATCCACCATTTAATTTCAATGCAAAAAAAAGGCATCATATAGTTCTCTGTGAAAGTAACCCATGGACATCCTGTGTTCTCCAGAGCAAACGATGACCTTTATCTTTGAGTCTGATCCCTCTGGAGGATCCTCTGGTACCTGGTGGGCTATTCCAATCTCAGCTCTGGCTTAGAGATGTGGGATGCAAATCTGAGGCTTGTATCTGTTGACTTAAATTCCACTGATAACAGGTTTCCTGTAGGAATGGAATTTAAAACGCTCAGGTCTTTCTAAAGCATAGCTCCAATCTCTAACAGGAATTTTAACAGAACACCCCTTGGAGGAACCTTCTTGGGAATTGAACAGTGTAGATATGAGTTTTACGCCCACAGAATTTCACTGTACCAGGGGCATTCTAAGAGATGTGTCCATGTTGGTTCCCTGGCTGCTTCAAAAGCTACTGCAGGATCAAACACCCACCCCCTTTCCAGTACCCCATGCTACTGAAGACCATTGCTGCCCACTCATCCACCAAGTAATACTGAATACTCCCTTTTCTGGATCTCTGCTGCCACTCTCCAGAAGTCCAAATGCATGAAAGTGATGTTGCTTGTAGGAGATCAGTGCCAACGCTCTACTAGACCTGGACTTCAGGAAAGGGGAGAGGCAATACAGGAAGGGGGCTGGCGTGGTAAGCAAGGGGGCAGTTTTAACTGTGGAAAGGCCCTCTTATGCATGCTCCCGCACTATACAACAACAAGAGTGAAAGGGGAGATCCCCCACCTGTATTTACACACCTTAGATGAAGTATGTACTAGTATTGGCCATGACAGTAGGAATCCAGCTGACAATAATAAGAGCTTCACTCTTGCAGCCCTTGTCTGCCTAAGAAGTCAAGATTTAAGTTAAGCAGCTTTTCTTTAAGTAGCAAGAAAGGAGTCTAATATTTGTCTATGTGTGGCGTGTCTATGGGAGGTGGGGGATGTGTAAATTGTAGCCATTTAAGGTTTTTTTAGCATGTCGTGATATTGTGTTGAATTGGTGTAATGAGACATTGCAATAGCCAACTAGACTAGAAAAGAGTTCACCCTGGTCACATCCGTCTGGCTCTTTTTGTGGTTTTTGATACCTTTTTTTTTTTTTTTAATATTCATATTTTTCTGCTTTCTTAGCATTGTGAATGACAAAATAGGAGAAACGTCCTTTCATATGTTAAAAGTTCTCTTTGTACAACCTTCAGCTCTTCTGATCCCTACATATAGTCAAATTCCTAGCATAAAAAAGATGTAAAACAGAACTAAGACAAAGACTCAGTCTTTGAGATTTATTTCAGCAGCATGAAGTCAGTCTTCACAATGCATTTTGGCTCATCCTGACCTTTTTTTCAATGTGTGTAATACGTATTTGAAAAAAATCTCAGGTTGAGCCAAAACTTGTCGTGAAGACTGATTTATTTGGTGCTGTTGAAATAAATCTAGTAGATTGGATAGATAGATTTTGCGAGTGACAGTCCCGTACTAAGAGGTCATCTATATACATGTAAACTGCACATCACCGTGGTGTGCAACAGCACATTTGTATATACTGTCAACCTGACATATTGAACTATGTATGAATAGTCATAGTGAGACCAAGGGAAAAATCATACCCCTCCATGTTAGTCCTGCCCCCGACATGGAAAATATGGCATGGGGTGCACCAAAGTCTTTGAGATCAGAAAGATCCAGATAAGAAAGAATCATTTTACTCTAACAAGATCTCACCAGGTTTCTTATAATCACCAGTACTATGGAGTTATGCAAAGTTTTGTTGAAACAACATCTCAGTGGCCTAACTTGGAATGGCTGGGCCCCAAGGTGAATATGTGACATAAGTCCCCCCCCCCCCCCAACCCTGCACAAACCACATTCTGGTGCCCACTATTATGCCCCATAGTGGCCCCTGCACACACTATTATGCCCCATAGTGGCCCCTGGACACACTATTATTCCCCATAGTGGCCTCTTCTCATAGTATTATGCCTCATAGTGGCCCCTGCACACACTATTATACCCCATAGTGGTCCCTACACTCATCTCCATAGTGGCCCCTACACACAGTATTATGCCCCATGGTGGCCCCTGCACACAGTATTATGCTCCATAGTGGCCCCTGCACACAGTATTATGTCCCATAGTGGCCCTTGCAAACAGTATTATACCCCATAGTGGCCTCTGCACAGTATTATTATGCCCCCATAGTGGCCCCTGTCCACAGTATTATGCCCCATAGTGGCCCCTGCCCATAGTATTATGCCCCATAGTGGTCCCTGCACACACTATTATGCTCTATAGTGGTACTTGCACACAGTATCATGCTCCATTGTGGACCACCCATGAACAATTATTATACTCTGGGGTCTTTTAAGACCCCAGAATTTAATGATCGAAACCCAGGGGAGGATACAAACATAAAAAAACACTCACTTACCTTCCCCTGGGCTCTGGTGAACTTCCCTCTGATTTTGGCCATCCTCAATGTTGGTACAGATGTCATGTGAGCCAGGCCTGCGTCACGACACATATGACAACATAAACTAGCACTGCATGTGTTCTGTCCTGCAAAATTATGCAAACCTGGGAAACTCAGAAGGGTTGTAAATCAATGGGGCCTGTCAGTTGCTCTTCATTGTGCAGAACATCTATAGAAGAGAGCCAAAGATATGTAAAGTAAGCCACAATGAAACATTGTAGATTTTGCTATATAGGACTGTAGGGTATCAGATCCACTTTTTCAGCCTGTAGTCAGCCAAGTTTCAACCAAAACACTAAAACTTCAATACATTGTGTTTCTACTCAGCTTAAGGGTTTGCTTCTTTTACTGACTAGTCAGAGGTGAATGGAGTATTGTAAAATGACCCTGGAATTGGTGCTTATTTAGCTCACATCCCACACAGTTTGCGTCTTTGTGAATCACTTCTGCTCACAGTGTCAGGTTGAAAATTTGCTTTAGCTTGACTCAAATAATAGCCTTTGCAACGTGTAGAATAAGACTGCGAGCTTAGCTTTGTAATGAAGCAGAAATGTAATTATATCATCACACGCAGCATCCTACCACATTTAATTAAGCTCTAATGGTGTCATGTAACAAAATGCACAATTAAATTACATATGATGCTGGTAATGCTTACCACACTTTGTAAATATGCCGGCTCACTTACCAACCTCTGCTTTAAGCAATACTATAAATTTAGTAGTTCAATAAATATCACTGTGTGATAAATATTCACTGTGAAATGCGACAGTGCATATTCTATCCAAGGCATATATCGTATTTTTCTAATAAAACTGGTTTATTAATATTGTAAGTGTCTTAATTGTATGTTCCAGGCTAAAAATATCGATGACCTCTAATAGCAGATCTGTGGGGTCTGACACCCAGCACCCTCTTTATGAGCTGATTGAAGACCTGCTGTTAGATCGGGTCTCGCAGGTTTCCGTCCCAGCGCACAGCGCCACCTGCGGGTCATTTTACCCATATTGAGCATGATCGGTGAGGTCATGGCCACCGCCCTGTTGGGCGGGGACTAGCCTTTATATAGTGTGAGCCAACGCCCACCCGGTGCTCACACTTTCTCCAAAACACACTTAAGACAGGAGGTTATGACAGTAGTTCCAGGCTGTTTCCAGTAGCTATTCAGGTTGTTAGGCTAGGCCTCTGTGTGTGGTTACCTTAGCTGCCATCCAGCACTGTTAGTATAGACCTGTAAGTCCTGAACTGGCAGTCCTACACTACGGCTAGGTGCAGTGGTCTCTGTACCAGCCGGTGGCGCTGCCAGCAGGTTCGGTCTTAGATAGACTGTTACTGTCTACTTGTGTTGCAGCTCCAATCTGTGCGGAGCCATTTTGTGTTGCTGACAGGGGTGACATTTAATCCCTGGCAGCCTTTGCCGCAGCCACTCAAACGGTAGCTGCACAAACCATTTACCCAGTGAGGTTAACTGGTGTAAATCTCCTTTGCAGCCTGTTCACACTGTCGCTGCACAACACAGTTACCCAGTGAAGTCAACTGGTGCAAACCTCGTCGCAGCCTGTGCACATTGTAGCTGCTCTAATGCATTCACTCAGTGAAGTTAACTGGTGCATGTGTGTTACTCCCTGTTCAGACATACTGTTGCCTGGTAATGGCACGTGGCCGCCCATCTGGGCCTGTGGACCTCACTGCAGTGTTCTGCAGACTAGAGGTTCTGTTATTTAAAAAATATTTTTGTATATTTGTATATATATACACATATATATACACAGAACCGTAACACCTGCTCGTTGTCGCACCCCCACTAATCAGACATTCAATATTTTTAGTTCAGAAAACTCCTTTAGTATCACTTTGTGAATGCTAGAATTCTAGAGCTTGCATTCAGGCCAGTATGGCGGTGCACAGAGACTGCATGGCTAGTATGGCGCTCCATAACCTATATGAACTGCCTTACAAGACCTGTTAGACTCTGTTCTCTATGTATCAAAACATTTCTCCCCTAAAAGCAATGTAATGGATTTATTCATGCCTCCTTAGGATCTTGGTGGTTATACATGGGGATAGTAAAGGGCTTATGTATATACGTTTTTTTCCTTTTCCTCATTAAAAAGATTGTCTATCTAGAATGGATAATCTTTATTATTTATATACAATACTGTGCAAAAGTTTTAGTTAGATGCAGGAAAACAGCTACAAAGTAAGAATGCTTTCATAAATAGAAGAGTTAATAGTATTAACAAAAGTAAGTGAATGAACAAAATAAAAATCTAACGTTGAATATTGATTTGATCTCAACTTAATTTTTTGATAGTATTTATTACTTTACAGCATTTTTTCCATATACATAGATCCCCAGAGTCTGATTACATTTGCAGACCAGAGCTGAGGAGGCTAGATTCTTATTCCTATGCCTTTCCTGATGATGTAAGGTCCGTATGCTTTCAAAGTTTTGGGTTATCGAAGAATAGAGATGAGTGATCTGGCTCAGATCAAACTGGATTCAACCTGAATGTTCCAAACTTTTCAGACTCAATCTGAAACTTTTAGAATGTCTCCCACAAAACACTGTTATACTCTAGGATCTCATTAGACCCCAGAGTATGATAGGTGGAGGCCCAGGAGAGGTGCGACAACATAACCAACCGTGATGATCACCTTGTCTAATCTGCCTTGGACAATCCCACAGTGTCCCTCTGTGCCCTCTTCTGGCCTCTTTATGCAGCCCAGGATCACCCCACATGACCCCTGAGGCCCAGTCACAGGCCTCAGTGGTCAAGTCGGTTGCACCGAAATCAAGATTTGTTATAGGCCTCAGTGGTTACATGAGGGCAGATGACCTCAGCCAGGGGCCAGAAGATAACACCAGCAAACCTCTGGATGTCGCTGGACAATGTAAAGCTGCCCAGTAGAGATAACACTTTTATTCATGCCAAACAAGTTCTGTCTGAAACAAATCAGCCAACCTCACAAATATAAATCAAAATGATCTTTATCCAAGACTGACAATGAGTTATCCTTAGGATAGTCATTATTTGAGATTGATGGGAATTCAACATCTGGACCCTGCAGAAGTCCAAACTATGTAGTTCATTAAACAGAGCCAGAAGCAGATGGCTCTGTACCCTGCATAGTGGATGATCTGAGCTATTATTGAGGTTGAACCCCCACCGATCTCAAATGGATGATTTATCCAAAGGCTGCAGCCATTTTAACTTTAATCTGACAACTCGTTTCACAGAAACCATTGAAAGTCATGGTAAAAAGTTGAGTCAAAGTGATTAGCAGCTTTACTGAACGCAGTTAAACTTGGCTATATATGTATGCCATTAATTGTCAGTCTTGGCTTGTCCTTTAATTTCTATTGAAACATATTCTATTAAAACTTATTGTATGCATGGTGTATGCTAATTTAGTTTGTGCAGGGAACTCTTCAAACCCCATATAGAACAATGGGATAGTTATAGGAACTTTTGCAACAAGTGTCCCGCACTCTTCAAGTAAAACTTTACAATATGTGTAACTGCATGTGTACATGGCAACCATTGATCAAAGAGAGTGTGTTGGCTCAGCGATAGGGAAAGTGGTCATGAATATAGAAGACTCGAGTGTGTGCTGTATACTTCATTATTGTCTATTAGTCAAACACAATAGTTCTTGAAAGATTTGGGCCAACAGAGAAGCAAACCTCATCTTTATAATCTTCTGTTCTTCAACTCTGCAGCACAGAATGAGGACAAATAATCTACGGGGAATATTTATGAAGACTGGTGTATTGCATGATTTGCGACTTTTTTATGCCAGATAGTTAGTGAAGCCAATGTAATAAATCAGCTTTCTGTATCTCTGCATTTCTATTACAATCGCACATGCATTATAGTAAGTACTTCTTATCCAATTCTGTTGTATTGCCAATTTTAATACCTTTAAGACACCTATACCCATTTGAGCAGATTTCAGCCAACTGCGCTATGTGTATGGGGGTCTTCCAACATCATCTAAGGGAATAAGAAGGACCATATGTGTTGAATTTCAACATCCTATTCCTAACCATTTGTAAGCTAACCAGGCAACTTTCAGAAGTCTGGCAATGGCTTACTGTCCTCTCAGCTATCAGAACACACCCTTTCAAGCCAAGCATGCATATGTACTGACTAGTTTGGAGGAATAGCTACCAGCCAAACAAGTATTTGGCTATAGGCTATTAAAGGTGTATGGGCAAAAGTGGACTACTGTATACCACCTGCTCACTTCTCCACTTACTTCCATTTCCCTGTCTTGTCATGTTCTCTGTTCATATTCCGAGCATGAGAAATATTTGATATGGTCACTGGTGACTTTATCATCCACATTTTCCCCTTCTAACCTCTTTTTTCACTTACATAGAGATCTCACTTACTGTACGCTGAAATGTTACAAAGTTCTTGATTAAATTTTCACAGCCTTGTCTTTGCTTTGTGACACGAGAGATGACCTTCTTATTTCCCTACTTATTCGCAGAACATTTTGTTACTTATTTCTTTACTAAATCACTTAATTGTCTCTTTAAATTTTTTAGATTCCGTCTCTGAGCCAAAGTACAGACAACTCTTGCTGATCTCAGTCTGATGGCCTTACCTCATCTTTTCATATAAAACTGACATCCATCAAAACATTCTATAAATATCTTGCAGCAATTTCCGACTTTTTTGCTCTTCTTCTGATTCCTGATCTCAGCTCATAACAAAAGATGTACTCTAGTCTCTGAATTTCTGAACTGCTCTTTACCACCCAACTAGTTGCCTACTTAATCCTACTTTCTCACTATAATGTAGATGCTATCTCTCATTTGACTTTAAGATTCATCCTTACTATTGTATGTAATAATTCCTTCTAATACTTCCTCCAATACTTTAAAAATATTGATGATCTGTCCTTAGGATAGGCCATGAATACCTGATCAGTGAATGTCTGACACCCGACACCCCATAACTAATACCCAGAGAATGGAGCAGGAAGCAGTCAAAGCAATGTAGTGGACATGTAAGGATCTTCAATTCAGATGCTATTCTTATAAGGTTAATGTGCTGACCTGAGAAGCTTCTGCATTTTCAGAAGTTCCCTGGGTTTCTCCATTTAACAGCATATAAAAAACCCTTCCCTCTTGAATCAGGTTGCCAGCTAATTTAGTACGTTAGTTTGGATCTGAACCCTGATCGTGTGTGTATCAAATTGCTTCATTATGACTCTCAGCTTCTTTCTGGTTATTCATTTGTCTGCTGATTCTGCCTTTGATGTTAACACTCGGAACTGAACCTTGGCTTTGTATTGGATATCAGTTTTGTCACATATCCTAGTATCGACCATTTGCCTGGATATTGTTTTGGTTTTAATAAGTAGAGTGTTTATTATTGATACGGTTTCTGATGGTGATAACTTGGACCCCCAAATTCAGCAAAGCCTATCTAGCCTTGCATCTTGTGCTGGTGAAGACATATGGAGCCCTATTTTGCAGCGCAGCGCTGGATTTAAATAGCTTGTATACTGTTCTCTGTTCTCTGCCAGATTTTGTTTTTGCTGACATTTCCTTCTGAAACTCAATCATTTCAAGACATCTCTGTGTAGTAGCCACCTCAAGTACTGCAGATCAACTCCTATTCATTTGAATGGAACCTAACCTGCAGCTGTCTGCTTCCTACTCTATTCTCTGTGTATCAACTGGTGCTCATGCTGATAGAGCTACATATATGCGTGAATAGCCTTTAGAAAGGCTATTCAGGCACCGTAAATGTTATATTAAACTTACCCCCCCCCCGTTTTAAAATAAAACCCTAAAAAAGAATGTGATCTACTTACGCATCGTGCATGATGGGCGGGCATTCAGGGTGCACCGTCTTCTTCATCCACGCCTCCTCTTCCTCCGATGTCCTCGGGTCTCGTCCTCCTCCGGCGCTCACGAACTGACATTTATTTTAAAAAAATGGCCTGGGCGCATGCGCAGTAGCATGCGGCTTCTACTACGGCTACTGCGCATGCGCCCAGGTCATTTTTTTTTTTATCAATGTCGGTTCGCGAGCGCTGGAGGAAGACTGGACCCGAGGACATCGGAGGAAGAGGAGGCGTGAATGAAGAAGACGGCGCACCCTGAATGCCCGCCCATCATGCACGATGAGTAAGTAGATCACATTCTTTTTTAGGGTATTATTTTAAAACTGGGGGGTAGTTTAATATAACATTTACGGTGCCTGAATAGCCTTTCTAAAGGCTATTCACGCATATATGGGGCTCTATCAGCACAATTTTGCTGATAGAGCCCCTTTAAACAAATCTGCAAAGCAGTTAGGTGTGTGTGTGTGTGTGTGTGTGGTGTGTGTTTTTTTTTTTTTTTTTTTTTTTTACCCATAACCTGAATGGAGCCTGAGACTGTCATTCTGTGTCTAGGACTCTGCACTGCCCTCTATATCCAGAATACACATAGATATAAAGGAATAAATGATAAGTTATATTATTAATAGTTCTACTTTTTCCACAAAGTATCAATTCCTCAGCACCTTTATTACATGCTTGATGCTTACATTCAATGTGACAGGTTTGTCTTATGGTTTCAGAATAATTGTGCATACTTAAAAGAAGGAATTATTTTAATACTGCAGAGGGAGAAGTTTATTTACAAGTCAGTCGGCAGCTGTATCATAGACAGCAGACTGCATTTCTGTGTCACAAGTTCACTTTTAGTAGCCAACTGTTCATCCGCCCTGTTAGTTTATTTCTAAACTTTCAGCAATTCACTTTATTCTTGCAACTCCTGGAGTATTGAATGCTAAGTATATTTATGCTAATGGACTTGGTAAAACGTACTTTGCATTCTAACAAAATAGTGTTTACAAAAGATTCCAATCTTTTATTGTATTTTATACGTTTATATAGTTTTCACATGGTAGATCATTTCCTACTTCCAAGCCATTAAAGCCTATTAAAAGCACCCAGGCTTGCCATTATGTATCTTGCAGTCTTTTCCTATTTCATATATGAAAATAAATAAAAGAAATGAAACATACTAGAATTTGTCAGATACAAAAATACCTGAACCATCCAAATATAAAATTATTTATCCCATACAGTATAATGCATTAAAAAAATCAAATATCATGTCTTAACTTTATCTGTAAATGACTTTCTCAAAGACTGAACTACTGCTGTTCCACGATCTAATAGATCTGTCCCTGATATCTCCATTGCAGTCTCCTGTCTTACTATAACTCCTAGGCAACATGCCCGCGGCCTCGGGATTATGTTTGACTCAGGACTTTCCTTCACCACCCATATCCAATCGGCCTTTTCCATACCAAGGAAACATTAAAGACCCTTATTGTCGCTCTGATTCACTCTTGACTCGACTATTGTAACGCCTTACTGCCTATTCATTACAGAATACAATATAAAGTTATCACCCTCATCCACTAGGCTCTCCATAATGCTGCACCTCCCTACATTTCCTCACTCATCTCTGTCTACTGCTCAACCCATGCTCTCCTTTCACTCAATGACCTAAGACTTACATCTTCTATAATCAGAAACTTCCACACTCGTATACAAGACTTCTCCTGAGTTGCAACACTTCTCTAGAATCCTCTACCCCAGACAATTTGTTTAACTCCCAATTTCTACGGCTTCAAATGAATCCTAAAGACACATCTTTTCAGACAAGCCTATCACAGTTCCTAATCTAAACCTTTACACAGTTAGAATCCCTAAAAATAACCCTCCACTGTTCCCTGTCCCACATTACCCTACAGGGTATGATGCCATATTGGACTGCAACTTTATATGCCCAGGCACCATCTGCACATTAAAGGACACGGACAGGTGACTGGTCACACAGTGTAATTGTCACTACCTGAATTCTAGTAATAAAATTGTGTATTTTTCTGGTGGGGATTTGATCCAGTGTTCTGTGGTCTTCGGGTGGTTTCCTTGCCATTAGTCCATTCTGTTTGTGCATTTGGTATCGGCCTTCAGAGTATTCTTGAGGTTCTCTGGAGTGAACATCAGGTGTTGTTCGTTGTCATTATCCTATGGGACGTTTCTGGGGCCATTATTAGGAGGAGGGCTAGCTTCACTAGTTGCCGGTTTTCACCTAGAATTCGTGGCTCGGGGAGGAGTATTGTTTTGGTAGTATTACAACTGACTAGGAAGTGGTGTGAGTGTTGTCTTGTGTGTGAGTCTGGTTTGTCCCTCCGCACTTCTACTCTACCCTGTCCTTCAGTTCTGTTTGCCTGGCACTATCTGGTTATTTGTGAGGTTTGGGTTCGTTTGTTTTGCCCCAGTCCTGTGTTAACCCTTTCCTCACCTCTCCACTTTCCCTCTCCTCATTCTCTTGTTACGTATTGTGTTGTGCTGCGTGTCTTTTGTCCAGGACATCCCATCCTGTTTGTTTTGTCTGCAGCTGCACCTTGGTTTCTGTAGGGGTGACCACCTTATCATCCCCAGTCCCTAAATCTCTTGTAGCTCTCGCCCTATCTGTCGACTAGACCTTTGTGTTAGAGAGCCAGGAGTTGTCGGGGCCAAGGCTAGCTTGGGATCAGCTGACTACCACCCACAGGCAGGGCCTAGCTAGCCACCGTAGCGTCAGGGAAAGTCTCCTTCCCCTGTTCCCTTAGCGGTGCAGTCTGCAGTCCAGATTCTGGGTCTGTGCATAGACACGAACGTGACAGTAATTTATATATGTGATAAAGGTTATTTTTCATCACAAATATGTCTGGACTAGAGATGAGCGAACAGTAAAATGTTCGAGATTCGATATTCGTTTCGAGTAGTCCCTCAATATTCGACTACTCAAATCGAATATCGAAACCTATTATAGTCTATGGGGGGGGGGGATGCTCGTTTCAGGGGTAGGTAACGTTCGATCAAATTATACTTACTAAGTCCACGAGTGAGGGTCGGGCTGGATCCTCCAAGAAGTCTTCTCCGTGCAGCTTCCCCGTGGCATCTTCTGGCTCTGAATTCACTCTGCCAGGCATCGGCCTGTGCAGAGCCCACTGCGCATGTCCGCACTACAAGCGAGCATACGCAGTCGGCTCTGCCCAGGCCCGATGCCTGGCAGAGTGAATTCAGAGCCGGAAGACGCTGCGGGGAAGCTGCACGGAGAAGACTTCTCAAGGTAGGAGAAGAACCAGTGTTGATTGGCCAACTGTATAGCATTCGGCCAATCAATGCTGGTTCTGCATCGAACTTTTCCATTCGAATAGCGAGTGGTACTCGATTGAGTACGAGTATTTTGAATACCGTAGTATTTGATCGAGTACTACTAGCTCCTCTCTAGTCTGGACCACTATATAAACAATGCACCCCCTCTACTTTATAGATTGTAGGACCCTCATTCCCCTTGTGTAAATTGACATTCTACTCTGTAATGCCTCATTTTGTCTGTATTTGAATCCTACAATTTATACAGTGCTGCGGAATATGTTGGCACTATATAAATAATATATAATGACCATGTGCTATTTTTGTCATTTCATGAATCCTCCAGTAATCTCAAATGTATGAGGGATCCATGAAAACAGTCACCACTTGGATGAGATCCCTGGCTAATCATATCTTCTTGTATATTCTTCCTTCCAATGTATTGTACAGTAGCTCTTCTGCTATTTCACATTAACTGCTGTATATAAACACAAGCTCATTTCATGCTTCCAAGAAGAGGAGTGCATGAGCGTTTATTGCTGTTTCAGTATCGATACAATAATTACATGTATGAAATGCAACTAATGCACAAGTGAGAAAAAGGTTATTAGAAAATCTTCACACACCTGCTGAAGCCCATGAACCTCCGTGAAGGATAAGGTGAATATTTATTCAGATTTTTACATTTTTTCTTTTCTTGCCACATTACTTTTTTTCGCTGAATAGCATGGGCTTTGAACATACCTGTCTTTATAGTTTCTTATTTTTGTTCATATCACAAGATCACAAATTGGCTTTGAAAAGCAGAAATGCAAACCCAGCATTGGTACCTTAGGAATTGCTTTGTTACCAAGTCCTACATATCCAATGTATTTTTTTAAACATATTTTATTATTTCAATGTAATAGCAAAACACAGTATTAGAGATGGATGAACCTCACAAGATTCATTTTGTGAATATTTGTGAGGTTCACTGCAAGTTTCCTTGTTCAATCTGAGCCGGAAGTGCTATTAGTATTATCTGGGGTCTTTTCAGACCCCATAGTATAATAGGAGGAGGCCCAGGGGAGGTTTAAAAAAATAAGAACCACTAACTCGCCTACCCTCACCTCTCTTGGGCTCCTTTGCGTCATCCAGTTTTTCTTCCAGCTCCCTTGGTGACATTAGCACTTCAATGTCATACAGCTTACGATAAAGCATCACAATGTTGACATGTCCCATTGGATCTTGGTAATACATGGACATTGATTTCACCTAAAGAGCTAGAAGACTGTGGAAAACCCTTAGAGCTCAAACAGGTGATGGAACATCAGTATCACTCTTATCTTTCCACATCACTTATTATTCTCCAAGGGCTGAGACCCAGTATATATGCACGGTCTCCGCTTTGTAGGTTTCAGTCTTCTGCCTGAGAAACTGGACAGGAGACGGAAACCGGGAAGTCCGATTTCAAACCTATTCACTTGAATGGGTTTGTAAAGTGACCGCCCGTGAGCTTCTTGTGCCTCTCACAGACACAAAGTCGGACATGCAGAACTTTGTGTCCGGTTAAAAAAAAACAAACAAAAAAACCCCCAAAACCTGTTTTGCCATGGAGAGGCAGAAGACGTTCACGGGCGATCACTTTGCAAACCCATTCAAGTGAAATGGGTTTGAAAACTGACGGGTTTCCATCTCCTGTCTATATCTAGGGGGACCAGGCACAGATGTGAACCCGCCGTAATAGTGACTTGAACAGTGAACCCCCAAATTTTGGCTCATTACGAACTCATTTGAACTTTGGCTTATTACAAACTGCTTCGCCTATCTCTATATCCTTTATTTCCTACAGTCCGGAAGTCAGAAGCTACGCAGAGCTTGTATGTAGACTTGAGGGATGAAGATAAAAAGATAAATGAGAAGAGAATACATTAGAGGATGAAGTGTATAACATACAATAAGTTGTGATTCAGGTTATTGTAGTATTGCTATAGCCAATGATTTTTAATGTTATTGACCTTTTTAATATATATTGATTCAATTGTTTCATTCCTTATAGATTATAATATCATTCTTTATTACTATATTTAATAAGCCTTCACATTTTTTCTAAGTCTCTATCTTGCTTTAACCAACATCTAAAAAGTCGTCTTCTATCAGTATCTATCATGAATGCTTCAGAAGAAATATCACATGAGGTATGCTATGCTAAAAGAGTTGAAGTCATCTGGAGTCACTGATATAAAAAGCAATTTTCTGCTGTCCAGGATTAGTATAAAATTTTGGAATGGATTGTGATCCTGCAGCTTCCCCTGTGGTGCCATTATTACAGTACATTTGTGAATAAAACATGTTCATCTTGAAGTAAATGATGTGCAATAACTGCATATGTTACTTTTACTAAGACATTCAATTAAGCTGCTCATCCTGTTGGTTGATAAATAATTAAGCCCCATGCACACGGTATCATTGTGTTCTTCAAATTAATTTTGCCAAAGACATAAAAAATGCAAGGCAATTAAAACAAACTTCTATGTAAAATAATCAGAATCCGGTTCACCTGAGTAATTACCCCTCCTGTTTACTTAAAAGGATTGTCTCATCGGAGACAACCGCTTTCAAGATTCGGCTCCCAGGGCAATAAGCTGTAACATAGCAGATAAGGCTGATAAAGACGTAACTACATCAAGTCTAACTTGTAATCCTACCATGTTGGTGCAGATAAAGGCAAAACACCCTTGTACCGTTGTATATTATTGATACATATTGGGGGGAAAATTCCTTTCATATATAGATACATACGCTGCCCCTAATTTTACCACAAAAAAACTGGGAGAACTTATTGACTCGAGTATAAGCCTGGGGGGGGGGGGGGAGGAGGAGGAATCCACCATTGCAAATAAAGTCTGGTTGTGTGCATTACAGCTTAGTAACTCCATGAGCCTCATAGTAGTAGCAGTTAACCCCATCATGTACCTCATATTTACTCCCTGTGTGCCTCACATAAGAGTTACCGATATGTGGGGCATATGGAGGTAATAATTAGGTATTTTCATAATTACGGTCCTTCATTAGTACCCTCATGTGTCTCACATATTAGTAACCCTTATATGGGGCACATCAGGGGTTAATATGAGGGACATGATGGGGTTAACTGCTATTAATGTGAGGCACATGGAGTTACTGAAACTAAATTAATAACTCCAAATGCCACACATTAATAGGCAGAGTAATCCCAGCAGTTACTTGTGTTTTACTTTCACTTTACTGTAGCTTCCTCTTCTTGATACGACAGACATCTTCTATAAGACACAATGAATCCTGCACATAATGGCCACTGACTTATCTACAGATGTTACATTCTAGTGGCTACAGGACCCTTGATGACATCAGACACGTGGCCTACATGACAAGCCAATCACAAAGCAGTAGTACTAAAGGGGATTCCCCTTAGTTTAATTTATGCAGGCCCTTGCATGTCTCTGTGGTCCGTGGACACTGACTCGAATATAAGCCGAGGGGGGCTTTTTCACCATAAAAACAGTACTGAAAAAGTTGGCTTATACTCGAGTATATACAGTAGTTACATAGCTAATAAGGTTGACAAAATGCATGCCCATCAAGTTCAGTCTATAATCGTACAACCCTGATTCGGTGGAAGGCAAAATCCCCCTATGTGGTAGAAAAAATATTCCTTCCCAACTCCAAACATTGCAATTAGAATAAATCCCTGGATCAATGTCTCACCCCAGAAAATCTAGTAAAGAACCCTTTCGTATATATAAATGCCTATATGGCAGTTGGATCTATATCTCAACGTCCCATTCTAAAAGTAATGCAGATAATTTTGTCAAGGGAAATCATGGTCAGTCAGGCTTTGCAACTGCAATAGCTACAACAGGAAAACTGTACTATTAAATGGTGACCATTCAGATGTATTACATGGTGCCCAATCCTTGTAACTGCTCACACAGAGAGAGTCTTGCATATGATACCCTCCGCACGAAATGCTTGTGTCTTAACAGGGCTTATCCTGTATATAGGTGTTGTTGACAACCATTTCTGCTCTCTACATAAATTTATAGTGCACCTGGCTTGTCAGTTCCTAGAACTACCGTGCAGTCATCCTTAACCAACATCCCCGTAACAATCCTCTCTGATTGCCCATTAGAAGTCTCATAAAAAAAGGCTAAGCACATCTGATCACCATGGTGTGAATGCTGCCATCTTCTCCCAGATCGTCACCTCCAAGAATGAGATCTATGGATGCAAGCTGTCTCCATGATGCAATCTATCTCCATGACAGCCAGGAGCCTACCGAAGGCTCCCAGGCCTGTGTTAAATATAGAAAGGACTTTACAATATACTGCCATGCTGTGACATGCATTGTGGTAAATTATTATGCTCTATGGATTCTTCAGCCCAGGGGAGGTGAATTTTTTTTTAAAATTATATTCATCTTCCCTCACATCTTTGGACCTCCTCGCAGGCATCTGGTGCTCTCATGGTGATGTCATTCACACAGAGTCACTGCTTAGGCCACAGCTGTCAGATGGTGACAATGAGCATCTCAGCACTTGGTGTGTCCATGTCACCGCTGAGGCCCGAACACAAGCCTCAACAGTGACGCTGGGCACATGACGTCACTGAGGAGACTGAGAGAGAGAGTCTGACGCCCAAAAGAGGTTGGCATAATTTTTTTTTTTTTTTTAAAATCCTACCCTTAGCCTCCACCTATGATACTGAAGAAACCCCAGAGTGTAATTATTCCATACAATTATTTTGTTTCATACTGATTTTGTTCAACTCAAAACTAATCAGGCTCCCGAGCCGCCCCGAACCAAACAAACCTTGGGGGTTCACCCTTCTATATTCTAGACACAATGTAGGAAAAGGATCAGCAGACTAGCTGAGTTTTCAAAGACTGATATGTTTTTGAAAAATTCAGCATGTTCATTTTAGCTGCGAAGTCAGAAGCATCTTCCTTATATATTTAATAGCAAGAGAATAAAGGTAGTAAAAACTTAATAAAAAATACGTTTTTGCTGCTTTTTTTCTGCTGTGTTTCACTATGTTAGGCCTTAGCCCAACACAAAAGAGTTTTATAAAATGTCAGTAGGAATCCAAGCGGAGAGATCATGATTTTGGCAGTTTCTATAACTTACATTTATTAAATATATTCATTTTTTTTTATTCTTGTGCATATATAAATTACTTAGACATTCTCAATATTTAATATTTACAGGGTAAACTCTTAATAAAATAAACTGGAGCATATAGGACTTGCAGTTAATATATGTTTAACACTGAATCAAAGGTCAATCAGGTTTTGTCTCTGCACATTGCAAAGGTGACTTGCTTTGATTTCACAAGGGACAAGGCAGAGCAAATAATCTGACATTATGCATGGATGTGCAAATCGTTGTCAGGACTCCGGAGATTAGACAGCAAGAAAACACAAGAAAACAAATAAGCTGCCCGTCTACAGAATGAAAAACGAATATTGACAGGTAGCGAGAGTTCAGAAGATACCAATGAACATAAATCCTCAAGAATTCAAAGAGTAAGTAAAATTATCCTTTCATAACCACATTTTTTGTTTTTATATATTCGTCTTTTCGTGTATGAGGATGTACTTGCATGACAAATTGTGCTTCATAATGGCAACATTTAAAGGAGTTTTCTGGGGGAAAAAAAAAATTCAAAAAAGGTCAGTTAGAGCTATTAATAGGTTAATAAGTGCACTGAAATTCCTTTAGTAGTGTTTTGAGTGATTTCTGGGATTCTCAGCGAGCTCCTGGCATTATCTGCATTTGTTTACATCCCTATCTTCCTGTGGTTTGTTTCCTACAAGTTCCATGATGCCTCACTTCCTTTCCCTCACTGACACCCTCCCTTTCTCACAGACTCCCTCTCCTTGCTTCCCTGTAGGTATGTGATAGGGATCACCATGTACAGTTTTTTTTTTCCTATCAATATGTCTTTGAAGAATGGGAGGAAATCCATGCAAACACAGGGAGAACATACAAACTCCTTACAGATGTTGTTGCTGGCGGGATTCAAACCCAGGACTCCAGCACTGCAAGGCTTCAGTGCTAACCACTGAGCCACTGTGTTGCCCCTAGACTTCTATTTCTCACTCTCCACACCTCCCTCTCTGACTCACTGACCTCTCCCTTTCTCACACACTTTCCCTCCCTGTTTTCTGGAGGAGACTGCCAGCTACTGTGCAAGCGCAGTTTGTGCGATTGAACTAACTGGCATCTCTCCAGACTTCCCTCTCATGCCAGCGTAGCAAGGGGCGGTTCTTCATGGAACCAGGCGTGATGTCACTTACAGAAGTGATGTCATGGCTCCACTCCGGTCTGGAAAGGAAGAGAAGACTGATAGTATAGTGTGTGGCTTCCCAGCACTATTGGGGGCCATACATAGAAGAGGAGAGGCGAGGATGACACATCTGCCCAAGTCTACAGGTAAAGGCAAGTACAAAGGGGCGAGGTCTTTTTCCTGACATATATAGGTCACATGATCTACATATATTACTGTTTAAATATACAATATGTTTAATAAACATATATTAGAAAGTTGGATGGGGGAACATGAGGATCTTAGCATAAAATTATTGATTTATACTGAACAACCCCTTGGTCAGCTTTAACTGGGGGGAGTTAATACCTGCAATCAATGTGGGGCAGTGATGGTGGGTATTTAAATCCAGAATTTTATCCATATTGTACAATTAGAAGAGTGTCAGAATTTCTTTCAAGTTTTATAAATTACTATAGAGAAAAATGGGAGAAAAATTGACAATTTTGAAGTGAATATTTTTGGATTTAGTTTTTAATGCTGACTAACTATCACATGGAAGTCTTAGCTGTGTTATACCAAGCCTTGCAAGTGTTCTCAGCAGTGCCCTGGAGGATGAAAACTACGTTACCATCTGGCAGTTTGATGTGTTTTTTAACTTTGGAAGACATCAGGAAAATGCTTATAGTTGCCACAACACATTTCATCAATTGCCAATGGTTGGCACAAGCAGGTTAGGCTTCCAGCAGTCTAGCGAAGGGATATATTAAAGGAATTTTTTTGGGATAAATTTAGATATTATGTTATACTTTAATATAGTTCCTAAGTAGCGGTATATGACACACAGACTCTCTCTTTAATGTTCTTTGAATCCCTTTGTCATGTCTTATCACTTAGACCATACAATAGGAGTAATACATACTGTTCAGTATGTAGTAACATTTTAGAAGGTTATATGCTTCCAAAATTATGGTATTATCTTAAGGAAAGACAGAATTTGCAAACAAAATGAAGTCAATAGAAAATAATTTACTATATAAGACGTTGACTGGTCTGCAGAGAGCCCCTGAATGGTTGCAGTTGGAATACCAACTGAAAACCAGACCTCATGCCCATATGTGAGTACATAGCCATACTCTATTAATCTTGTAAAATCAAGTAAGAGAGGATATTGTTTGAGTAGTAAAGGGGGAAAAACCCATGGTTTTGGAAGGAGATGCTCAATAGACACATATGAATATTGAAGTGTCCACTTTCATGACATTGGTAGAGTAGAGTGCATTCATATCTGTTCTGGTCCATTGCAGGAACAAAACAATTTATGAAACAATTAACAGTCCATCTATTGACGGACAACAATGACTTATGAGGGACCCCATTGACTATAATGGGGTCCATTGGTTATTTATTTTTCCATTGATATTGCTGGACAAAAAGATGAAAATGTGAACACAGCTGAGCCTAAAAGGTCGTATGTTCCTATAGATGAAACTTATGGTCATCATTTATTTAGGAAACTAACTAGAATCACATGTACAATAGCAAGGAACATGATTGGGAAATTTATAGCAGTAAGTCAGAAAATCTAGTGGGAATTTGTTCAATTCACAGAGCTCTAGAACATTATAGTCCTTGATATGGGGTCCAGCTTGTAATAAATGAAGAATTACAACAGAACTCCAATATTTGTAGGAAAAAAGCAGATCTTTAGTAATTCACCAGTTCAAAACTCTATTAGGTTATTTTATGTATCTGTTACAAATAAAGAATATCCCTTAAAATATATCTTACACAGCTAAAACACGAGTATGCTGACATATCTGTTAGAAACAGAAGCAGCAGTAGTGGATGGCAAGCAAATATAAATCCATGTATAGATTGAAAAGCTAGAATGCAAGATATTGTCCAGAGTTTGTCCTTACTTTTTATTAGATTTTCTATTTTAAATGTCAAGATACTGTTGCTTTACTATGTGGTATAATATATGTCCAATAAATCACTGGACCCAGAGTGAGGGATTCTGTGAGTGCTGACAATTCTATAGATGAACATTCAAAAGGATAAAATGCATAAAGGACCACATTAGGCTAAAGACCCACATAGTGGACCGCAGCCAAATAGCGCTACGGTAAACACTGCGGTGCAAATGCATCACGGTTTTTCCTACAGTGCTTCACAGAAAATCTGCAGACTTGTGGGGAAACACGGTGGCTCAGTGGTTAGCACTGCAGCCTTGCAGAACAGCAGTCCTGGGCTTGGATCCTGCCAGGTACAACATCTGCAAGGAGTTTGTATGTTCTCACTCCCATACTCCAAAGACATCCTGATAGGGAAAAATGTAGAGTGTGATCCCTATATGGGGCTCACAATCTACATTTAAAAAAAAAATAAAAAATCTGCAGAGGTTTCCTCTGCGGACTTTCTGCTTCAATTATACCTATAGGGAAACCACCAGCATTTCCCTAAGTATATTTGACATGCTGCAACCTTTTTGGAAATCACAACACTTCCACTGTGGGTATTTTCCTGCTGTGTGTGAATGGGGTTCACTAGACTGTAATGTGCTATAGCTTTTGTCACAACGTTTCCACTGCAACCAAACCACAGCATTTACGCCATGTAGGGCCATGACCTAGGACTGTTTTCTCAGCATAAAACTTCATGATATAAATTACAAAATAAAGAGTTACTCTCTGACACTGTAGTGATAGTGTACAGCAAAAAAAAACATGTGGTGGCTGTCATTTGCCTCATATTAGGTTAATAAAATACTTCCCAATTCCAAATATGACATTCAGAATAAATCTCTGGATCAACAACTCATCATGAGAAATCCAGTTCTCACAACTTGTGATTATTACATTTTTGGATAAGTGTCCTCAACCGCCCATCCTGAACTTGCTCCATGAATAGTCTCAGAACAGAAATAAAATTTTGCCCACGGTACAGTATATACCTATAACTGATGGATGATTTGGCTAAGTTTGGTTGTCGTGAAACCAAATGAACACAATATTGTGACATGTTACCAAAACCTTTGACAGACTGATTCACAATACAACTGATAATTACAAAAATCACAATACAACTCTACAACTCAATAAAAAACATGACTAGAACACTGACAAAGCCGACTTTCTTGTGCTTGGAGCCTTTCAAATCTCTATAGATGGACATCTAAAAAGGTACAGGTGTCGAGATGTGGCAGTTCAAATAAATGTGTTAAAACATGACAAGTTTGGTATGCCTGTGATTGTACTGACCTGCAGAATATATACTACATGTCATTTTTACTGCAAAGCAAACACATTAAAGCCAAAAGCCATAAGAAAATGTTGCAGTTGCAGTTTTTTGATTCCACACCATCCTGATTTTTCTTCCAGATTCCCAGTACATTGCTCAGAGTATTAAATGGCACAATTATAAGGTAGAAAATGTATGGCTTTTGGGAGGTGGGAAGTAAACAAAGGCAAGTATAGAAATTAAAAATGTCTGCATGGGGAAGGGGTTGTGGTTTTTTTTTTTTCCTTCCTAACAATATACGTGAACAAGGCAGAGATTCACTTTACTTGACACATTTTGACACATTAGGTTTACTTGACACATTTTTTCCAGGTTTTATAATTTTTTAGATATATTTTTATAACAGTGCACTTAAACATTTTTCACTAAAAAATCTTTAGAAAATTTTAAAGCTTCTGTTTGGGTAATGACAGATTTTGTGTGTCAATACAATAGCTGCAGTTGCCGTTGAAGTGAAAATAGTAATGAACTGCAGATTATTGAACCTTAAATGGCACTTTGACCTCTTGGGCTCGAGTTACGGTATTTATGATGAACTGTACTACACTCTACAATTAAAGAGGATCTTTCATGTCCTCGGGCATGTGCAGTATAATAGAGTGCTAGAAAACAGACAGTGCACTGAATTCTGTGCCCCCCCACTGAAGAGCTATCGGTGCAGTTACAATAGCTCTTCAGTGTCAGAAGGACATTTCTGACAGTCGGTCAGGAACACCCCTACTTACAGTAGCATCTATTGCGCTTTACTGTGAAAGGTGGCATTCTTTACTGCTTAGCCATGACGCTGAGCCATGAGGAACACCTCCCCAATACTAGTCTATGGACACGTACTATCAGAAGTAGGGGAGGCGTTCCTCACCGCTCAGCGTCATGGCTGGGTATTAAGGAACACCCCATCTTACCATATCTCTACAGTGTCAGAAGGGCGTTCCTGACAGACTATCAGGAATGCCCCTCCTCACAGTAGCATCTATTGCACAGATTGTCTGTCAGGAATACTCCTCCTCACAAAAGCGTCTGTCAGGAAAGCCCTTCTGACACTGAAGAGCTACAGTAACGGCACTGATAGCTCTTCACTGGGGGCACAGAATGGGAAAGCATTGAATTCAGCGCACTGTCCTCTTTAAAGCTAAACCCCATTATTGATGTGACGACTTTAATAAACCTCAGGGAAGTTATTCATTTGGTTTCTGCAGTGCCACAATGAAGAGAAATTGTAACCGGTTTCTCATAGTAAATTATACAGTTTCTTGTTTTTCTGGTTTTGTTGCATCTGATGCCAAAAATAAGTTCTAATTAATTTATTTTACTGTATGAATTATTAGTATTTAAAGGGGTTGTCCACTTTCAGACAAATATTGATAGACTATTTTTGTATCATGAAAAATTGTATAATTTCCCAATTTCTGTATCAATTTTTCATGAATTTTTTTTAGATCTTTGATTGCTGTTGTTTTGTTTACTTCTAGTGGATAGAAATCAGTCCATGGTCATGTGATGGACATAGACACATGACTCATTACAGTCACAGGTTAGTAGTCAGACATCTGCTGGTAATGTGCTGTGCACCTGTGTGTTCATCAGTCACCATAGACTATATATTGTATGATAGCCACAAAAAAGAAGCAACGGGAACATCAGACTTTATTGGGAGTGAACAAAAACAGGCATAGCCGTTCCCAGAGCACATAGTTCAAGAGCAGAGCAGAACTGGCCTATTTTTGACTGAGAACCTGATACGTTACCAACTTCATGGCCTGTTTTACGCCACACCTGTCTGTACATCCTTATCTGCCTAATACCTGTTAATAATTCCTTGACTTGTACTTCACCACATTTTGACTGGCCTTCCTTACTGCATATTGATGTCTCACTGACCCTGGTCAACTGCTACTTATAGAGGGACCATTTTGAAAAGAAGTAAATGGATAGTCTCCAAAGATCAAAGTCCAGACCCACTTATGGGGGATAAAAGGTGAATATCGAAGAGGTTAAATGCCCTTGCTAGTGGCCCAAAATCAAACCAGTTAGGTAGTGCATTAGGTGAACAATCTGACTGTTACACTTTGTGCCCTGAAATATATCCCTGGCCCAGGTTCTTATTCCCCTCACACATGTCATAGAGCATGCCCACAACACTCTCTAATAGAAGTCTATATAGTCTCCCTTTTTTTTTTTTCCTTAGATTTTTTTATACTATTATCCCTGGGACAAGAAATTTTGTCAAAGTAAATAAAAATTAGGACAATCAGCAGATTGATGTCAATTAAAGGTTGCAATCACACATGGCAGTTTTGAATACAGTTTTTCTCACCCAACACAGAAATTAACTCAAAGGAAAAGGCGAAAAACAAAAGTCTTTAAATATCATCTGTCCTTCTCTTTTGCAATGTGTACTGTACAGGGCTCAGATGAAGCTCCTTCCCCAACAGAGAAATTGATTTACTTCTTCCAGAAGTTCTTTACGAATTTGTTATATTTCTTATCTTCTAAGTATAAAACGCTTAATAAATGTGGCGCACAGCATGTGGTTTTTGGCACAATTCGTGCTAGAATTCTGGCACATTTTGCTTGATATATTCCCCCCACTATATACAATCTGACACAGCAATGCAGCTAATAATTGTCCCATTGGAAAGCTGTTCTGAATTGAGTGTGTAGCTGATAGTCTATGGCCAAATGCTTTACTGACTATGTGAAAGAACTCTTTAAAAATGAAATTGCCTCTCAGTTGATATTGTTCATTACGTGTATTGTATTATGTACTTCCTAAGGTATTTTCTGCCATACATGCTGAGACTGATACACTTAATTATATAAAGTCTTCCTTTCCAACTGCAGTTTAGCATCAGTGATGTTACTAAGGTAGGAGCAATAAAGTTTAATGGATCAAATCTATGCAATTTTCAATGGTCTCTGAATAATTGAATTGTTACAATTGCAAATGGGAGTACGAGGTAACTTACTTTAGGGTCTGGGGGGTATTACAGAAAATACATTTAAGTTTATATAGCAAACATGCAAAAGTGTTGTCAAGTTTAATAATATTTGTGTAATGGAACATTTTTGTCATATATATATATACATGATATTATTGCTATAAAATTAGAGCTATAGGCTTTTTGCACGCCTTTGTAAGGTTCCTCCATATGGTACTATATTATGCACATGTTCATAACTTTAAAGGGATTCTATTATTAGAATCCCGTTTTAAGCTAAACCCACGTCAGCATAGCCTTATGAAAGGTTATTCTTCTCCTACCTTTAGATGTCTTCTCTGTGCCGCTGTTCCTTAGATATCCCGGTTTTCGTCCATATGCTAATTAGTTTTCTCGCAGCACTGGGGGCGGTTCCCAGGGCTAAAACAGCCCTGGGAGCGTCCCCAGTGCTGCGAGAAAACTATCCAGTGCTGCAGTCTTCTTGTTTGCTGCCTCCACCCCTTCTTCCTTGTCCCATCACGTCTTCTTCAAAAAAGCACCGACTGCGCATGTCCGTCGCCATTTTCCTGTGGTCGAATGGAAACAATAGCCTCTCTTAAGGCTATGCCAACATAGGTTTAGCTTAAACGGGATTCTAATGATAGAATCTCTTTAAGCAATGCATCTGGTAAAACAATTCCATAGCACAATTTATCATTGAGCATGCAACAACTTATATCTGTAAGAACTTGCAAAAAGAAAAAAAAAACAACACGTTTTAGGATCCTGTTTGAAATTGAAAGAATAGAAAGATACAGCACAACACCACTGATATACAGCTACAGATGTGCTCTTTCTCGCCTTTCTTGTTAGCTCAATATATCTTCAGATGGTGAGATGACCAACTTTTCAAAGTAAACCTCCAGTCAAAACATAACTTTTTATCCCTGTATCACCTCCTTTTTTCTATAAATCCCATGATGCTTTACAACAGTATCCTATGGGCAGCTAAAGCCAGTACCATCTATGCCTGCTGGGAGACAGTGTAACTGTCTTCTCTGTATTCTGCTACATAATCCTATGCAGCACTACAGAGGAAGAAACAATACTGGCACTGCTCTCACAACTCTCTATTGGAGTAGATCTCTGGGGAGAGTAGTCTAGAACCCTTCTTCATAAATCAACTGTCCCCTGAGCCCGTCAGGGCCTTTCCTAAGATTTAGCGAGATTTAGCAAGAGCGACATACAGCACAAAATTATTGATAATAAATCCCTGCACTGCCAAAAGAAGGAACCTCATTTGACACGTGACGAATCCCTTGTCATTAATCAGCATATTCCTCAGAGGTGGCTATGCATCTTTATTGAAATAGACGCAAATTTTATACCTGACATAATTTTCGGGCATCATTTACTCCAGTTAACAGGTTAAATAATCATACATTTGATAGAGCTGATGGTTCCTCACAAACCCTGCCCTTTGTTGCTCTACCACTCAATGTAAAAGAGTAAAAAGTAAAAAATATTTGTGCAAAACCCCAACTTGCACAAAAATTGTCACCTTTTATGTATTATGTACAACAAAGAACTCGCATACAAGGTGATAAGTACAAATGATCATGTTAAATGCAAATTATATAGGTAATGGCGTAAGAGGAAGGACACATGATGCTAAACATTTGCAATGTGCTTTTCTCACACAAAGAACACAAAGAACTCAAAGCACAGGGCGCATTGTGAAGTAGAGGAGTTAGTGGATCAGTTATTTTACAGAAAGCCAGTTTACCTAACAGTATATTTTTGGAATATGAGAGGAAACCACCGGAGTACCAAGAATAAGCTTATACAAGGAACATAAAAACTCTATGCAGATGTTGCCCATCACAATGAGGCAACAGTGTTAACTATTGAGCCACTGTGCTGCCATAAAAATGAAGGTATCAAATCCATTGACCCATGTTTGGACAAGTACAAAAACATGAGAAAATAGTTTCTTTCCTTTCTACTTAGACAGGTCGAGAGACAAGCAGCTGTTCACAATATGATGTCACAAAGGGATATTGTACCACAATATGGTATGCTATTGTTTATATAGCACCATTAATTCCATGGTGCTGTACATTATTGTATTAAATCCATGGAGCTGTACATTATTGTATTAAATCCATGGACCTGTGTATTATTATATTAATCCCATGGTGCTATACATTATTATTAGAGATGAGCGAACAGTGTTCTATCGAACACATGTTCGATCGGATATCAGGGTGTTCGCCATAATCGAATCGAACACCGCGTGGTAAAGTGCGCCAAAATTCGATTCCCCTCCCACCTTCCCTGGCGCCTTTTTTGCACCAATAACAGCGCAGGGGAGGTGGGACAGGAACTACGACACCGGGGGCATTGAAAAAAATTGGAAAAAGTCATTGGCTGCCGAAATCAGGTGACCTCCATTTTAGACGAATAGTGGATTTCAAATCCGGGTCATATGAGAATGTGAACTTTGTGACTATGAGACAGGGATAGCTGTACAGGCAGGGATAGCTAGGGATAACCTTTATTTAGGGGGGAATGTTATTAAAAATAACTTTTTGGGGCTCTATCGGGTGTGTAATTGTGATTTTTGTGAGATAAACTTTTTCCCATAGGGATGCATTGGCCAGCGCTGATTGGCCGAATTCCGTACTCTGGCCAATCAGCACTGGCTAATGCATTGTATTGGCGTGATGAAGCAGTGCTGAATGTGTGTGCTTAGCACACACATTCAGCTCTACTTCATCGGGCTAATAGAATGCATTGGCCAGCGCTGATTGGCCGAATTCCGTACTCTGGCCAATCAGCACTGGCTAATGCATTGTATTGGCGTGATGAAGCAGTGCTGAATGTGTGTGCTTAGCACACACATTCAGCTCTACTTCATCGGGCTAATAGAATGCATTGGCCAGCGCTGATTGGCCAGAGTACGGAATTCGGCCAATCAGCGCTGGCTCTGCTGGAGGAGGCGGAGTCTAAGATCGCTCCACACCAGTCTCCATTCAGGTCCGACCTTAGACTCCGCCTCCTCCAGCAGAGCCAGCGCTGATTGGCCGAATTCCGTACTCTGGCCAATCAGCACTGGCTAATGCATTGTATTGGCGTGATGAAGCAGTGCTGAATGTGTGTGCTTAGCACACACATTCAGCTCTACTTCATCGGGCTAATAGAATGCATTGGCCAGCGCTGATTGGCCGAATTCCATACTCTGGCCAATCAGCACTGGCTAATGCATTGTATTGGCGTGATGAAGCAGTGCTGAATGAGTGTGCTTAGCACACACATTCAGCTCTACTTCATCGGGCTAATAGAATGCATTGGCCAATCAGCGCTGGCCAATGCATTCTATTAGCGTGAACTGAGTTTGCACAGGGGTTCTAGTGCACCCTCGGCTCTGCTACATCAGATTGCTACATCTGATGTAGCAGTGCCGAGTGTGCATCAGATGTGTAGTTGAGCAAAACTGACTCAGCACTGCTAAGTCTCTGCATTCGCATAGGAATGCATTGGCCAGCCTTCGGCCAATCAGCGCTGGCTCTGGCGGAGGAGGCGGAGTCTAAGGTCGGACCTGAATGGAGACTGGTGTGGAGCGATCTTAGACTCCGCCTCCTCCAGCAGAGCCAGCGCTGATTGGTCGAGTTCCGTACTCTGGCCAATCAGCACTGGCCAATGCATTTCTATGGGGAAAAGTTAGCTTGCGAAAATCGCAAACTGACAGGGATTTCCATGAAATAAAGTGACTTTTATGCCCCCAGACATGCTTCCCCTGCTGTCCCAGTGTCATTCCAGGGTGTTGGTATCATTTCCTGGGGTGTCATAGTGGACTTGGTGACCCTCCAGACACGAATTTGGGTTTCCCCCTTAACGAGTTTATGTTCCCCATAGACTATAATGGGGTTCGAAACCCATTCGAACACTCGAACAGTGAGCGGCTGTTCGAATCGAATTTCGAACCTCGAACATTTTAGTGTTCGCTCATCTCTAATTATTATATTAATTCCATGGTGCTGTACATTATTGTATTAAATCCATGGACCTGTGTATTATTATATTAATCCCATGGTGCTATACATTATTATATTAATTCCATGGTGCTGTACATTATTGTATTAAATCCATGGACCTGTGTATTATTATATTAATCTCATGGTGCTGTACATTATTATATTAATTCCATGGTGCTGTACATTATTGTATTAATTCCATGGTGCTGTACATTTGAGGGTTTACATACGGTACACAAACTATACGAAACAATTATAATACTAACAGTGACCAACTGAAAAACTGGGGTAGAGGGCCCTGCCCGCAAGGGCTTATAATCTATGTGGGGGAGGGATAGAGACAGAAGGTGAGGGGGGAGACTGTTCAGATGGTGGTGTGGTGATCGTGTTATTGAAGGTTGTAGGCCTTCCTGAATAGGTGAGTCTTCAGGGCCTTCTTGAAGCCTGTGACTGTTGGGCTCAGTCTTATGTGTCTTGGTAAGGAGTTCCAGAGTATGGGGGATGCACAGGAGAAATCTTGGAGACGGTTGTGTACAGAGCGGATAAGAACAGAGCGGAGTAGGAGGTCTTTCGAGGATCTGAGGTTACATGTGGGCAGGTAGCAGGAGATTAGGTAAGAGATATATGGAGGGGACAGGTTGTGGATGGCATTATATGTCAGCATTAGTATTTTGAAATCTATTCGCTGGGAAATGAATAACCAATGAAGGGATCGGCAAAGGGAAGTGGTTGATGAAAATCAGGGGGAGAAGGGGGAGAGGTGTATTAAGCAAGCAGCACAGTTTAAGGTGGACTGTAGGGGGACAAGAATATTTGCAGGGAGGCCATGCTATCTATCTAGATGTCTATGGACAACCACCCTGTGGCTGTGTTATGATTTGCAGCTTTTCAAAGATTTTCTTACCATGCTGTGATTGTGCGTCTATCTATCTATCTATCTATCTATCTATCTATCTATCTATCTATCTATCTATCATATACATTACTATACATATTTATCTATACATTTTACATTACTGTCTGATTGAAAGGATTTTCCCATTATGGCTCACCCCATTGCACTGAAGAAGGGTAGTGAATCCCCATAGATATTTTAAAGGGTGATATCTTCATTTGTTCTTTCATTAAGTTTTATTCGTTGGTAAGATGAAGCTCAGCTTTCACTTAATCAATTGATTTCCCTAAAGAACAATTATTTTCACAAGGCATTAAGTTCACCGCACTTAGAAGCAAGTTGCCTTGATGGGTCTTGGCATATCTGTTTGTTCCCATTAGTTAAGATGACGGTTTGCTTTAAAATGACTATAAAATATGTGATAGCTTATGCTTAACGCTCATGAAACAATTAATAAATGATGTTTCTTTACATTTTGTCATAATTTTTTTTCTCCTGGCTATTATGTTCTGTAACAGGAGCGTTCTAGTGCTATTTTGTTCCCTTCAATGTGATGGTAATAGTATTTAATGCATGAAGTAATTAGTCTAATGAGTTCTGATAGTTCTGTTCTTACTATTTTACAAGTATCTGTCTCTAAGAGAACTATTTTTATATTAATTTATGTTTTTCCTGAAGATGTCAGACATAGAGAGGTGTCCTTCTTTATCTATTCTTTTAGCCGGACATATCTGTCACAAATTAAAAAATAGCATCATTTCATGATCCGTTGTCACAAAATGATATGCTGTCTATCCTATATGTGTTTATTTGTGGACATCTAGGGTGGGGCATGGATGTGAATTGTAGACTTTAAATGTTTTCATAGAGATATTCCGTATAGGAGTATTACTATCTTAGCATTTATGGCAAAATCCATAGGATATGCCATAAATATCTGATGTATATGAGTCTCCTCTATATTGTGGCTACATGTGAATGAGAAGGGCCGTATAGCCATAAATATCGAGATAGGAATCCCCCCTTGTTCAGACAATACAGCTGCATGAATGTATGACAATGGAATGGTTTTAAATGGCACTAAATTACATAAATGGTTCAGACACCTAAGGCTGAGTTCACACCGAATTTTTGGTCAGGAATCTGCCTCAAAATCAGCCTCCCAACAGAGCTCGCAGGGACAACCATATAATGAGCATGTTGTTTGTGTCAATGATCCGCCTACTCCGGTGTTTCGGCTGCTCTAAGAGCCGCTTGACGCATAGCTTGCTGAATCCTTCTCAGCTCCACTTGAGGAGAAGTCTGTGACTTCTGGCTACCTTCATAGCTCTTGTTTTTTGACATTTTGTGACCAATTAGATTTCTTTTTTCCCAGCATGTTTAAAATTGGGAAACTGCCAATTTGGATTAAAGGGGTTTTCCCATCTCCGTGTCTCAGCACGCTGCCTGCAATGTCTGCTTCTCACTTCGTATGTTTGTCTTCCCCCCCTCCTCCCTCTTGCTGAACAGGACACAGAACACTTCTGCAGATCAGATAATATGCATATGCTTGTACAGAATGGACTTAGTATTATCTGTGTGTTTACATAGAGAGATAACAGACCAGGCTTTATCAGCAAACAGCAAACTGATTCTCCTGCCAGCAAGAGCAGTTTAATATAGTATATGAACATAAATTCTTAACAGTCATGAAGCCATGCCATTTACTGGGATAAAGAGTATCCTATGTGTTAATCCAGGTTACAAACCATCTATGTGCCAAATTTCATCAAAATCCATTCAGATGTTTTTGCGTGATTCGGTAACAAACCTCTAAATACACACTTTCACATTTGTAATATTAGTAGGATTCCCCAGAATTTCAATAAACCTACAAATTGCCCCACAAAAATATTCCATAAATCTCTGTAAATGATCCTATGTAAATGTTTTGGGTATTTTAATATGGTGACGCATAGAAATTTCTTTTCAAAGTTTTATATTTATTTTAAAGCTATTAAAATATGACCGAAAGTGTACAAACTTGGTGTTGCTGTGATCGCACTAACCCACAGAATAAAAGCAGCATGTACTTTTTACTTCATAGTTAATGCCATAAAAACAAAACCAAGAAAAAAGAATTTTACAACTACGTTGTTTTCATATTTCATCAGTATCGGATCAATGGCGGCCCCAGTTGTCAAGTCTTATCAGCAGCCATTATTGAAGTTACCATTCTCGGTCACTACATGGAGCTGTCTGCTTCCTGCTCAGTTTTCCATATAGCAGCTGCTCAAAACACCTGATAGTCAGGGATCCTGGGTGCTGGACCCTACTCATCTGCAATGTATGACCTATTGTAAGACTAGGTCATCAATATTATTTATCCAAAAATAATGGACCTAACAGTAGGGATTGTTCTAACAGCCAAAGAAGTGATACCTGTTGTAGCATAATAAATTGCCCTATAGGACAAAATTATTCATGTCCATTAAAGATTAAGAGTGACTTTATATGATTTAGCACATAATAAATATCTGCACTTGGAATCTTATCAAATATGCTAAATTCTTATGATATTTATAAAATTGCCTATACAGTCATTTGCATTTTAGATCAGTTCTCATCCTGTTCTACTTATGCTATTGAATATGTTATAGTGGACAAATAGCAGCTCTGCATTTCCCATATTTTCTAGGTTAAATTATTGTATTGTTTTATAAAAACAAGGCTCACATTTGACACATTGCCGCTGATAGTCTGTAGTGCAACTAAGTGTTGTAAAGACTTAATCTACCCAAAGGACACATGAGGATAAAGCATTCATTTAGGTATACTGTAATATGAAAAATGTTAAACATTTCAATCTCTCCAAATGAAACTTTGAATGTATGAATATGTATAACCTGCATACCCTGCTGGAATCACAATCTCAGCAGAATGGAAAGTAATGTGAAAAATGAAAAACAATGAAATCCTACAGTCTACAATCCAGTCTCATTACAAAATGTAAATCACTGCGTGTCGCAAAGCTCCAGTGTTCTTATACCCTAATATACTATTGTTTATGGTCAAATTAAGGTAATGCACAAATTATGTAAAGTTCCCATCATAGATTGCCTTAAAACATCATTCGGGGGAAGTTCAAAGAATCTGCCCAGGGTGACTTTATTGATGGTCAGCTTGAAAATCATTTGTTTCCTAGGATTCAGGTGGAAGGTATAGCAACCTACTGTATGTTGCTGCATGTCGTATAGACTACTGCTATGTTAATGCGGTGGGCAGGGACAGCGGGTGACATAATTTGCCAGGAAGTACTGTTAGATGCACAACATCTGAAATGCCGCAGTTGCACCTGGTGCAGTTCGACTTTAGCTTTACACAGTCAGTAATTTTTAACTTGACACATGCATTGATATGGGATGCCATTACACTTGTGGTGATGTAGATGCTGATATCACACAGAGTCCAGAAGAGGCTGGAGGATGCTGGGAGAGAAGGCCGGACACTACGGCAGAGCCCCAGAGAGGTGAAGAAATGTGATCATGAGTTGTTTATAATTTTTCGCACCTCCCTGGGTGATCTGATTATTATACTCTGGGAATGGACAGGTCCAAAAATATAAGCATTCATGGACTGTGAACCCAAAAAAACTCAGGTTTGACCACAGTGGATTTTGGGAAAACTTGTAACGAACCTGCTTTGCCATGATCTGGTCGCTCATCCCTATACAAATACCATTTCTACAATGTGTTGTAATTACAATTTTGCTGTCTTCAACATGCAGGTGATTATTGCTTATTGCCTTAGGTTGCAACCAGAAATGGTACATTATAAAATGCCCATGCAAGTTCAAAGTCTATTACTAATTTATAGTACTATCCTGATGGAAGGGGGTCTTATTCTATAAGAATCTATTATCTTATTGCAACCAGACAGAGACATTATGCCCTTCACACAACAATAGCAGAGACAGTTTGCAATCTATATACACTTAGGTTTCTCCTTTTTTCACTATATACCTTTAGTCTAACAGAGAGCAACTGTAACATACTGTCTGTCCTAGCTTTAAACATCGCAACATCCTAGAAAGCATGGTGATGAAACATGGAGAGGAAAAATAGCTATGTCAGTATCCTACTCCGCATTTAAGGAAAAACTGTTGGAAACACCTTTTAAAGAGGCTCTACTTCCTTCCCCAAGCATAAGATAAGATAACCCTTTAGTCCCACCAAGGGGAAATTCAGGGTGTTACAGCAGTATAGATAATACGGTAATATATTCAATAAAGAACACATACAAGCTCATAGCAGATGGGAAAGATACTAGTAATCATAGCAACTAAAGAAAAAGACTCAGGATCAGTGAGTTCTCTGTGCAGAGTGATCTTCGCTTAGCCTGATGTTGATTATACAGCCTGACCGCAGTTGGGAGGAAGGATCTCCGATAACACTCCTTCTCACACTTGGGCGAAGCAGTCGGTCACTGATAGTACTGCCCAGTCTCATACATGGGATGGGAGTTGTTCTCCAGTATGGAGCTCACCACGAACGGTATCCTTCTGAAACAACTGCATTCATTGTGTTGTAGAGGATGTTAAACTGATAAACAATATATCTGTTATGTATGTCACTTATGAAGATTTGAAGAAAAACAACTTTGAAGTCTTCTACACATGAGGCACTGGGGGTGGGCCTGCAGCTCATTGGAGCAAAGCTCTTGCCATCCAGACCCCTACCATATCCTGCCTGCACCACCCCATGCAGTGGTAGTTGATCCTTCCCATCTCCATTCTACTTCAGCAGTGCGCCCAGGGCAGAATGCCCGTCCCAAGTGCACCAAGTATATCTTTTGCATGAAACTTCAAAGTTGTTTTTCTCCAAACGTACTTACATAACAGAGGTATATAGTTTATCGCTGCAATATCCTCTCTAATGTGGTGGTTGCAGTTAAATATACTTTAGGGAAGTTGTAGAACTTCTCATTTCCACTGACATCAGTAATACTATAATAAGCACATACAAAGTACAGTAACATATTATCTTAATAGTTCTTTCTCTAGTACCTAAGATTTTCTTTATAGAAAATAAAAGCAAAATCAATATTTGCAGAGATTTTACTTTAAGTCTTTTGTTAATGAAATGACAAGTCAGTCTATATAGCATCCGACTAATATTTCATATATTGTTTTATTATAGACCACTTGAAATGTTAGGAAGGTTTATGGATCACCATCCTACTGTACGTCACTAGTCTTGGCTGTAACATTCCTATTTTTCTTATTCTTTGAAGCACTTTCTTCCAATTGATCCTCTGGTTTGTATACTTTGTATATTGTATCTCCCATAGCACACCACTGTTTACTGCATTGACCATACCTTACAAACCATTTTTCCTCTTGGGGTACTATAAATACATTTTCCAGTTTTAAGTCAGTACAACTATTGTACAGGTGTATCCAAGCTTAACTCATGTTCAGTTTAGTTAACCAATGCAAATTTTCATTAAACCAATTGAATGTCACAACATGCTAACAAAAACCTCGAAAAGGTTGCAATTCACACTTTCCACCTTCCTCCCCACAAAGTGCGAGACATAGACACAATCAGGACTCTTCTCTCTATACTATTCAGGTGGAAACTGGGAAGAAACCCGAAGGATCCCATTGCAGTCTATGGGGTCTGCGGACTTACACAGGGTAACCGCTTAGGCAGATTGAGTTTGTTTTAAGGGTCCCCAAAGGACCCGAGGAATGGGAACCTGAGCGCAAGTGTGAACCTAGAGTAACTTGTGACAAAGCAAGTAGCAAAGTTTACCTTGGCTCTTAACAAATAAGACAGTAGCAGAAGTTATTAAGTATTGTAATGGGTTTATACTGTTTTTTTCTGTCTTCTGTGATAAGACATCACACTACATAAAGTTAAGGAGTTGTAGCAAGTTTTTGTACACCCTAGTGAAGCTTAAAATAAAAAGCATTGTACATTTGCCTTATCTGTTTGACAGGGGATTCAGTGGAGGTTCCCCGATTGGGTCCCCAGGCACTATTTACCTTCTGCCTGCATGTGAGTACATAGGCACATCAGTGAATGACCCCGATTCTCAGTTTCAACACACTGTCTCTTCTCCATCATGGGATGAAGCCTTCACATGCAGGCCAAAGGTCATAAACAGCGGTGACACTACAAACATTGCATTAGATCCCTGGCCAAATGGAGAGGTGAGTATACCCCATCATTATTTTAAGTCTTGCCAGGGATCTAGACTTGGAACAGTCCTTTAAGTTAAACACTGCAACTGAAGCTTTATCACTGCCTACAACCAATAACTCCTATAACTCACTGCCAATCATTGTTGCATAGCTTTTCAAGGGCATAAAATACAGAAATGAAAGCACATTGATGTATTATTACATTGAGGTGATCGAATAGACCCTGCCAGAGTGTCCATTTGATAATCAGTAGAGTAACAGCTGTAATGCACTTGCACAATCCAGCCACAACTGTCAGGACTGAAGAAAACTTCACGACTGCAGTTAGTAATGATAAAGCCCCAGTTTGGCCAATTTGGCCAGATTTGTTTCATGTGTTTGTCAACTTTTTTTGGAAGAACTGGAAATACTCTTATTATTATCTTAAAAGACTCCAGATTATAATAATTGGAAGCCCAGAGGAGGAGCGGAAATATAATAAACACTTATACTCACCTTTCCTAACCTCTCCTAGACTCCCAAGGCCTCTGGGTCCTCTTCTGCCCTCTTCTAGCCTCTTGGCTAACATCCTGCACCCCACATGACTACCCAATTACAGGCCTCAGTCGTCTCCCAGTGATGTCCCACAGGAGGCCAGAAGACCACCAAAGAGGACCTTGAGCTCAGGAGAGGTGAGGCAAGGTGAATATATTAGTGTATATACATATTATACTCTGGGGTCTATAAAGTCTCCATGGCATAAAAGTGATTTGTTGGTGATAAATAACAAAAGTTTCAGGTTCAGGTTGAGCCTGACACCTTTGGAAAATTTTACTATTGAAATTTAAACTCCTTTTAATGTGAAATGTATGTATCTTGTAAGGAAAAAAGCAAACTGTTTCTAAATACATCCTGGCTGAGCTACAAAGGATCTGAAGATTGTGTACACCGCCATAGTATCACCAACATGAAATATATTGAAATGCTGTATACAGTGTATGGAGATAAGGTCAGTACTGTTTAATCTACCTTGGAAATATATTAAAACATGAAAGCAAAGATTTAGCTTTTCTGGCGCTCAAGATATAAGCTATTATTGTAAAAAAAAACACATTTCATTTACCACATTGCATTTCAATGCTGTCCTAGTAAATCATATCAGACATTTTGGTTGATAAAGAAAATGCATTGTGTTTTTTATATTAGCAAAAAAATGAGTTATTGAAATTAAATGGGGTCTTCTGCCTCATCCAGTTAAACGTTCTGCAAGAACATGGGGAAAAAAAACCATACAGTATAAAAGAAACAATAATGGAAAAAACACTCTATGTAAGTGTCGGTATCAGAACACTGAAGAATGAAAGACTAGTTCTCCTTTCCCTACTCCCTTTTAGCAATCTAATCCCAGCACAGCTCTATGCACCTTATTACTTCTCCTGTAGTAATCTGAATTCCATCTCCTATATCAGGCTCACGGCTTCTAAATTTAACCCCTGATGGGGAGTCATTTACCGTGACTGTTTCGAGAATCATTGGTAAAATTTCTTGACCTGTCCTTTCCCAGGTCTCTTCTATATTTAACTGTGGTAATGACATTAAAGCTGGCCATATATACTAGATATATGTCAGCCGAGCCCAGGGATGTGTATGTATATACGTGTATGTATTTGTGCTGTGTTTATGGGTCCTATAGACTCTCTCCCAATGGCAGACATTGGTAAACATTGGGCAAGTGGCTTTCAGTGACCCAATCCTCTTGTTCTGTGGCACATAAGCACCTGCCAGCATTGTCTGCTTAAAGCTTTCTTCCCCCTACCAGTTTGGAACATATGCATACTATGTTGAGCTAACTGTTCATGATTATAAGGAAGTCAGGTGAGATAGCTGTTGGTCAACAACAATCTTATATGTTTGACCATCTTAGGGTATGATCTCTATAAGACATATAATGGTCTCATTTGATTGAAAGATGCAGGTAGCGTGATATCATTTGGAGCAGAAGGGATTGTATCTGGTTCATTCCAACATTGTTTTATTGCAGCCAGCTGGACAGTGGACATGATCAGGACACGTAACAATTCAACAATATTGCTTCACATTAGCAAATACAGACTTTATCAATCATGAGGAATGATAAATGTTACATAATATTGTAGTATCAGTGCACTTCTGTGACCGGCGCTTCATTCTCTTCTATGTTGCTGCGGGTGTTGTCGGAGATTACAGTCCCAGCAGCCCCGTTTTAATGCTACTGTAAGGATTGGAGTCAGGGTCAGGCAGTGCAAAGTGACACAGCTGGGAAAGCAACACTGTGCAACTAATGACAAAAGGGGTCACAGGCCCTGCAGCTATAACTATGCTGTAATATCTGAGAGGAGGCAGACCAATGCACTTCCTAATTGAAGTGCGCCTACCACGGCTCCTAACCTTCTATCCGGCGGCTAGGATAAGGGGAGAGGAGGCCCTGAAAGTCCTAGGGACTGGAGTCACGGGGTCACACCTAAACAGAAAGCACAGTGTAAATGCAATGCAAAACAAAAGACTAAACGGCATGGAACCAGGGAGGACCACAAGTCCCAGCAAGACACAGAAGAGAAGGCGAGGTCAGACGAGCAAGAGGTCAAGCCAGGAGATATAATAAAAGGTACCAAATCAAAAGACAAGGGATAGTCAAAAATACAAGCCGGGTCTAAAAACCAAGAAACATATGGAATACAAACAGACAGGGAATCAGACTGAGCAGGGGGACCAGGAAACACAAAGTGAATGGCTGGCAAGGATCCATGCCTAGGTGGGGATTAACCCCTTAAGGACCAGGCCATTTTTTGGTTTCGCATTTTCGTTTTTCCCTCCTCACATTTCAAGAGCCATAACTTTTTCATTTTTCAGTTCACAGAGTCATATCATGGCTTATTGTTTGCGGGACAAATTGTACTTTGTAATGGCATCATTCAATATGCTGTGCAATGTACTGGGAAGCTGGAAAAAAATTCAGAATGAGGTGCAATTGGAGAAAAAATGCATTTGCGCCATTTTCTTATGGGTTTAATTTATACAGCGTTCACTGTTTGGTACAAATGACATGTTACCAGTGTTCGACGTGTCAGTACGAACGTGGTGATACCAAATTTATATAGTATTTGAAATGTTTTGATACTTTTAAAAAAATGATAAACTTTGCAAAATAGAAAAAAAAATTTGTGTCATCATGTTCTAACACCTGTAACTTTTTCATATTTCCATGTATGGAGCTGGTTGTGGTGTCTTTTTATGCGGGACAAGATGACGTTTCTATTGATACCATTTGGGGAAAGATCTGATGGTTTGATCACTTTTTATTCAATTTTTTATAGGAGGCAAAGTGTTAAAAAAAACCTTTTTGGCTGTTTTTATTTTTTTTGCCGCTACGCCGTTCGCAGTACGGGATAAATGTTTTAATATTCTAATAGTTCGGGCATTTTGGAGCGCGGGGATACCTAATATGTTTATGTTTAATGTTCTTTAATTACTTTTATAGCTAATCTAGGGAAAGGGGGGTGATTTGAACTTTATATTTTTTTATTTTTTTAATACTTTTAAAAACTTTTTTTTTTCTTCTGTTACATTTATGATCAGACCCCTTAGGTACCTTGAAACCTAGGGGGTCTGATCGCTCATACTATTCACTGCAATACTACAGTACTGCAGTGAATAGCAGAATCGCAGGACTTCTATTAGACGATGCCTCTGGCATCGTCTAATAGATCTAGTGCAGAGACAAGCCTGGAAGCCTTCAATAGGCTTCCGGCTGTCATAGCAACCGATCACCGCCCTCATGTGACGTTCAGGAGGGCGGCGATCGGCGAAACATGGCGGCGCCGTTTACACACTGCGGTCACGTTTGACCGCAGTGTGTAAAGGGTTAACAGCAGCGATCGGCTCGGGCACCGACCGCTGCTGTTAGTGGCAGGTCCTGGCTGTATTATACAGCTGGCATCTGCCCTGTATGGAGCGAGCTCAGCGTGTGAGCTCGCTCCATACATCCCCATGCGACCCATGACGTACAGTTACGTCAAGGGTCGCTAAGGGGTTAAATAACAGCAGAAAAACACACCTGATGGCTAATGACATGGAGACTGAAGGCAAGGAAAAGATTAACCCTTAATGACCTAAGCACACCCAATAGAACTCCTAACACGTCTCCCAGGGAGACGCCGCGCAGCAAGGAGACTGCGGCAACTCCGTATCCTGACAGTACCCCCCCTTTGAGGAGGGGCCTCCGGACCCTCAAGAGGACCCCCTGGCTTAGTAGGGTAAGAACGGAAAAACTTCTCCACCACCTGGTTAAAAAGATCCAGGATGAGTGGCAGAGGATGTTGGTCTTTGACCGTAATTTTATTCAATTCCCTGTAGTCAATACAAGGTCGGAGACCACCATCTTTTTTTTCAACGAAGAAGAACCCCGCCCCCACAGGAGAAACTGAAGGTCGGATATGTCCTTTAGATAGGCTCTCTTTAATGTACTGGCGCATGGACTCGCGCTCTGGAGCTGAAAGGTTAAAAATGCGACCTTTGGGTAGTTTAGCTCCAGGAACCAAATCAATTGCGCAGTCATAAGGTCGATGTGGAGGCAAGGCCTCCGCACTGAGCTCGTCAAAGACGTCTTTGAACTCAGTAATAAATTCCGGAATTTTGATATCGTTTTTGATAGTACAAACAGTATTAAGATGAGAAGTACAGGAATCTCCCCATCTAACCAACTCCGAAGTTCCCCAATCAAACACTGGATTATGTACACGCAACCAGGGTAAACCAAGAATAACGTCTTCAGCAAGTTTTTTCATAACAAAAAATGACACTTTTTCAACATGTAAACTGCCGACAAAAAACTGCACCTCAGCAGTACGGGCTAAGATTTTCCCTTCAGGCAAAGGGGTTAGATCTGCTTCAGATACCTGAAATGGGTATTTCAAGGGAATTAATTCAATTCCTAGAGCTTGTGCCAGAACTTCATGGATGAAGTTCATGGCGGCACCTGAATCCACCATCGCCTGACATGCAAAAGTTTTATTACCATTAACAAGAATAGCAGGGAGTAAACATTTCTCAATATTATTAGGAGGTTCCTGAGTGACCCTACCAGAAATCACTCAGGCATTGGCGTTTTCCCGGCGGTGGTTTAGGTCTGGTTGGACAGTTTCTCAGGATATGTCCAGGTTTGCCGCAATACAGACAGAGCGTTTTCTAGGCGATACTTTCTCTTGGTGGCGGTTGTGGACCCCAATATCATCGGTTCTTCTTCAGGTATAGGACTAGAGGTAGGGACAGCAGAAGGAGGTATAGGTTCTGAAAGGACAGACCAGGATTTAGCTGAGGACCCAGGTTTGCTTAATTTCTCTCTACGCCTTTCCCTAAGCCTCCTATCAATAGAAATAGCCAAGGACATAAAGTCTCCTAGATTTTCAGGGACTGGATGACTTACTAGAGCATCTTTTACAGAATCAGATAAGCCTTGTCTAAAAAGGGTTAACAAAGGTCTGTCTGTCCACCCTGACTGGGAACTCCATTGACGAAACTCAGTACAATAGTCCTCGGCAGTTCTAACTCCCTGCTGAATAGACAACAGATGGGACTCGGCCAAGGCAACTCTATTAGGGTCATCATAAATCTGACCTAATGTTTGAAAAAATTTACTTAACGAATTCCATTCAGGAGCTCCAGCAGGTAGAGCCAAGGCCCAGTCTTGTGGTGACCCTCATAGATGGGACACCACCAGCGTCACCTGCTTTCCTTCAGAAGAAAGGAAATTAAAACGGAAAAATAAACGGCAAGATTCCCGAAATGTTCGGAATCTGTCTGGTTTACCGTCAAAACGGTCAGGCAAGAGCATTTTAGGATCCTGACGGGTATTCAATATGGGGAAAAACTGGTGTTTGAATAGAAGAACCTGCAGCGGCTGATGCTGGATCAGGCAAAGCCTCCAGACGCTGCGAGACTTGGTTAATTAACCCAGCCATGCCCTGCACCTGCCTTGACAGTTCATCCAGGCGGTCAGTTACAGAGTGTTCGGCATCCACACTAAACCGCTGGGCGGCCTGCCTAGGGTAAGGGCCAGCCATTATGTAAGGATTGGAGTCGGGGTCAGGCAGTGCAAAGTGACACAGCTGGGAAAGCAACACTGTGCAACTAATGACAAAAGGGGTCGCAGGCCCTGCAGCTATAACTATGCTGTAATATCTGAGATGAGGCAGACCAATGCACTTCCTAATTGAACTTTCGCCTACCACGGCTCCTAACCTTCTATCCGGCGGCTAGGATAAGGGGAGAGGAGGCCCTGAAAGTCCTAGGGACTGGAGTCACGGGGTCACACCTAAACAGAAAGCACAGTGTAAATGCAATGTAAAACAAAAGACTAAACAGCATGGAACCAGGGAGGACCACAAGTCCCAGCAAGACACAGAAGAGAAGGCGAGGTCAGACGAGCAAGAGGTCAAGCCAGGAGATATAATAAAATGTACCAAATCAAAAGACAAGGGATAGTCAAAAATACAAGCCAGGTCTAAAAACCAAGAAACATATGGAATACAAACAGACAGGGAATCAGACTGAGCAGGGGGACCAGGAAACACAAAGTGAATGGCTGGCAAGGATCCATGCCTGGGTGGGGATTAAATAGCAGCAGAAAAACACACCTGATGGCTAATGACATGGAGACTGAAGGCAAGGAAAAGATTAACCCTTAATGACCTAAGCACACCCAATAGAACTCCTAACACGTCTCCCAGGGAGACGCCGCGCAGCAAGGAGACCGCGGCGACTCTGTATCCTGACAGCTACAATTGCAAGGAAGCTTCTGCGGAATCTTCATTCTACAGTTTTCCACATTGCTGGAGCTGGATCCGGCAGCTGGAACCACTGCAATCAGACACCTATTCCCTGTCCTGTGAGTAGTAGACAAGTTTCCTTAAGGGCACAACCCCTTTAAATGATCTTACATACCTATTGACTTCAGAAACCAAAAAGGATCACCTGTACTTTGTGCGCTTTTTTAGACACATTTTGAGTGAGTCCTTCATTGGCTCTTTACAAATCTTGATGGGGCACAACATTCTTGTATATACGTGTACCATAGACTATGCAAGCCATACATACATAAAAGTATGTACCATAGACTATACAAGGAAAATGTATACCAAAAGAGTAACCATAGAACATGTATTTAGCCAATGTATAGCCAGTAAAGGGTCTTGTTGGACAATCTGTTCTACGTCTGTATAAACCTTTATACATGGTTTCATATCAGTTTTTCTGCTGGTAATATCTTCAAGATGGCTGCAGCACATTTTTCTCTCAGGGAAGAGGCATGTACAATAAGGGGCAGTATTCCCGCCTCCCCTATCTATACAACCACTACTAGTATTAACTGGTTTCTTTATGTGTAATTCTCCCAGGAGTGACCATAACATGGGAAAACCAGGGACATTAGATTGCAAATACAGGGCATGATTCAGCTGCAAAGCGCCCCGACATAGAAAAAGAGCAGGGGCATAACTTAAGGGGGTACAGAGGGTTCACAGTGGACTCCTCTACCACTGGGTCCATAAGTCACCCTTGCCACACGAAGGCTGATTAAACTTCTTTGATCACCTTTCTGAATCCCTCTGATCACTGGCAGCTTGTGCATTGGAAATGTATTACTACTGTCCTCTGGTGAACTGTAGTGAGAGGATTTATTATAATTAGTCTTCTACTATCAATTAGAGAAAATTAACCTTGTCATTCTAAATTGAGCAACTGGTCAGAGTATAGTCAAGGACAGATCTGGGGGGAGGTGGTAGCACAATAGGGAAGAAAATTGCTGTTTGAGGTCCCCAAGCTGGACTTTTGCACCAGGATCCTTAAACTTCTAGTTACGACAAGGAATCGAAGCATAATAAGGAAAACTTACTGTCTATGACTAATATATCATCAGCAATAACACAAAGATCTATTCAGAAATAAATCCATTCTTTTGACCTGAGAGAAGCTTCTGTGCATTGTAGAAGTGGGGAAAGCTGTGTAGAATCCTCCCCTCTCCATTCACTATGTGAAGAAACTCAAGCCCCTCCCCTCTCACATACTATGAACCCATCTTGTTTTTTTTTTTAATGGTATCTATGGACAAACCTTCTCTATTAACCTGTCGCGAACAGCAATTTAGCTGGAAGGAGGACATCTAGTGGCAGCTTTAGAATGTTGTTTGTTTTGTTTTGTTTTTTTTTTTTTTGGGGGGGGGGGGCAGAAAACGGCAACATTATTGAATAAAGTGCATTACATTTTGGTCCAGAATGACATATTCTATGACATGAGACTAAGTTGCCTGAGACGGTAAAACCATTTAATTGGGAGAACTACTTTGTATTTAGTTAGCTCATCCTTGAAGTGAGTTTTCTTTTATCATTGTTCAGAAACCTTGGCAGCTTCCCTCAACTTATTTGTTAGCTTGCCATGGCCGCCTGTTGATTTGCCTGGTAATAGTGAGGGTGAGAGGTGAGAATCATGAGCTGCGGGAATAGTGGTATTACAGAAAGCAGAAGCTTCTGCTTCATGAACTGAAGATATGGTAGAACGTGCTTCTGGACTGGGCAGGTGGAGAAGCTAAAGAAGTTGTGGTCTGATAAAAGAATAGATGTGTTTGAGTGGTTACTTAAAGAAAGGAGGCAAGTGAAAATAAGATCTAGCATATGTCCTCCTTTGTGGGTTGCTTTCAAGGACCATTGTAAGAAGGGAGAGAAGGGTGAAAGGGGGTTCAGATTGCATATACTAAAATACTTTTGGTGCCTGTAGACATCTGGAATACTTTTCTGGGACTAATCATTAAGCCCTACAAAAATTATCAGTAATAACGTTCTCTGCTGTTCCTATTGCTGTGTGCACCATTGAAGTTAATGGAGCCCATGCAAGTCTACTGGCATAGTTGAAGCTCAATAAGAAGAGCTCATCTCGGAGATCATCAGCAGGAATCCAAACTAAACATTTGCAACCTACTAAAGGGACATTAGGGACAAAAAATGTGATTGACAGATTCCTGAATTAAGCAGATGGGAATCAGGTAAAGTGATAGTTTATTAGAAAGATTTGTATACTTTTGTATGTAAATTAATTAAGGGTGGTTGTTATTATGAGAGAACCCATTTAAGGGGAGTCAAAACCTGACATATCAACCCAGATCTGCAGATAGGTAGGCTAGAGTTGCTTAATCAGCGGTTTCCCCTTGTGAATTGGTGTCCTCATTGCCTGGCATATGACCATTTTTGCCAATATGCAAATGAGGGCTTATATAGCAATGAGGGCATTGCTGTTGCTCCAAACAGATAACCCAGAATGCCCCGATTGCTCCAAACAGCTAGTATGCCATAATCAGAAACACGGATACACAAGGGGAAAACACTCTTTGATTCAGATTACCGTAACCTATCTATCTGCTTGCCTGGGGTCTGGTGACAGACTCTCTTTGTGATACTTGTCTCAGGATACTTGTCTCCAACTTATGATACATATAACTAGACCTGTACAGCAAAGAGAACAGGTAAGTGAGGACACATAAATGCAAACAATCTTCATATTTCTGCAGAATCTATTGATATAATACAAGTTAGACATGATGAATAAGACAGAGGAATATCAAGAAAAACAATATTAAATTCTAAAAGTAATAATTATGTTCTTGTATTTATGCCCCTGCTGGGTTTATAGAAGATAACACGTTCATTTTTTATTGTAATGTTTAGAAGAAATTAGAGAATTATTGGATAATGGTTTGGTTGTTTTTCCCATTTGATATTTTAAGAGCAAAAACAAATATATTTTCAGAAAAAAAAAGTTGTAAAGATGTCTAGACTGTAAGTTTACAGGGATGCCTTAAAGTAGTCTTTGAAGTATATTTCTGTTTGTATTGCTCTTTTCTTTTCTTGTTACTTTCTTTCTTTAGCTCCAAGCCTAATGATTTACTCATTTTCTTTTTGACTATTTTCTTCATCAGCCACCATGTGGTCCTGCAGGGCAGATTCCTGAAATGAGCTTTACCCTTTGGAACTGTAGGTACAGAGAGCAACAGGTTTCAAAAAGTGGCACCATATTAGGCAATATCTATGGTAAAGCTTGGCTATTTTACAGACATACCTTTAACAAATTTATGACTGCATGTGCCCTACAAGAGTCAAGTATTAGTGGTGTGTGTTCTGTATACATCTAATATAAAAGTGATGTGTGGGCTGTATGCATCTAATCTATGAGTTGTGAGTGTACTGCACATGTCTAATATAAAAAAAAACTTGAGTCTTCAGTAGTTGATACCTTTTTTAATGGCTAACTAATAATGATGGTAGATAACGTTTCGAAGCTCTTGACTTCTTCTTCAGGTATATCTAAAAACAATTTCTGAAGACTGCATATTTATGTACAAGAGGGACACATAGGAATAGAATTCTAGGAGGGAGGGTTGAAGAAGGTTATTGGTTATACAACTAATCAACTAAACAATTCATCAGTTTGTAATGTTCTTATCAGTTCACAGTGTGTCTTTATGGCTGGCTGTTTGAGTTCAGTGATTTCTGTAGGATGTCATGAACCCATGTGAGAGATTCATCCCTCTCTCTCGAGAGTGATAAACAACACAATCTCTCACATGGGTTCATGGCAGGAGGGATATCAACATAGAACTAGGTTAAACTAGGAAAAATCATCAATAACCTGCCTTATATTTTTGTTAATGGAGGTGTGAGTTAAATTTTAAAGCTAAACTGAAGCTAAGACTTGAGTTACACAATTTTCTTGGTCTCCTGCTTGATCCAATTAAACCTTGGATCAACTCCTGACTTTGGCTGCACTAAACACTGCTTGTTTGAGCCCAGATTAAGTACAAGAAGATCTAGAGAGGTCTATAAAGACATATAGAGGAAAACTGGCATTTATATGAGACCACTAAAATGTGGTACACCCCCTGGCGGCATGTATATTGCAGCATAGGTTTGCACTTGCATCATATAGGCAATTAGTAGGTGACGTTTCAGTCATATGACCTTTTCTAGACATGATTGTTGCCTGGGGACTAGGCGCTATCTCAACATAGATTCCCCAGGTGTTAATATTGTCTGACAAAGATCTTATCACCAAATCGTCATTTATTGATTGCTATGCATTTAGAAACACTTTCTTCAATCATTAATAGAAATGAGCGAGTACTGTTCGGACCTGCCGATCCAAACAGCACGTACGCATTGAAATGAATGGAAGCACCTGGTACTTCCGCTTTGACGCCGGCCGTTTACCCCCCTGCTTGCCGGCTACGTCCATTCATTTCAATGCGTGCGTGCTGGTCGGATCGGCTGATCCAAACAGTACTCGCTCATCTCTAATCATTAACATAAATTTAAATAAAAAAAAATCGCCAATCCATTTCACTTCTATGATATTGGGTTGGGCCCTACGTTAAACCCCAGTATATTGAGTGTCACTAGTATCCTGTTGGTCCCCTCCTGAGATTGTGTACCGCAGTTGGGAAACTTGGTATTACATTACATGTAAGAGGCTACACTCATTCCTACTCATGCCTTACTATTACTGATGAATTGACAGTGAAGGATTATTTGTTGATCAATAAATTAAGTAGTCTATGCCAAAACTTTTATATCCAAATAAGCAGTTGGAACTTCAGGGACTCATAAACTGTTCTTGTACAATGTCTCTGTAGTAGGGTCTGCTCCCTTTAAATGCCATCTTACAGTAGTATTTGGCTTCCTCCTCTGCTTGAGTATTCCAAAAACTGTGGAGGCAAAACATTGCACAACAAATTCTAAATAGGGGCTCGTGCTTACTTTATTCTTCTACCTACAATATTAAAAGTCCAGCTATATTTAGCCAACAAATGCAATAAAATAGTCAAAACTGATGTAAACTGTTGATATCCCAATAAATGTTCCTGAAGTCTTTATATAGGAAATGGCCTAATATGTTAAACTTGTGGTCTTTACCTCTCACTATTTGGATTCTTTAAAACCTATATGTCACACCTCCTCCTATCACTGGCCCATTGGATAATCCAGACCATTATTGTAATATGGGGTACCTGATATATTTTCTTTTTTTTTTTTTTTTTTATAAATTCTTTATTTATGGAAACCGAGTTGAACAGAAGGGAGAAGAAAAGGCAGATCAAAACAATGATCAAATGTAGAACATAGCAAAAGGGGCCAGGTTACAACAAGGGCCCTATAGACAAAAACCAAAAAAAAAAAAACAATACAACGCATGGGCCAGCTCTCTCCAGAACCAACAAACTAGGAGAGGTGCCGACTACTTAATAGCAAGGGGGGGGAAAGGTGTATGGCCCAGAGCCCTGGTAGAGGATCTAGGGAGTCCAGGCCTTCAGGAAAGCCTCATGAGCGTCACGGAGGGATGCCGTGAGGTCCTCCATGGATTGAATGTCCTCTACCTTACGGATCCAGTGGCGAAGAGAAGGGGGGTTGGGGGACTTCCACAGGGCTAGGATGCAGGCTCTAGCAGCATTTATCAGATGCTGGATCGCAGATTTATGATAAGCCTTGCGGGGTATCCCAGGCAAGTGCAGGAGAAAACATTCCGGTGTATTAGGAAGAGAAGTTTGATAAATCTGGGTCGTCAGGCGGTGGACACCGTCCCAAAAATCCCGCAAAGCCGAGCAGCTCCAGAAGATGTGAAGGAGTGTCCCCTCCTCCGAACCACAGCGCCAACAAGAGGGAGAGGTAGATGGAAAAAACTTGTGTAACAGGGAAGGGACATGGTACCATCTAGTAAGGATCTTGTAACCCGCCTCCTGGTATTTGCAAGCCATAGAACTCTTATGAGCAAGCTCCAAGATCCTAGAGCAGTCTGCATCCGAGAAAGAGAGGTCAAGATCCATCTCCCATTTGGACAAGAAAGAAGGTCTGTAGTCCGGAGAAGGGGAAACCAACATCGTGTAGAACTCCGAAAGGGAGTGGCGCAGAAGACCAGAGCTGACACAGGCCTTCTCAAAACCCGTAAGGGGCCTGTCAAAGATACTGGGATCCCGGAAGGAGGAGAGGAAATGGGGAAAGCTGTAAACCTCTCCAGGGGCCGAGAGGGGGGAGGGCCGTGTCCGATTGCAGGGCTCCAAAGGAGCACCAGGCTCCATCGGCGCGAAAGTGGAGAACCCTCTGCAAACCAGCCCCCGACCACACACGGAACGGGCCCTGGGAGGTCCCTGCAGGAAAGGCCGGGTTCCCCAGGATAGGGAGGAGAGGGGATGGAGAAGGGGAGAGACAATCCTTACGGAAGAGTGACCGGCACACCCGAAGGGTAGGCCCAATCGTGGGATGGGAGTTAAGGAGAGGGGAGGAGACAGAGTCCGTACCTGATATATTTTCATCTACAGTCATATACTCATTTTATCTCATATTCTAAGGCAAGTTTCACATTACAGTTGTTCACCAATTGTACTGATCCATCAGAAGATCACAACCATGGACAACCGACTGACAGATACGAATAGAAGACTTATAATTATGGACAAGCCCTTTAATGACTTGGCTATATTGGAGATAACATGGTGATATATATTAATGACATGTTTGTCTATCCGGGCTATGTAGTAAAGCTGACAGTCTGGAATTGTTTTTAATAATATACTACAATTATATTTAGCTACAAAGCGTTGCTATCATTTTCCAGACTGCAATCTTTTCTCTTCTCAGAGAGCTTTTATGGCAAGCCATATTGTATAGTGACAGAACAATTAGGCGACTTAGAGCCAATAATGATTGTGCATTTAGCGAATGCAGAGAGATGAAATCTGTTATCCAGGTAAGTTTTAGAGCAAGTATTGAACATGCAGCAAAACTGTTGTGAAAGTTCGAGCACGACTGACACCTGGTTGTAGGCACTTTGACTCAATTAGAGATCCATGTGGTCGTCCAGTCTTCGGTTTAACCTCACATTCCATTGATGTCTTAACTGGTCTTATAATGGTTATTGTTCCAAATTACAGCTCAGTTAGTGGTGAGCATTACTTGCAGTCCAGCTCCTCAATAGCACCCGCTAATCTTTTTCCAATAACAGGGAAGGGAATAACAGTTTCCCAAGTTTGGGTCTCTCATTAATGTCACCTGAAGACAAAATCACAACTATTACGTTCTATCTTTAAGTACCATTGTTCGGGACTGCTGCTAACTGCTGCAGACTGCTATTTCCTTTCACATCCATTTAATCACACGGTTGCTGAGCACAAAACAACAATTTAAAAGTATATACTGACTACAAGTTGACATATAGTAAATGGCGCTCAATGTATTCGGCAGATTTTACCACTATTCTTATCTAATAGACTGCATAAACTGAAGAAAAGAAAGAGGAAAGGGCTACATTTATAAAAGTAATATGTATTAGACATAATTATCAGGAAAATACAAAATCTATACAGTTTGAGTATGATGGGCACATTTGGCTTAAAGGGATGGTGCCACTACTAGAGATGAGCAAACAGTAAAATGTTCGAGATTCGATATTCGTTTCGAGTAGCCCCCTCAATATTCGACTACTCGAATTGAATATTGAATCCTATTATACTCTATGGGGGGAAAATGCTTATTTCAGGGGTAGGCAACGTTTGATCAAATTATACTTACCAAGTCCATGAGTGAGGGTCGGGCTGGATCCTCCGAGCAGTCTTCTCCTTGCAGCATCCCCTCGGTGTCTTCCGGCTCTGAATTCACTCTGCCAGGCATCGGGCCTGGGCAGAGCCGACTGCGCATGCCCGCACTACAAGCGGGTATGCGCAGTCGGCTCTGCCCAGGCCCGATGCCTGGCAGAGTGAATTCAGAGCCGGAAGACACCGCGGGGAAGCTGCACGGAGAAGACTTCTAAAGGTAGGAGAAGAACCAGCGTTGATTGGCCGACTGTATAGCATTCAGCCAATCAATGCTGTTTCTGCATTGAACTTTTCCATTCGAATAGCGAGTGGTACTTGATAGAGTATGAGTATTTCCAATACCGTAGTATTCGATCGAATACCTACTCGATCGAATCCTACTCGCTCATCTCTAGCCACTACCAACACTTACTACTTATCCACAGGATAGGGCATAAGAGTCAGATTGCTGGGCGTCCGATCCAGAAAACAGAAAGTCTCACTGAACCCACCCTGTGAATTGTGTGCCTGTGTGCTTGTCTGGCCAACTCTCCATTCACTTCTATGTGGATGCCAGAGATTTACAGGCTCATCAGTCTAATAGAACAGAATGGAAAGGCGGCCACATCTCTTCAGACCCCAGAGTATAATAGGTGGAGAACTATATATAACCTATAGATTTTATAAAACCTATAGGTTTCCTCTGTAGACTTTCTGCTTCCATTATACCTAAAGGGAAACCGCCAGCGTTTCCGTAGATATAATTGACATGCTACGATTTCCAAAACTGCATTTTTCCCGCAATGTGGGAATGGGATTCATTTTAAAGGTACACTTTCCACATGGGGCCCCGGCCTTAACCTCACTTTCCGTTACATTATTCGGAACTTTGCATGGAGTCCGGTGCTCTGTCTCTGCCTCCTAGAGCTCCCCTGTGATGTAACATGCCTTTGGTCACCGTTGAGGCCTATGACTGAGAATAGTGGAATGGTGGAACAAATATTCCCCACTGTCCAACTGGGAAGTACAGTATATATTTATAGAGGACACACTGACACTAGTAGAATACTGTCAGTCTGCTGAAAAGGAGTTGTCTACAGATCTGGCCTGAATAGAGTCTGTATAGTGGCCTGACTTGTAGCTCTGTAAAGCAATGTACAGTACAGGACATTGAAGAAAGTAGGATGGTCTCATAGATTGTAAGCTCTTACGAGCAGGGACCTCACTCCTATAGTGTGAATTCATTTTTTTTTTTTTTTTAATGTAGATTGTGAGCCCACATAGAGCTCACAATGTACATTTTTTCCCTATCAGTATGTCTTTTTTTGGAATATGGGATGGAAATCCATGCAAACACGGGGAGAACATACAAACTCCTTGCAGATGGTTTTTTGCCCTTGGGATTTGAACACCAGGACTCCAGCGCTGCAAGGCTGCAGTGCTAACCACTGAGCCTCCGTGTGGCCCCAGTGTGAATTCATTTATTATACTGTACTGTAATTTTTTTTTTTTTCTGTACATTTTACAATGTATAATATGTTAGGGCTAGTTCATACGGGGTTCTGCGTGTACACATTCTGTCGCGGCCGCTGCGATGCCGGTGCAGTGCACTTGCATCCCGTAGCAGCAATCCACGATGGAATAGACCCAAATCAATGGCCCGGAGTCTCGCGCTCAACCGCAGAATCTACGGCAAGATAGGGCAGCTTGCTTCTTTTTTCCTCTAAAAGCTAGCGAAAAAAGAAGCAAGCGGCTCCCATTGAAGTTAATGGGAGCAGCGGATTTTGAGGCGGATTCCGTGAACTAGCCCTTAGTGTGATATACACTCACCGGCCACTTTATTAGGTACACCATGCTAGTAACGGGTTGGACCCCCTTTTGCCTTCAGAACTGCCTCAATTCTTCGTGGCATAGATTCAACAAGGTGCTGGAAGCATTCCTCAGAGATTTTGGTCCATATTGACATGATGGCATCACACAGTTGCCGCAGATTTGTCGGCTGCACATCCATGATGCGAATCTCCCGTTCCACCACATCCCAAAGATGCTCTATTGGATTGAGATCTGGTGACTGTGGAGGCCATTGGAGTACAGTGAACTCATTGTCATGTTCAAGAAACCAGTCTGAGATGATTCCAGCTTTATGACATGGCATTGCATTATCCTGCTGAAAGTAGCCATCAGATGTTGGGTACATTGTGGTCATAAAGGGATGGACATGGTCAGCAACAATACTCAGGTAGGCTTTGGCGTTGCAACGATGCTCAATTGCTACCAAGGGGCCCAAAGAGTGCCAAGAAAATATTCCCCACACCATGACACCACCACCACCAGCCTGAACCGTTGATACAAGGCAGGATGGATCCATGCTTTCATGTTGTTGACGCCAAATTCTGACCCTACCATCCGAATGTCGCAGCAGAAATCGAGACTCATCAGACCAGGCAACGTTTTTCCAATCTTCAATTGTCCAATTTCGATGAGCTTGTGCAAATTGTAGCCTCAGTTTCCTGTTCTTAGCTGAAAGGAGTGGCACCCGGTGTGGTCTTCTGCTGCTGTAGCCCATCTGCCTCAAAGTTCGACGTACTGTGCGTTCAGAGATGCTCTTCTGGCTACCATGGTTGTAACGGGTGGCTATTTGAGTCACTGTTGCCTTTCTGTGAGCTCGAACCAGTCTGGCCATTCTCCTCTGACCTCTGGCATCAACAACGCATTTCCGCCCACAGAACTGCCGCTCACTGGATGTTTTTTCTTTTTTGGACCATTCTCTGTAAACCCTAGAGATGGTTGTGCATGAAAATCCCAGTAGATCAGCAGTTTCTGAAATACTCAGACCAGCCCTTCTGGCACCAACAACCATGCCATGTTCAAAGGCACTCAAATCACCTTTCTTCCCCATACTGATGCTCGGTTTGAACTACAGGAGATTGTCTTGACCATGTCTACATGCCTAAATGCACTGAGTTGCCGCCATGTGATTGGCTGATTAGAAATTAAGTGTTAACGAGCAGTTGGACAGGTGTACCTAATAAAGTGGCCGGTGAGTGAGTGTGTATATATATATATATATATATATATATATATATATATATATATATATATTATTATTATTATTATTATTATTATTATTATTATTATTATTATTATTATTATTATTATTATTATTATTATTTAATGTAATGATTCTAAATGAACTTCAAATAGAGAAATAAGCATTCCTATGGAAGGTGGGATTGGGTTGGTTGTTGGTGATTCTTTGTACGTATCACAAAATAAAAACTTTCTCAATAAAACCCTTTAATAAAAAAAATAAAATCTATAAACATATTTTTAGAATGCTTTGTAGTTTATTTCCTCAATTCTAATGTAAAGAAGGAAGTGCATGCCGAGGTCTCAACATTTTACCCCTATCTTCATTTTGTATGTAAATGTGTCTGTGGCATTGTGTTTCGAGACTCTTAATATTAAGCAGAGTAACCACTTCATTTTCTGGCTGCCATTAACACTTTTATGTTCATTTAATTACTAACAATTTCCTGATGAAATTGTAGTATAATAGTTTGGATGTTCCTGTTCCATCCTGAAACTGCTGAGGATGAGGATACAGGTTGTAAGCACTATCCAGGCAATTTGCCAGCAAAAAAAATCCCCGTTAGTGCTGAGGCTCATTAAAGTCTCACAACATTGGAAATAGACAAGTAAATGGAACCTCTCTTACATCTGAGGGGGGCATCGCACACTATGGATGATAGAATCATCAAATGAATGCTTAACGTCAAGTTTAATTATTGTTACTGATTACCTCGATTTGAGAATTCACAAAACACTTTGCATGTTGAGTAGCTATTCAGCATGCCATTTCTTTCTCAATAATGACAATCCCAGACGCAATTTATTCCCTCTTTCCCAAATATTCTGCATTGTTTCTAACTTAGTCCTATTGTTATTGGGGTGAGCTGTGCTCAGGTCCTTCTACAGAACACATTACTCAAATCTTTGTTTCCGTCTTCCTTTTTTTCTTCTCATTTAGACATATTTGCCATGTAGATTTATGATTGATTGCATTTTTTTTCTCATCAACAGATGTCTGCTGTTTTCTTCGCAACCTAAAATTAAGGAGAATCAAAATCTGGATTCATGTTTGGATGGATTTCTGATTGCCTTTTCTGATAAATCAGCTGTTCTTCATGAGCAAGTAGTAAGTTCATACGATTTCTATTTTTAGGGAATTATTACTGACTAATTTGAAGACAAC